>NW_027315714.1:0-300000 GCF_039878825.1 Excalfactoria chinensis
CAACCCTCACAGCATTAATGCGTTTTTCCTGCTGCAGTTGAGCTGCTGGAAGTAGTAACTACTTCTGTCTGCCCCCTGATGTCTGTTCCTGATACAGACGAACAAACAGATTTCTGCAACCTGTTACTTCATTTCCATTTAAAAAGGTCTAGTAAGCTTAATGTTGTTGTTGTCGTTTTGTTTTGTTTGTTTGTTTGTTTTCCTGTCATGAGATATGTATGTCTCACGCTCATCAAGGTATATGGGTTTGGAACCACTGCGTGCTGTTGTTGTACTATTTCATTAATTTTTCTCAAATCTTGCACTAATCGGTAGGAAACCTCAGGTTCTGTTTTACTGGCAAAATGGGGGTATTGAAAGGTGACAGATGTGGTTCCAGCAACCCATCCCTTAGTAATCACTGTTTTACAGGTTTAAGGCCAATACGTCCCTCAAATGGAACTGGATATTGTCTCTGTCCTTATGACTCATGTTTTTCTTGCTTTTTTACTTTCAAAGGGGTTATTTTTAATCCCCCTCTATTTCCGACTTGGGACCCAAACCGCAGGGTCTATCTCTCTCTCGTCTGCCTCAGTTAATACATTCACTGATACAGTAATCCACCTTGACACGTTGTTATTTGCATTCCCAGTTTCATCAGCTATCCGCAGCAAGTTGGTCCCTGCATCAGGTACGTAGAATAATTGTCCTGCTATTGCTTTAAACACGAGTTTCAGCTCGATACTGTCATCCCAGTTCCCTCTACCCCAGTTATCTTTAAGGTCTCATTTGTTAATTTGAGTCCTGAGAGCTCAATGCCTTGGTAAGATTCGGGGACTTGGGGTACTGCCTCCCTAATCCCAGCCATTATTATTGTCTCGCCGATCTTTCCTATTTTGCCGCTGTTGTGGATTATTGCCATCCCAGTTGAGGTCTTCCACTGGCTATTTTTGCTCTGCTGGTACCACTCCAGGACGCCCTGGAGGGTTATTCTTTTCCACTCTTGCGTAGCTGCTCACCTAATCATGCCATGCCTCTTGCTTCTCCAGTAAACAACAGAATAGACATCAGTTCCATCCACGAGTACAATGTAGCCCCAGAAATTGATCAAATTGTTCTGCTACTCTTAGAGGATCCTCATCGAGGATTTCAGTTCCATCTTAAAATGTCTAACTTCTCCACAAGTGAGTAAGGAGTTGAATAGTTTACAGCCTATTGTCCTTGTCCCAGCGGAGCTCCCGTAAGGGGTACACTGAGGTGCTGGTACAGCTGGTGTCTGGGAAAGGAAAACTTTGCATATCACTTTTACATACAGGGTCTTGCAAATGACACCTGGAAGGAGTACAGGCAGGAGGCCAGCACCCTGCAACCTCCAGGTGAGTGAGAGCAGCCAAGGATTCCTTTGGGATCTGCAGGTTCGTAGTGTGGAGCATTACGTGGGAGGAACATCTGAGTATAGAGATGATGGCAGAGGTACGGAGCTAAGCATCACAGAGAGGCACAGTCACTCTGCTTATTTCTCAGCACAAGACAGAAACTAGGAGCAACGAGGAAAAAGTGGACGCATTCTGCTTCCCTCTTCTGTCCCACACTGCCCTGTCAGAGGGGAGGAACAGCCACGCTCCCACTGAGACGTTCCTCTCACAGCCAGGCAGCCTCAGGTTGGAGAACTGCTGGCTGCAGGATGGGAAAACCAGTTGCAGGAGTGCGTGTACACAGGATGTGTGCGGAGGAGCGGGGTAGCAAAAGTGTGTGAGTGCATGTGTGAGTGTGTGCGGGGATGGGTGGTAAACGTGTGTGCATGCATGTGCGGAGTGCAAGGATGGGTTGCGCACATTCGTATGAGCAGAGGGGTGTGCAAAGGGGTGGGGTTGCACATGCATCGGTGGGTAAGCGAGGAAGAGGTGGCACACGTGTGTGTCCCCAGGAGTGCTCAAGGTGTGCGGTTGTACATGTGTGTAGATGCAAAAGCGTTCCTGGATGGTATTTGCACGTGGATGTGCAGAGAGTTTGCCAGCATGTGGAGCATGTGCATAAGCAGCGTGTGAAGGGATGTTCTTTCACGTCAGGGTGTGCACTGTGCATTCATGTGTGCAAAAAGGTGTTTGCAGGTGTACTGTTTGTTCTTGCACACTTGTGTGTATGGCTGTTGACAAGGCTGTGCAAGTCTTCATGCATGAGTGAGCGTGGAGTTGTGAGCAAGGGGGGGTTGCACACATGTAGGTGTGCAGGGGTGAACAAACCGGTGCAGCTGCACAGGTGTGTCCACGCATTGCAGAGATCTGTGCATGCATGAGGGAAGGTGTGCAAGGACGAGGTGGTACGTGTGCGTGTGTGTGTCTGTGTGTGTGTGTATGTGTGTGTGTCTGTGTGTGTGTGTGTGCAGGCGGGGAGTGCAAGACTGGGGTCGTGCCCATTTGCATGAGCACAGAGGTGTGCAAAGCAGTGGTGCGAGTGCTACTTGCAAGAAGCAAGCGTGTCAGTGCTCCAGTTGCAAGGAAGTGCATTGCTGGACCAGGTCAGAGCCGAGCCTGCAATGGCAGCCTCCTTTGCACAGCGCAGCGAGGGTGACGCAGTTGTGCTTTCTGAGCAGCTCAGGGACGTTCTGGACAGAAAGAGCCGAGTCCCAAGTGCCTGGTGTGAAGTGCTGCGAACATTGGGCTCTCTGGGCGAGCTCCGGGCTGACAGCACCGCTCCCCTCTGCCCTCGCCTGGGCCTGCTGGGAGCTGCAGGGCCTGCTGGGAGCTGCAGGCCCGCAGGAACTACCACTCCCAGGATGCTGTGCGGCAGCTCCGGGCGCCGCCATGACAGTGCTGGGTGCAGGGCTGTGCAGGGCTGGGCCTGTGGGCTCAGGTCGCCGGCTGCTCCTTCCCTGAGCCTGCCAGGAGGTAAGGCACTGTGAGGATGGTTTGGGGGAGCGGTCTGCAGTGTGCTGAGCAGTTGCTGTGCTGCCTGGGAAGGACGCAGCTCCCAGCCCACGGCTTGAGAAGGGAGAGCAGGGCCCATGTCTGGGTGCGGCAGTGCAGCACAGGCAGGAGCTTGCCGAGGAAGCATTTCTCTCTCGGGGAGCTCTGCTGGTTTTGCTGCTCCAGGTGGATCTGTGCTGGGCGTTCCTGGTTCTCCGTTGGCACTTTCTCCATAGGGATGAATGGCAGCTCCCCTTCCTTCCCAGCAGTGCCTCAGCAGCTGTCAGTGCTCCTGGAGCCCTGTTCTGTGCAGCTGTCTGTGCCATGGCTGCACTGAGCAGCGCTCTGAACGTCTGCAGCTCAGTTTCCTTCAGACAGACACACAGACATAACCTTGCCTTCTGCTTGCTTCCTCCTCTTCTCTGGGCTATTGGCTACAATCCTGCAAGAGTTAGGCCAGCTCTCTCCACTTCCTGCTCTGCTTTCTGGTTCTGTGTGGAGCTGTATGGAGCAGTGGGTTGTGACATGGGCCGTGTTCTTCCTTCCCTCACTCTGCCTGCTGGGTGCTAAAGCTCTTGGTTTGGCTGGTTTGGTTGGGGTTTTGTTTTTGGTTTTGTTTGTTTCTGGGGGGCTGCCGTGGCTCCAAGCAGTTCTGTTCCTGGCAGTGAGGCTGCAGAGAGGTGGGTCATCTCAGCAGTCATCGACGCTGTAAGTGCTGCAGCTCTGCCACCATGTATAGCTTCCTAGTGTGCAGAGACAGACGGGACCCAGAGGGCTTATGGGGGGGGGACATAGAAGGGGGGGACACAGATTGGACTCGGAAAGAAGATGGAGGGGGTATGGAGAAGACTAGGAAGAGGGCGTAGAGAGGACATAGGTGGGACATGGAGGTGAGAGAGATGGGGCGTGAACTGGATAGAGAGGGTGAGAAGGCAAGGTGGATGGTGGGGACAGGGGCACAGGTCAAGGGCCAAGTCCAGCTCTGCACCACAGCAACCTGCCGGGGACGCCGGCCTGCGGCTGGGCTGGAGCAGAGCAAGATGGAGGGGGAACCCTCAGGAACAGAATAATCTCAAGATGGGGCTTTCTCCATCCCTCAGCCTGCAGCGCAGCCACACGACCTAGGCAGGCCTCAGACTCTGGTCCTGCTGCTGGGTACTGCAGGGTGCAGCCTGGCTCAGTCCTCTCTGCACCTGGCGACTGATGGCTGTGTCTGGGATCGCAGCGAGCCTCCTCCACTACAGGGGAGGGGATCCTGGAGGGAGGGCTGTGTCCGATGGTGGTGGCAGATCTGGGACACTGCCCTTTCTGCTGCCCAGTTTGCCCTGAAGGTGGGCCCTGAAGGGGGCGCGGGGAGGTGGGCTTTCTAACTGAATGAAACGGCCGCAGGCAGAGGTATAGCAAAGGTGAACGCAAGACATTTAATCATTTAACGTACCAAACAGTAAATAAATGACAATATTCCCAACCATTCCCACCCTAACAATTCTTTCTGATCCCACCCCCTAAGACTCCCACTCCCAATCAGTTTCTCGCCCCCCCCCCCCCCCCCCACCCCCCTCCCCATCCTCGCCAATAGTTCCCTCCCTCTGCCAAAACCTCCCAGCCCCCTGTTGTAATACCGGAAGAATTGTACAGAGCAGCAGCCGTGGATCAAGAGAAGGACTTCACAGAGCAGCAGCTGTGGAGCAGGATCAACAGCACGAGGGACCAAGGACACCTCTAGGAAAAGAATGAATGGCTCGCGGCTTTGAAGGGGGGTTTTAGGTTGTTATTGCGGTAGCTTTCCTCCATGAGTGTGTGTGATTTTTTAAAACGCCTTCGTCTGTCTGCTATAAAAGTATGGCTTTTCGGGCAGTCAATGGATGCAGCTCTATTTAACCATGTTGCTGTGTGGCTGTTAGTCCTAGCGCGCTGGCCTTTTGCGTTCAGGTTAGCCAACTATTGTCTCAGGAACTAGAATTATTAGGAATTATCCATGTTCTCGTGCTGTTGATCCTGCTCCACAGCTGCTGCTCTGTGAAGTCCTTCTCTTGATCCCACGGCTGCTGCTCTGTAAAATTCTTCTGGTATCACAACAGCCCCCCAGATTCCCACCCCAGGAATTCCTTCCTCCAAATTCCAACACTTTGAGAGTGTAACATTATCAGAGTACAATTTCTCCCCCAGAATTGCCACCCCACCAAGTTCCCTCCCCCTCCCCACATCCCCAGGGCCAGCAGTTACAGAGTCCAGTCATTTTTGATGCCAGCCATCTCCCACCGCAGACATTTGTCTCCCCAGCGGTTTCCCACCCCCCAGATTCCCACCCCAACAGTAGCAGAGTACAGCCATTTCATTTGCCCACCCCAAACTCCCACCCTCCAACCAGTCCCCCGGCCCAACAATTCCCCACCCCAAATTCCCACCCGCCAGCCATCCCCCACCCTAATATTGGCCACCCCAAGAATTCCCACCCCCTCCCCCCCCAGCCAACCATCTCCCACCCCCCACCCAGCATTTCCCACCCCCCACCCAGCATTTCCCAGCCCGGAGCTTTGACAGTGCAACGCTTTGGCGGTCCATCAGCTTCAGAGCCCCGCAGTGCCCCAGTCCAAGATGCCGTTTGCGGACAGCCCAGTTTGCGAGGGGTAGGGCTGGGGCGGTGCTGGTGCCCCTGGAACACTGCCGCTGCTCTCTGGGGTGTCGTGGGGGCCGGCGAGGAGCCCAGGGCTACAGGGAAGCGCATCGGTCGGCTACGGCCACGTCTCCTGCTACAGCAAGTGGGCCGGTTTCTTGGTACACTCCCGCTGGAGCCGCTGTTGGGCTGTGATGGGCACCGAGTCCTCCTGCTGGCCGCCGTGCTGGCACAGGCAGCTCCGCCTAGCGCCGGTGTTTGTGGCCTAGAACATGCTGGCCATGCGGTGGCTTCCTGGTTGTGGCGGGGATGCTGCCAGTGTGCTGCTTGTAGCCGCTGCTCTTGCTTTCTTGTGGTGGTGCAGGTGGGTGCTGTCACTTGGCCGGCTGGCTGCTGTCCCCCGTGGTGCTTGTCTGCCAGCCGGCAGGAGAATGCAGCCGGGTGGCAGTGGCAGGCGGCTGAGAAGCACCCGGGGCTGCCTCCGCCGTGCCTCCTCCATGAGCTGTCCAGTTTGCATCAGAGGAGGCACGGGGGTGCTTGGCCGGTGGCTGCTGTCCCCCGTGGTGCTTGTCTGCCAGCCGGCAGGAGATGCAGCCAGGTGGCAGTGGCAGGCGGCTGAGAAGCACCTGGGGCTGCCTCCGTCGTGCCTCCTCCATCAGACGTTGCAGTGCAGGGCGATGGAGGTGTGGGGGCAGCCAGGGGGGTGGGGCAGCACCAGGCGGCTGAGATGCACCCGGGGCTGCCTCCGCCGCGCCTCTTCCATCAGATGTGCGGTGCGGGGCGACAGAGGTGCGGGGGCAGCCAGGGGGGGTCGGCTCAGGCAGCTCAGGGGATGCAGGCAGGTCCTGGTTGTGCTGGGGGACCTCCAGAGCACTCGTCGCTTCTGAAAAAGCAAGAGCATCCCCCAGACCAGAAGGATGATGGCAGCCTTCCCACACTGCTGACCTGCTGCAGACAGCCTCCCGTCACCTCTGGAAGCCACAAACTCACCAACAATCCAGGTGAGCAAAATGTCCATTTCCACGTCATCCTCCGGTCTCTTGCTGCTGGGTGTCTCTTCTGGAACAGGCAGAAAATGCCCAGTGGGTCAGGGCCAGCTTTCCCACGCCCGCCCAGTGCAGACACCCCCCCACCAGCTCTGCTGCCCCCAGACTCACCGTTGCTGATCCACGCCAGCAGATCGTCAAAGTCTTCGCTGTTGTCCAGGATGCCGGTCTCGGATGTGACTTCTGGAGAAGGAAGAAAATCCATTGCCCAGTGGGGCAAGGCCAGCTCTCCCACAGCCACTGGGTGCCAACCAGCCTGGCCAGCTCTGCTGCCCCCAGACTCACCGTCGTTGATCCATGCCAGCAGATCGTCCATGTCTGCGGTGTCCTGCAGGGTGCCTGCGCTTGTAGTCCGTGCTGGAAAAGCCAGAACATCCCCAGTGGTGCAATGCCAGCTTTCCCACCTGCCGGCCGGTGCGGACAGCCAGCCGCCCGCTCTGCGGCCCCTGAACTCACCGCCTGATTCCAGCGTAGGCAGCGCTGCAGGTGAGCGGAGTCGTGTCGGGCTGGGGGCAGACGTCGGTGGGCGCTGGATGCCCCTGGTCCTCCATGAGCACCACGGCGTCTTGAAAGGGCTCCATCGGCGGCTCCCAGCTGGCGGGCAGGGTGCAGGGCACGGGGAGCACCTGCTGCTGCAGTGCCGGTACCTGCAAGAGAAGTGGCGGGGGGCCGGGGCGGCCGGGGGGAGGCCGGGGGCCTGCAGCAGGCAGGTGCCTGCGGGCTGCGAGGGCTCTGCATGGGGCACGGCCGCAGGCCACAGCCCCATGGGCTGCTGGGGCAGCAGCGTCCCTGCCGGCAGGGGATGTCCCCCAGCAGGGAGCAGGGGCGGTGGGGGGAGCCATCGCTGGGTGCAGCCCCCCAGGTAGCAGCTGCAGCAGCGGCAAGTGCAGCCCTGCAGTTGGGGACAGGCCCCCAGGTGGCAGCTGAGCCACGGTTGGGGGGCAGCCCCCCAGCTGGGAGCTGCGCTGCCTGTCCCCAGACACCTGGTACCCCAGGCCAGACAGAGGCCTGAGGCGCCAGGTGGGTGGCAATGGGGACAGGGAGGGGTTGGGGTGGTACCGGCATCGGTCCGCGGATGGTGGGCTTGCATCCAGGCGGGGTCCGGTGGCGGCACAGTCGCTTGAGGGAATGTGGCGTCAGGTGTCAGAGGCACCGTCAGCGCTCCTCGAGGGATTCTCTCTGTGGGGAAAGGCCAGAAGGGGCACTGGGCTGAGATCTGGGCTGCTGGGCTGAGATCTGGCTCACGAGGGTGGCATCTGGGGCGCTGGGCTGGGATCTGGGGCGCTGGGGCCAGCTGAAGCTCGGGAGCAGGGGGAGCCTGCTGCCTTACCTGCCATGACAGCTGGAGAGTGGCAGTTAGGGGAGCCCCTCCCCAACGGGGCCTTCTGTGACCGTTGGGCTCAGCCCCTTTCCCCCAGGCTTTGCCATGGTTTCATTTCTCATACCCAAACATCCTTCCCGTCCCATCTCTAACCTGATAGCGTGGACGTTTGCTCCTGGCTTCCAGTGTATCTTGGGGCAGAACAGGCAGCACTGTCTTTGCTGCTCTTCCCTCTTTGCTGCTTCCCTTTCCTGCTCTTCTCCTCAGCCACCATCCATCCAACCTTCAGCTCTTCTCCCTTACTCTTATCCTCTCCTCTTCAGCTCTTCTGCTCTTTTTCTTCCTTGGATGCTCACTCCTCTCTCTCGTGCACGTCTACTCCTCTTCTGCTTTTCTTTCTTACCCGCATCCTCTCCCGTTCTTCTCATCTGCTCTTCCGACTTAGCCGTATCCTTTTTGCACCTCTCATGCTCTCCTCTTCTTCTCTTCCGACCACTATCTGCTCTTCTGCTCGAGGGCGCTTTTCCTCTCTTCCTCTGCTCTTCTGCCCTCTCTTCCTCCCTCTGCTCTTGTTCTCTTCTGCACTTCTCACTGACCGCTGTCCTCTCTTCCCGTCTTCTGTCCTTCTGCCATACAGCTATTCACTCTTCTCCTCTTCAGCTCCTCTCCACTTCTGCCTTTCTGCCTTACCTGTATCCACTCCTCTCCCTTTCTGCTCTTCTCCTCGTCTGCGCGTCTTCCTTACCTTCACCCTCTCCTTTTTCTTCTGCTCTTCTCCCCTTCTGCCTCATCTCCTCTTCCGTTGTTTTGCTGCCTTGCCCGTCTCCGGTCCTTTCCTGTCTTGCCCTTTTTGTCTGCTGCTCTTCTTTCTTACCTGCATCCTTTCTTCTTCCTCTCTTCTGCTCTTCTTGAGTTCTGTCTTACCTGTATCCGCTCTTCCCGTCTCCTGCTCTTTTCCTGCTCTGCTCAGCGTCCAGACCCTCAGCAAACCCGTGGTGCTGGGCAGGAGGTGAAGCCAGGACCAGGATCTCACCAGTGTAAAAGCAGTTCTGGTTCAAACCCTCACCTTGCTGCTTTCCTCTCGTCTCAGCCTTGCTGGCAGGTGCAGGAGAGCATCTTGGAAACAATCCCACAAATCGTCAGAGGTGGGAAGGGAGCAGGAGAAATCAGCCTGAAGAAAACCTAGCTACAGTCAGTGCAGCATGATAGAAATGAATCCATCCTCTTAGTAAACAATAGACATAGAGGGAATGCTTCTGGGCATGGGGACCTCAGGTGTTGCTGCAGGGGCTGAGGCTTGTATCCTGCATTCAGGCCATCTGATCTCTTTCCTGGTAAAACCAGGAAGAGAAGGTGTAAGATGGGGAATACTCATGCACAAATAGGCTTGTTTAATTATCTGTATCCCAAAAGGAGACACAGAAGCTTTTAGTTTTCTTTATTTGAATAAAGGGAGGGTCCACTGGGGCATACCCCTGCGAGGTCTCTCAAAGTCTCAGGGACAGAGACACTCTTTTATCCCTGTTCCCTAATGTTAGTGGACCCTCCCCTTTCCCTATTGCTAAGGTACTCAGGGTTCACATTCTTCTCAGTTCACCTATTACACACTCATCTCCCCCCTGTAAGTACCTCCTGTGGAATGCTATAACAGGATTGGAAGGGAATGCAATAATAGCAGGATGGAAAAGTCTTTGGCTACAGCGAATGAGAACAAGCCCAAATGCAGCAACAGCAGACATTAAGGAAAAAGGCTGCTCTCCTTCAGAAGGCCTCAGGCAAGTAGGGATCTCAGAGAGATACCCTCACCTCCACTGCCAACCATAGAGTAAGGGCTGGGAGAGGGTGGATCCTGGCTTCATCCCTTCCTGTCACTCAGGTCCACTGCATGCACCTGAGCTCCCCTGGGTTGGCCCTGCCTTCCCACCAGGTGCTCCATCACTGTTTCAGGCCATGACTTAGCATTTCCGCTATACCCTGCCATTTCCTTTGTTGTTTTCCCCTGCTATCATTGTATCCCGTTTGACAAAATGTATACTCTTTGTTCTGTCAAGCATACGAGATTTACAGGCAGAAGCTAAGCTAGTATATATTGCCATATACCTGCAAGATCTTAAGTTTGTTTAACTAGTTCTTCTCAGATCTTATTTGCAAGGACATTCTGTTCTTTCTTCATCTCAGCAAGCTAGGCTCAGGAACCAAGAGCTCCCCTCTGGAGCCTCCAGCTCAGGACTCTCCTCTTTTGCAGAGCCCAGTTATTTTTTAGGTGGTCAGCCAGAAGAACAACCGGCCAGGGAGGACATTGCTTGCTGTGGGTCTTGGCAACTGTCTCCCTCTCTGGAACAAGAAGATGGATCAGATCTGCTTCTCTTTCCGTTTTTGCACGACTTTCAAATCTGTGCTCTGCACAGGCAATGAAGGGCACCTACCACGGGTGCAGAGTAGTCTGCTCCAGCTTTGTTGCAGGCAGCGGTGCTCCTTGAACTATGTCATGGGTTTGCCCTCTTTTCTCTATTGCACTCTTAAGATTTCTTTTGCACTCACCCACCTTCACCTTGTGAGGCTCACTAGTGCTGCTGCACGCAGGCACACTGTAACTCTTTGGGACATGCTATCCACTGAAAAAAAAAAAAACACCTCATTAGAGCAGGAGAGCCTGTGGATCTGTTTAACCAATTGCCTGTTGTTAGCACTTCTGTCGTTCTGCCCAGACACTCTTGTCTTTGTCTTTTTATTTGAAAGGGGAGTTTCAGTTTATGCTCAGGCTTCACTATATGCAGCACAGGCATGACGTACCAGTACAAAAGCATGGAATGACTTCCTGATGTGGATACTACTTCACTTGTTAGTAGGAGGGAACAGACCAACATCCAAACAAACATTTCACAGAAGACTGAAATAACTTACTTACAGGGATTCTGGCGGATTTCCTGATGTATTTTATAAGCCTGGGTGCAAGAAGTCACTTGGTTTACAAAAAGTTTATTTTTAGGATTTATGTCTTGTAGCAAACGCTTTGAGAACTCCCTCAGAGCAGCACTGTTTGTGCAGATAGGTTAGACCAAAGCTGGAGAAGCAAACCACCTTCTTTCATCAGACCAAGTTTTCAGTTCACTTGCAGTGCCACAGTGTGTGTGTGTACTGATACATACGTACCTTTAAGACTCCTATGGACTCCCCTTTCCAAGACTTCCTGTTGTTCAGTTTCTTTGATTAGCTCTCTGTAAAAGGAAATAACATTCGGTCTTTATTGCCTTGATTTGTTACTCTTTATTTCCATCAAGTAACTCAAGTTCTGCCTACTGATCAATCCAAAGAGCAATCAAAGATTATGAATAAGGGTCCCTGGGAATTCACAGAAGTTGTGGACGCACCCTCTCTGGAAATGTTCAAGGCCAGGCTGGATAGTGCTTTGGGCAGCCTGGTCTAGTGGGAAGGTGTCCTTGTCCACAGCAGGGTGGGGTGAAATAAGATGATCTCTGAGGTTCCTTCCAACCCCAGACTGTTCTGTGATTTTATGATCTTTTAACTTTACTTAATATCACATTAAGAAGAATGCTCGAAATGCCAACGCTCACCAGGAAAAAACTCATATTAAAATGCTGTGTGGTTGTTTGGATATTCCCACTCCTTCTGCATTCCAGCTTTTCCTGCTGCAGTTGAGCTGCTGGAAGTAGTAACTACTTCTGTCTGCCCCCTGATGTCTGTTCCTGATACAGGACGAACAAACAGATTTCTGCAACCTGTTACTTCATTTCCATTTAAAAAGGTCTAGTAAGCTTAATGTTGTTGTTGTCGTTTTGTTTTGTTTGTTTGTTTGTTTTCCTGTCATGAGATATGTATGTCTCACGCTCATCAAGGTATATGGGTTTGGAACCACTGCGTGCTGTTGTTGTACTATTTCATTAATTTTTCTCAAATCTTGCACTAATCGGTAGGAAACCTCAGGTTCTGTTTTACTGGCAAAATGGGGGTATTGAAAGGTGACAGATGTGGTTCCAGCAACCCATCCCTTAGTAATCACTGTTTTACAGGTTTAAGGCCAATACGTCCCTCAAATGGAACTGGATATTGTCTCTGTCTTATGACTTCATGTTTTTCTTGCATTTTTACTTTCAAAGGGGTTATTTTTAATCCCCTCTATTTCCGACTTGGACCCAAACCGCAGGGTCTATCTCTCTCTCGTCTGCCTCAGTTAATACATTCACTGATACAGTAATCCCACCTTGACACGTTGTTATTTGCATTCCCAGTTTCATCAGCTATCCGCAGCAAGTTGGTCCCTGCATCAGGTACGTAGAATAATTGTCCTGCTATTGCTTTAAACACGAGTTTCAGCTCGATACTGTCATCCCAGTTCCCTCTACCCCCAGTTATCTTTAAGGTCTCATTTGTTAATTTGAGTCCTGAGAGCTCAATGCCTTGGTAAGATTCGGGGGACTTGGGTACTGCCTCCCTAATCCCAGCCATTATTATGTCTCGCCGATCTTTCCTATTTTGCCGCTGTTGTGGATTATTGCCATCCCAGTTGAGGTCTTCCACTGGCTATTTTTTGCTCTGCTGGTACCACTCCAGGACGCCCTGGAGGGTTATTCTTTTCCACTCTTGCGTAGCTGCTCACCTAATCATGCCATGCCTCTTGCTTCTCCAGTAAACAACAGAAATAGACATCAGTTCCATCCACGAGTACAAATGTAGCCCCAGAAATTGATCAAATTGTTCTGCTACTCTTAGAGGATCCTCATCGAGGATTTCAGTTCCATCTTAAAATGTCTAACTTCTCCACAAGTGAGTAAGGAGTTGAATAGTTTACAGCCTATTTGTCCTTGTCCCAGCGGGAGCTCCCGTAAGGGGTACACTGAGGTGCTGGTACAGCTGGTGTCTGGGAAAGGAAAACTTTGCATATCACTTTTACATACAGGGTCTTGCAAATGACACCTGGAAGGAGGTACAGGCAGGAGGCCCAGCACCCTGCAACCTCCAGGTGAGTGAGAGCAGCCAAGGATTCCTTTGGATCTGCAGGTTCGTAGTGTGGAGCATTACGTGGAGGAACATCTGAGTATAGAGATGATGGCAGAGGTACGGAGCTAAGCATCACAGAGAGGCACAGTCACTCTGCTTATTTCTCAGCACAAGACAGAAACTAGGAGCAACGAGGAAAAAGTGGACGCATTCTGCTTCCCTCTTCTGTCCCACACCTGCCCTGTCAGAGGGGAGGAACAGCCACGCTCCCACTGAGACGTTCCTCTCACAGCCAGGCAGCCTCAGGTTGGAGAACTGCTGGCTGCAGGATGGGAAAACCAGTTGCAGGAGTGCGTGTACACAGGAGTGTGCGGAGGAGCGGGGTAGCAAAAGTGTGTGAGTGCATGTGTGAGTGTGTGCGGGGATGGGTGGTAAACGTGTGTGCATGCATGTGCGGAGTGCAAGGATGGGGTTGCGCACATTCGTATGAGCAGAGGGGTGTGCAAAGGGGGTGGGGTTGCACATGCATCGGTGGGTAAGCGAGGAAGAGGTGGCACACGTGTGTGTCCCCAGGAGTGCTCAAAGGTGTGCGGTTGTACATGTGTGTAGATGCAAAAGCGTTCTGGATGGTATTTGCACGTGGATGTGCAGAGAGTTTGCCAGCATGTGGATGCATGTGCATAAGCAGCGTGTGAAGGATGTTCTTTCACGTCAGGGTGTGCACTGTGCATTCATGTGTGCAAAAAGGTGTTTGCAGGTGTACTGTTTGTTCTTGCACACTTGTGTGTATGGCTGTTGACAAGGCTGTGCAAGTCTTCATGCATGAGTGAGCGTGGAGTTGTGAGCAAGGGGGGGTTGCACACATGTAGGTGTGCAGGGGTGAACAAACCGGTGCAGCTGCACAGGTGTGTCCACGCATTGCAGAGATCTGTGCATGCATGAGGAAGGTGTGCAAGGACGAGGGTGGTACTTGTGTGCGTGTGTGTGTGTGTCTGTGTGTGTGTGTATGTGTGTGTGTCTGTGTGTGTGTGTGTGCAGGCGGGGAGTGCAAGACTGGGGGTCGTGCCCATTTGCATGAGCACAGAGGTGTGCAAAGCAGTGGGCGAGTGCTACTTGGCAAGAAGCAAGCGTAGTCAGTGCTCCAGTTGCAAGGAAGTGCATTGCTGGAGCAGGTCAGAGCCGAGCCTGCAATGGCAGCCTCCTTTGCACAGCGCAGCGAGGGTGACGCAGTTGTGCTTTCTGAGCAGCTCAGGGACGTTCTGGACAGAAAGAGCCGAGTCCCAAGTGCCTGGTGTGAAGTGCTGCGAACATTGGGCTCTCTGGGCGAGCTCCGGGCTGACAGCACCGCTCCCCTCTGCCCTCGCTGGGCCTGCTGGGAGCTGCAGGGCCTGCTGGGAGCTGCAGGCCCGCAGGAACTACCACTCCCAGGATGCTGTGCGGCAGCTCCGGGCGCCGCCATGACAGTGCTGGGTGCAGGGCTGTGCAGGGCTGGGCCTGTGGGCTCAGGTCGCCGGCTGCTCCTTCCCTGAGCCTGCCAGGAGGTAAGGGCACTGTGAGGATGGTTTGGGGGAGCGGTCTGCAGTGTGCTGAGCAGTTGCTGTGCTGCCTGGGAAGACGCAGCTCCCAGCCCACGGCTTGAGAAGGGAGAGCAGGGCCCATGTCTGGGTGCGGCAGTGCAGCACAGGCAGGAGCTGCCGAGGAAGCATTTCTCTCTCGGGGAGCTCTGCTGGTTTTGCTGCTCCAGGTGGATCTGTGCTGGGCGTTCCTGGTTCTCCGTTGGCACTTTCTCCATAGGGATGAATGGCAGCTCCCCCTTCCTTCCCAGCAGTGCCTCAGCAGCTGTCAGTGCTCCTGGAGCCCTGTTCTGTGCAGCTGTCTGTGCCATGGCTGCACTGAGCAGCGCTCTGAACGTCTGCAGCTCAGTTTCCTTCAGACAGACACACAGACATAACCTTGCCTTCTGCCTTGCTTCCTCCTCTTCTCTGGGCTATTTGCTACAATCCTGCAAGAGTTAGGCCAGCTCTCTCCACTTTCCTGCTCTGCTTTCTGGTTCTGTGTGGAGCTGTATGGAGCAGTGGGTTGTGACATGGGCCGTGTTCTCCTTCCCTCACTCTGCCTGCTGGGTGCTACAGCTCTTGGTTTGGCTTGTTTGGCTTGGTTTGGTTTGGTTTGGTTTGGTTTGGTTTGTTTCTGGGGGGCGCCGTGCTCCAAGCAGTTCTGTTCCTGGCAGTGAGGCTGCAGAGAGGTGGGTCATCTCAGCAGTCATCGACGCTGTAAGTGCTGCAGCTCTGCCACCATGTATAGCCTTCCTAGTGTGCAGAGACAGACGGACCCAGAGGGCTTATGGGGGGGACATAGAAGGGGGGGACACAGATTGGACTCGGAAAGAAGATGGAGGGGGTATGGAGAGACTAGGAAGAGGGCGTAGAGAGGACATAGGTGGGACATGGAGGTGAGAGAGATGGGGCGTGAACTGGATAGAGAGGGGTGAGAAGGCAAGGTGGATGGTGGGGACAGGGGCACAGGTCAAGGGCCAAGTCCAGCTCTGCAACCACAGCAACCTGTCGGGGACGCCGGCCTGCAGCTGGGGCTGGAGCAGAGCAAGATGGAGGGGGGAACCCTCAGGAACAGAATAAATCTCAAGATGGGGCTTTCTCCATCCCTCAGCCTGCAGCGCAGCCACACGACCTAGGCAGGCCTCAGACTCTGGTCCTTCTGCTGGTACTGCAGGGTGCAGCCTGGCTCAGTCCTCTCTGCACCTGGCGACTGATGGCTGTGTCTGGGATCGCAGCGAGCCTCCTCCACTACAGGGGAGGGGATCCTGGAGGGGAGGGCTGTGTCCGATGGTGGTGGCAGATCTGGGACACTGCCCTTTCTGCTGCCCAGTTTGCCCTGAAGGTGGGCCCTGAAGGGGGCGCGGGGAGGTGGGCTTTCTAACTGAATGAACGGCTGCAGGCAGAGGTATAGCAAAGGTGAACGCAAGACATTTAATCATTTAACGTACCAAACAGTAAATAAATGACAATATTCCCACCATTTCCCACCCTAACAATTCTTTCTGATCCCACCCCCTAAGACTCTCCAATCAGTCTCGCCCAACCACTTCTCCCCCCCCCCCCCCCCCCCCCTCCCTCCCGCCAATAGTTCCCTCCCTCTGCCAAAAACCTCCCAGCCCCCCTGTTGTAATACCGGAAGAATTGTACAGAGCAGCAGCCGTGGATCAAGAGAAGGACTTCACAGAGCAGCAGCTGTGGAGCAGGATCAACAGCACGAGGACCAAGGACACCTCTAGGAAAAGAATGAATGGCTCGCGGCTTTGAAGGGGGGTTTAGGGTTGTTATTGCGGTAGCTTTCCTCCAATGAGTGTGTGTGATTTTAAACGCCTTCGTCTGTCTGCTATAAAAGTATGGCTTTTCGGGCAGTCAATGGATGCAGCTCTATTTAACCATGTTGCTGTGTGGCTGTTAGTCCTAGCGCGCTGCCTTTTGCGTTCAGGTTAGCCAACTATTGTCTCAGGAACTAGAATTATTAGGAATTATCCATGTTCTCGTGCTGTTGATCCTGCTCCACAGCTGCTGCTCTGTGAAGTCCTTCTCTTGATCCACGGCTGCTGCTCTGTAAAATTCTTCTGGTATCACAACAGCCCCCCAGATTCCACCCCAGGAATTCCTTCCTCCAAATTCCAACACTTTGAGAGTGTAACATATCAGAGTACAATTTCTCCCCAGAATTGCCACCCCACCAAGTTCCCTCCCCCTCCCCACATCCCCAGGGCCAGCAGTTACAGAGTCCAGTCATTTTTGATGCCAGCCATCTCCCACCGCAGACATTTGTCTCCCCAGCGGTTTCCCACCCCCAGATTCCCACCCCAACAGTAGCAGAGTACAGCCATTTCATTGCCCACCCCAAACTCCCACCCTCCAACCAGTCCCCCGGCCCAACAATTCCCCACCCCAAATTCCCACCCGCCAGCCATCCCCCACCCTAATATTGGCCACCCCAAGAATTCCCACCCCCTCCCCCCCCAGCCAACCATCTCCCACCCCCCACCCAGCATTTCCCACCCCCCACCCAGCATTTCCCAGCCCGGAGCTTTGACAGTGCAACGCTTTGGCGGTCCATCAGCTTCAGAGCCCCGCAGTGCCCCAGTCCAAGATGCCGTTTGCGGACAGCCCAGTTTGCGAGGGGTAGGGCTGGGGCCGGTGCTGGTGCCCCTGGAACACTGCCGCTGCTCTCTGGGTGTCGTGGGGGCCGGCGAGGAGCCCAGGGCTACAGGGAAGCGCATCGGTCGGCTACGGCCACGTCTCCTGCTACAGCAAGTGGGCCGGTTTTCTTGGTACACTCCCGCTGGAGCCGCTGTTGGGCTGTGATGGGCACCGGAGTCCTCCTGCTGGCCGCCGTGCTGGCACAGGCAGCTCCGCCTAGCGCCGGTGTTTGTGGCCTAGAACATGCTGGCCATGCGGTGGCTTCCTGGTTGTGGCGGGGATGCTGCCAGTGTGCTGCTTGTAGCCGCTGCTCTTGCTTCTTGTGGTGGTGCAGGTGGGTGCTGTCACTTGGCCGGCTGGCTGCTGTCCCCGTGGTGCTTGTCTGCCAGCCGGCAGGAGATGCAGCCGGGTGGCAGTGGCAGGCGGCTGAGAAGCACCCGGGGCTGCCTCCGCCGTGCCTCCTCCATGAGCTGTCCAGTTTGCATCAGAGGAGGCACGGGGTGCTTGGCCGGCTGGCTGCTGTCCCCGTGGTGCTTGTCTGCCAGCCGGCAGGAGATGCAGCCAGGTGGCAGTGGCAGGCGGCTGAGAAGCACCTGGGGCTGCCTCCGTCGTGCCTCCTCCATCAGACGTGCAGTGCAGGGCGATGGAGGTGTGGGGGCAGCCAGGGGGGTGGGCAGTACCAGGCGGCTGAGATGCACCCGGGGCTGCCTCCGCCGCGCCTCTTCCATCAGATGTGCGGTGCGGGGCGACAGAGGTGCGGGGGCAGCCAGGGGGGTCGGCTCAGGCAGCTCAGGGGATGCAGGCAGGTCCTGGTTGTGCTGGGGGACCTCCAGAGCACTCGTCGCTTCTGAAAAAGCAAGAGCATCCCCCAGACCAGAAGGATGATGGCAGCCTTCCCACACCTGCTGACCTGCTGCAGACAGCCTCCCGTCACCTCTGGAAGCCACAAACTCACCAACAATCCAGGTGAGCAAAATGTCCATTTCCACGTCATCCTCCGGTCTCTTGCTGCTGGGTGTCTCTTCTGGAACAGGCAGAAAATGCCCAGTGGGTCAGGGCCAGCTTTCCCACGCCCGCCCAGTGCAGACACCCCCCACCAGCTCTGCTGCCCCCAGACTCACCGTTGCTGATCCACGCCAGCAGATCGTCAAAGTCTTCGCTGTTGTCCAGGATGCCGGTCTCGGATGTGACTTCTGGAGAAGGAAGAAAATCCATTGCCCAGTGGGGCAAGGCCAGCTCTCCCACAGCCACTGGGTGCCAACCAGCCTGGCCAGCTCTGCTGCCCCCAGACTCACCGTCGTTGATCCATGCCAGCAGATCGTCCATGTCTGCGGTGTCCTGCAGGGTGCCTGCGCTTGTTGTCCGTGCTGGAAAAGCCAGAACATCCCCAGTGGTGCAATGCCAGCTTTCCCACAGCCGGCCGGTGCGGACAGCCAGCCGCCCGCTCTGCGGCCCCTGAACTCACCGCCTGATTCCAGCGTGGCAGCGCTGCAGGTGAGCGGAGTCGTGTCGGGCTGGGGGCAGACGTCGGTGGGCGCTGGATGCCCCTGGTCCTCCATGAGCACCACGGCGTCTTGAAAGGGCTCCATCGGCGGCTCCCAGCTGGCGGGCAGGGTGCAGGGCACGGGGAGCACCTGCTGCTGCAGTGCCGGTACCTGCAAGAGAAGTGGCGGGGGGCCGGGGCGGCCGGGGAGGCCGGGGGCCTGCAGCAGGCAGGTGCCTGCGGCTGCGAGGGCTCTGCATGGGGCACGGCCGCAGGCCACAGCCCCATGGGCTGCTGGGGCAGCAGCGTCCCTGCCGGCAGGGGATGTCCCCAGCAGGGAGCAGGGGCGGTGGGGGGAGCCATCGCTGGGTGCAGCCCCCCAGGTAGCAGCTGCAGCAGCGGCAAGTGCAGCCCTGCAGTTGGGGACAGGCCCCCAGGTGGCAGCTGAGCCACGGTTGGGGGCAGCCCCCCAGCTGGGAGCTGCGCTGCCTGTCCCCAGACACCTGGTACCCCAGGCCAGACAGAGGCCTGAGGCGCCAGGTGGGTGGCAATGGGGACAGGGAGGGGTTGGGGTGGTACCGGCATCGGTCCGCGGATGGTGGGCTGCATCCAGGCGGGGTCCGGTGGCGGCACAGTCGCTTGAGGGAATGTGGCGTCAGGTGTCAGAGGCACCGTCAGCGCTCCTCGAGGGATTCTCTCTGTGGGGAAAGGCCAGAAGGGGCACTGGGCTGAGATCTGGGCTGCTGGGCTGAGATCTGGCTCACGAGGGTGGCATCTGGGGCGCTGGGCTGGGATCTGGGGCGCTGGGGCCAGCTGAAGCTCGGGAGCAGGGGGAGCCTGCTGCCTTACCTGCCATGACAGCTGGAGAGTGGCAGTTAGGGGAGCCCCTCCCCAACGGGGCTTCTGTGACCGTTGGGCTCAGCCCCTTTCCCCCAGGCTTGCCATGGTTTCATTTCTCATACCCAAACATCCTTCCCGTCCCATCTCTAACCTGATAGCGTGGACGTTTGCTCCTGGCTTCCAGTGTATCTTGGGGCAGAACAGGCAGCACTGTCTTGCTGCTCTTCCTCTTGCTGCTTCCCTTTCCTGCTCTTCTCCTCAGCCACCATCCATCCAACCTTCAGCTCTTCTCCCTTACTCTTATCCTCTCCTCTTCAGCTCTTCTGCTCTTTTTCTTTCCTTGGATGCTCACTCCTCTCTCTCGTGCACGTCTACTCCTCTTCTGCTTTTCTTTCTTACCCGCATCCTCTCCCGTTCTTCTCATCTGCTCTTCCGACTTAGCCGTATCCTCTTTGCACCTCTCATGCTCTCCTCTTCTTCTCTTCCGACCACTATCTGCTCTTCTGCTCGAGGGCGCTTTTCCTTCTCTGCTCTTCTGCCCTCTCTTCCTCCCTTCTGCTCTTGTTCTCTTCTGCACTTCTCACTGACCGCTGTCCTCTCTTCCCGTCTTCTGTCCTTCTGCCATACGGCTATTCACTCTTCTCCTCTTCAGCTCCTCTCCACTTCTGCCTTTCTGCCTTACCTGTATCCACTCCTCTCCCTTTCTGCTCTTCTCCTCGTCTGCGCGTCTTCCTTACCTTCACCCTCTCCTTTTTCTTCTGCTCTTCTCCCCTTCTGCTCATCTCCTCTTCCCGTTGTTTTGCTGCCTTGCCTGTCTCCGGTCCTTTCCTGTCTTGCCCCTTTTTGTCTGCTGCTCTTCTTTCTTACCTGCATCCTTTCTTCTTCCTCTCTTCTGCTCTTCTTGAGTTCTGTCTTACCTGTATCCGCTCTTCCCGTCTCCTGCTCTTTTCCTGCTCTGCTCAGCGTCCAGACCCTCAGCAAACCCGTGGTGCTGGGCAGGAGGTGAAGCCAGGACCAGGATCTCACCAGTGTAAAAGCAGTTCTGGTTCAAACCCTCACCTTGCTGCTTTCCTCTCGTCTCAGCCTTGCTGGCAGGGTGCAGGAGAGCATCTTGGAGACAATCCCACAAATCGTCAGAGGTGGGAAGGGAGCAGGAGAAATCAGCCTGAAGAAAACCTAGCTACAGTCAGTGCAGCATGATAGAAATGAATCCATCCTCTTAGTAAAACAAATAGACATAGAGGGAATGCTTCTGGGCATGGGGACCTCAGGTGTTGCTGCAGGGGCTGAGGCTTGTATCCTGCATTCAGGCCATCTGATCTCTTTCCTGGTAAAACCAGGAAGAGAAGGTGTAAGATGGGGAATACTCATGCACAAATAGGCTTGTTTAATTATCTTTATCCCAAAAGGAGACACAGAAGCTTTTAGTTTTCTTTATTTGAATAAAGGGAGGGTCCACTGGGGCATACCCCTGCGAGGTCTCTCAAAGTCTCAGGGGACAGAGACACTCTTTTATCCCTGTTCCCTAATGTTAGTGGACCCTTCTCCCTTTCCCTATTGCTAAGGTACTCAGGGTTCACATTCTTCTCAGTTCACCTATTACACACTCATCTCCCCCCTGCAAGTACCTCCTGTGGAATGCTATAACAGGATGGAAGGTAATGCAATAATAGCAGGATGGAAAAGTCTTTGGCTACAGCGAATGAGAACAAGCCCAAATGCAGCAACAGCAGACATTAAGGAAAAAGGCTGCTCTCCTTCAGAAGGCCTCAGGCAAGTAGGGATCTCCAGAGAGATACCCTCACCTCCACTGCCAACCATAGAGTAAGGGCTGGGAGAGGGTGGATCCTGGCTTCATCCCTTCCTGTCACTCAGGTCCACTGCATGCACCTGAGCTCCCCTGGGTTGGCCCTGCCTTCCCACCAGGTGCTCCATCACTGTTTCAGGCCATGACTTAGCATTTCCGCTATACCCTGCCATTTCCTTTGTTGTTTTCCCCAGCTATCATTGTATCCTGTTTGACAAAATGTATACTCTTTGTTCTGTCAAGCATACGAGATTTACAGGCAGAAGCTAAGCTAGTATATATTGCCATATACCTGCAAGATCTTAAGTTTGTTTAACTAGTTCTTCTCAGATCTTATTTTGCAAGGACATTCTGTTCTTTCTTCATCTCAGCAAGCTAGGGCTCAGGAACCAAGAGCTCCCCTCTGGAGCCCTCCAGCTCAGGACTCTCCTCTTTTGCAGAGCCCAGTTATTTTTTAGGTGGTCAGCCAGAAGAACAACCGGTCAGGGAGGACATTGCTTGCTGTGGGTCTTGGCAACTGTCTCCCTCTCTGGAACAAGAAGATGGATCAGATCTGCTTCTCTTTCCGTTTTTGCACGACTTTCCAAATCTGTGCTCTGCACAGGCAATGAAGGGCACCTACCACGGGTGCAGAGTAGTCTGCTCCCAGCTTTGTTGCAGGCAGCGGTGCTCCTTGAACTATGTCATGGGTTTGCCCTCTTTTCTCTATTGCACTCTTAAGATTTCTTTTGCACTCACCCACCTTCACCTTGTGAGGCTCACTAGTGCTGCTGCACGCAGGCACACTGTAACTCTTTGGGACATGCTATCCCACTGAAAAAAAAACACCTCATTAGAGCAGGAGAGCCTGTGGATCTGTTTAACCAATTGCCTGTTTGTTAACACTTCTGTCGTTCTGCCCAGACACTCTTGTCTTTTGTCTTTTTTATTTGAAAGGGGAGTTTCAGTTTATGCTCAGGCTTCACTATATGCAGCACAGGCATGACGTACCAGTACAAAAGCATGGAATGACTTCCTGATGTGGATACTACTTCACTTGTTAGTAGGAGGGAACAGACCAACATCCAAACAAACATTTCACAGAAGACTGAAATAACTTACTTACAGGGATTCTGGGCGATTTCCTGATGTATTTTATAAGCCTGGGTGCAAGAGGTCACTTGGTTTACAAAAAGTTTATTTTTAGGATTTACGTCTTGTAGCAAACGCTTTGAGAACTCCCTCAGAGCAGCACTGTTTGTGCAGATAGGTTAGACCAAAGCTGGAGAAGCAAACCACCTTCTTTCATCAGACCAAGTTTTCAGTTCACTTGCAGTGCCACAGTTTGTGTGTGTACTGATACATATGTACCTTTAAGACTCCTATGGACTCCCCTTTCCAAGACTTCCTGTTGTTCAGTTTCTTTGATTAGCTCTCTGTAAAAGGAAATAACATTCGGTCTTTATTGCCTTGATTTGTTACTCTTTATTTCCATCAAGTAACTCAAGTTCTGCCTACTGATCAATCCAAAGAGCAATCAAAGATTATGAATAAGGGTCCCTTGGGAATTCACAGAAGTTGTGGACGCACCCTCTCTGGAAATGTTCAAGGCCAGGCTGGATAGTGCTTTGGGCAGCCTGGTCTAGTGGGAGGTGTCCTTGTCCACAGCAGGGTGGGGTGAAATAAGATGATCTCTGAGGTTCCTTCCAACCCAGACTGTTCTGTGATTTTATGATCTTTTAACTTTACTTAATATCACATTAAGAAGAATGCTCGGAAATGCCCAACGCTCACCAGGAAAAACTCATATTAAAATGCTGTGTGGTTGTTTGGATATTCCCACTCCTTCTGCATTCCCAGCTTTTCCTGCTGCAGTTGAGCTGCTGGAAGTAGTAACTACTTCTGTCTGCCCCCTGATGTCTGTTCCTGATACAGGACGAACAAACAGATTTCTGCAACCTGTTACTTCATTTCCATTTAAAAAGGTCTAGTAAGCTTAATGTTGTTGTTGTCGTTTTGTTTTGTTTGTTTGTTTGTTTTCCTGTCATGAGATATGTATGTCTCACGCTCATCAAGGTATATGGGTTTGGAACCACTGCGTGCTGTTGTTGTACTATTTCATTAATTTTTCTCAAATCTTGCACTAATCGGTAGGAAACCTCAGGTTCTGTTTTACTGGCAAAATGGGGGTATTGAAAGGTGACAGATGTGGTTCCAGCAACCCATCCCTTAGTAATCACTGTTTTACAGGTTTAAGGCCAATACGTCCCTCAAATGGAACTGGATATTGTCTCTGTCTTATGACTTCATGTTTTTCTTGCATTTTTACTTTCAAAGGGGTTATTTTTAATCCCCCTCTATTTCCGACTTGGACCCAAACCGCAGGGTCTATCTCTCTCTCGTCTGCCTCAGTTAATACATTCACTGATACAGTAATCCCACCTTGACACGTTGTTATTTGCATTCCCAGTTTCATCAGCTATCCGCAGCAAGTTGGTCCCTGCATCAGGTACGTAGAATAATTGTCCTGCTATTGCTTTAAACACGAGTTTCAGCTCGATACTGTCATCCCAGTTCCCTCTACCCCCAGTTATCTTTAAGGTCTCATTTGTTAATTTGAGTCCTGAGAGCTCAATGCCTTGGTAAGATTCGGGGACTTGGGTACTGCCTCCCTAATCCCAGCCATTATTATGTCTCGCCGATCTTTCCTATTTTGCCGCTGTTGTGGATTATTACCATCCCAGTTGAGGTCTTCCACTGGCTATTTTTGCTCTGCTGGTACCACTCCAGGATGCCCTGGAGGGTTATTCTTTTCCCACTCTTGCGTAGCTGCTCACCTAATCATGCCATGCCTCTTGCTTCTCCAGTAAACAACAGAATAGACATCAGTTCCATCCACGAGTACAAATGTAGCCCCAGAAATTGATCAAATTGTTCTGCTATTCTTAGAGGATCCTCATCCGAGGATTTCAGTTCCTTCTTAAAATGTCTAACTTCTCCACTAGTGAGTGGGGAGTTGAATAGTTTACAGCCTATTTGTCCTTGTCCCAGCGGGAGCTCCCGTAAGGGGTACACTGAGGTGCTGGTACAGCTGGTGTCTGGGAAAGGAAAACTTTGCATATCACTTTTACATACAGGGTCTTGCAAATGACACCTGGAAGGAGGTACAGACAGGAGGCCCAGCACCCTGCAACCTCCAGGTGAGTGAGAGCAGCCAAGGATTCCTTTGGGATCTGCAGGTTCGTAGTGTGGAGCATTACGTGGAGGAACATCTGAGTATAGAGATGATGGCAGAGGTACGGAGCTAAGCATCACAGAGAGGCACAGTCACTCTGCTTGTTTCCCAGCACAAGACAGAAACTAGAATCAGGATAGAATCATAGAATCATAGAATTATCCAGGTTGGAAAAGACCTTGAAGATCATCAAGTCCAACCGCAGCCTAACCAGTACCCCATCTCTAAGAAAAAAAAAAACAAAAACAAAAACAAAACAATAACAAAAACAAAAACAAAAACAAAAAAAAAAAAAAAAAAAAAAACCAACCTCTGCTAAATCATATCCCTGAGTACCACATCCAAACGGCTCTTAAACACATCCAGGGATGGCGATTCAACCACCTCCCTGGGGAGCCTATTCCAGTACCTAACCACCCTTTCTGTAAAGAAGTTCTTCCTAATATCCAACCTAAACTTGCCCTGGCGCAACTTGAGGCCATTTCCCCTCGTCCTGTCACTTGTCACTAGTGAGAAGAGACCTGCCCCACTCTCACTGTAAGAACCTTTCAGGTACTGGAAGACGGCAATAAGGTCTCCCCTCAGTCTCCTCTTCCTCAGGCTAAACAGCCCCAGCTTCCTTAGCCTCTCCTCATAGGGCTGATTCTCCAAGCCCTTCACGAGCCTCGTTGCCCTTCTCTGGACCTGCTCCAGTACCTCCATATCTTTCTTGTGCTGAGGTGCCCAAAACTGGACACAGTACTCGAGGTGAGGCCTCACCAATGCCGAGTACAGGATAGAATCATGGAGCAACGAGGAAAAAGTGGACGCATTCTGCTTCCCTCTTCTGTCCCACACCTGCCCTGTCAGAGGGGAGGAACAGCCACGCTCCCACTGAGACGTTCCTCTCACAGCCAGGCAGCCTCAGGTTGGAGAACTGCTGGCTGCAGGATGGGAAAACCAGTTGCAGGAGTGCGTGTACACAGGAGTGTGCGGAGGAGCGGGGTAGCAAAAGTGTGTGAGTGCATGTGTGAGTGTGTGCGGGGATGGGTGGTAAACGTGTGTGCATGCATGTGCGGAGTGCAAGGATGGGGTTGCGCACATTCGTATGAGCAGAGGGGTGTGCAAAGGGGTGGGGTTGCACATGCATCGGTGGGTAAGCGAGGAAGAGGTGGCACACGTGGGTGTCCCCAGGAGTGCTCAAAGGTGTGCGGTTGTACATGTGTGTAGATGCAAAAGCGTTCCTGGATGGTATTTGCACGTGGATGTGCAGAGAGTTTGCCAGCATGTGGATGCATGTGCATAAGCAGCGTGTGAAGGGATGTTCTTTCACGTCAGGGTGTGCACCGTGCATTCATGTGTGCAAAAAGGTGTTTGCAGGTGTACTGATGTTCTTGCACACTTGTGTGTATGCACATGGCTGTGAGCAAGGCTGTGCAAGCCTTCATGCACGAGTGAGCGTGCACGTAGTTGTGGACAAGGCTGGGGTTGCAGACATGTGGGTGTGCAGGGGTGAAGAAACCGGTGCAGCTGCACAGGTGTGTCCACGCATTGCAGAGATCTGTGCATGCATGAGGGAAGGTGTGCAAGGACGAGGTGGTACGTGTGCGTGTGCGTGTGCGTGTGTGTGTGTCTGTGTGTGTGCAGGCGGGGAGTGCAAGACTGGGGTCGTGCCCATTTGCATGAGCACAGAGGTGTGCAAAGCAGTGGGCGATTGCTACTTGCAAGAAGCAAGCGTGTCAGTGCTCCAGTTGCAAGGAAGTGCATTGCTGGAGCAGGTCAGAGCCGAGCCTGCAATGGCAGCCTCCTTTGCACAGCGCAGCGAGGGTGACGCAGTTGTGCTTTCTGAGCAGCTCAGGGACGTTCTGGACAGAAAGAGCCGAGTCCCAAGTGCCTGGTGTGAAGTGCTGCGAACATTGGGCTCTCTGGGCGAGCTCCGGGCTGACAGCACCGCTCCCCTCTGCCCTCGCCTGGGCCTGCTGGGAGCTGCAGGGCCTGCTGGGAGCTGCAGGCCCCGCAGGAACTACCACTCCCAGGATGCTGTGCGGCAGCTCCGGGCGCCGCCATGACAGTGCTGGGTGCAGGGCTGTGCAGGGCTGGGCCTGTGGGCTCAGGTCGCCGGCTGCTCCTTCCCTGAGCCTGCCAGGAGGTAAGGCACTGTGAGGATGGTTTGGGGGAGCGGTCTGCAGTGTGCTGAGCAGTTGCTGTGCTGCCTGGGAAGGACGCAGCTCCCAGCCCACGGCTTGAGAAGGGAGAGCAGGGCCCATGTCTGGGTGCGGCAGTGCAGCACAGGCAGGAGCTGCCGAGGAAGCATTTCTCTCTCGGGGAGCTCTGCTGGTTTTGCTGCTCCAGGTGGATCTGTGCTGGGCGTTCCTGGTTCTCCGTTGGCACTTTCTCCATAGGGATGAATGGCAGCTCCCCCTTCCTTCCCAGCAGTGCCTCAGCAGCTGTCAGTGCTCCTGGAGCCCTGTTCTGTGCAGCTGTCTGTGCCATGGCTGCACTGAGCAGCGCTCTGAACGTCTGCAGCTCAGTTTCCTTCAGACAGACACACAGACATAACCTTGCCTTCTGCCTTGCTTCCTCCTCTTCTCTGGGCTATTGGCTACAGTCCTGCAAGTTTTCTGTGTTCTCCTATGCTTTGCTTTGCTTTTCTTATTGTTGTTATCCTTTGCTATGCAACCATTTTCTTTCCTGTTTGCTTTTTTGCTTGTTTTCTGTGTTTTCGGTTTTTTTTTTTTCTTTTTTTTTTCTTCTTCTTTAATTTTCTTTATTTTGCATTGTTTTTTATTTCCTTCCTATTTTTTTCTACTTTTAATTTGTTTATTTTTCACAGCCGTGCTTTACTTTTTCACTTCTCTGCGTGGCTCTGCTTGGCTTTTCTCTGCTTTGCCTTGTGTTTCTTTTTCTTTCCTGTTTTTATTTTTCCCAACTTTCCCCAATTTCTTCTCATTTATTTTTTTTTTACTTCTTAGGCCAACTCTCTCCACTTTCCTGCTCTGCTTTCTAGTTCTGTATGGAGCTGTATGGAGCAGTGGGTTGTGACATGGTCCGTGTTCTCCTTCCCTCACTGTGCTGGGTAGCAAAGCTCTTTGTTTTGTTGTGTTTTGTTGTGTTTTGTTTTGTTTTGTTTATTTGTTTTGGGGGGCTGCCATGCTCCAAGCAGTTCTGTTCCTGGCAGTGAGGCTGCAGGGAGGTCGGTCATCTCAGCAGTCATTGATGGTGTAAGTGCTGCAGCTCTGCAGCCATGTATGGCATTCCTAGTGTGCAGAGACAGACGGGACCCAGAGGGCTTATGGAGGGGATGTAGAAGGGGGGGACATAGATTGGACTCCGAAAGAAGATGGAGGGGATATGGAGGAGACTAGGAAGAGGACGTAGAGAGGACATAGGTGGGACATGGAGGTGAGAGAGATGGGGCGTGAACTGGATAGAGAGGGGTGAGAAGGCAAGGTGGATGGTGGGGACAGGGGCACAGGTCAAGGGCCAAGTCCAGCTCTGCAACCACAGCAACCTGTCGGGGACGCCGGCCTGAGGCTGGGGCTGGAGCAGAGCAAGATGGAGGGGGGAACCCTCAGGAACGGAAAAAATCTCAAGATGGGGCTTTCTCCATCCCTCAGCCTGCAGCGCAGCCACACGACCTAGGCAGGCCTCAGACTCTGATCCTGCTGCTGAGTACTGCAGGGTGCAGCCTGGCTTAGTCCTTACTGCGCCTGGGGACTGATGGCTGTGTCTGGGATCGCAGTCAGCCTCCTCCACTACAGGCTGAGCCACTCAGCTCTCCAAGAATTCCCATAGCCTTTTCTCATCCCTCCGTTCCCACGCAGAACTGACTGAGGAGGGGAGGGGGTCCTGGAGGGGAGGGCTGTGTCCCATGGTGGTGGCAGATCGGGGTCACTGCCCTTTCTGCTGCCCAGATTGCCCTGAAGGTGGGCCTGGGGGCCCGGGGAGGTGGGCTTTGTAACTGAATGAACGGCTGAAAAGAGGTATAGCAAAGTGAATGCAAGACGTTTAATAATTGAATGTACAAAACAGTAAATAAATGACAATAGCTTGTGTTGCCAGGAGCGCATGGACATTAAGCAAAGTGTTGTGCAGGCAGGGAGAAATGAGTGCTGTGGGTCCTGGGGGCAGCAATGAGAGATGCTCCTCCTGCTAGTGCTGTTCCACTGGAACGTCCCTTTGTTTTTCTACTTCTGGGAATATTTGAACTGGTTGAAAGATGTCTACAGACAGAAGTGTAGCAAAGTGAATGCAAAACATTTAACAAGTCATTGAGATCTGACAGTGAAAGCAACTTTCTTTCCAAATATCTTATTTTCAGGAAGGAGGGTGGGACGGGAAATTGGTATTTCAGGGAGAATATTTCTTCTTTTTGGGAGCGGTGTTTTATGTGTTTTATGTCTTTTTTTGGTTTCCAAAGTGGCATTTTTTGTAGAAAATGGATTCTATTGGGATGAAAAAAGATATTTAAGGAGAAAATATCCAACTGGTGGCATCAAATGAATTTTGGTGAGGAAATGTTTTCTTTGGGAGATAAAAATCAGTATTTGTGGGAGAAAACATCCTATTTTGGGAATAAAAAGCAGCATTTTGTGTAGAAAATGTTTTATTTTGGGGATAGAAAGCAGTGTTTTGGTGAGATACTATCTTCTATTTGGTAAAAAAGATGATGTTTTGGGGAGAAAATGTCTTATTCTGGGGATATAAGGTGGCATTCTGGGAAGAAAATGTGTTATTTTTTGAATACTACACTTGATGACACTGTCTCCCATGCTAACCTCCTGCAAAAGCTGGCAGCCTGTGGCTTGGATGGGTACACTATCATCTCGGTAAGGAGCTGGCTGAGGGTCCGGGCCCAGAGAGTGGTGGTAAATGGAGTTAAATCCAGTTGGAGACCAGTCACGAGTGGTGTACCCCAGGGGTCGGTGCTGGGGCCTGTCCTCTTCAACATCTTTATTGATGACCTGGATGAGGGCATCGAGTGCACCCTCAGTAAGTTCGCAGATGACACTAAACTGGCTGGGAGTGTGGATCTACCTGGGGGTAGCGAGGCCCTACAGAGGGATCTGGACAGGCTGGAGAGCCGGGCTGAAGCCAATGGGATGAGGTTCAACAAGAGCAAATGCCGGGTCCTGCACTTTGGCCACAACAGCCCCATGCAGCGCTATAGACTTGGGGCGGAGTGGCTGGAGGACTGTGTGGAGGAAACGGACCTGGGGGAACTGATTGATGCTCGGCTGAACATGAGCCCACAGTGTGCCCGGGTGGCCAAGAAGGCCAACGGCATCCTGGCTTGCATCACAAACAGTGTTACTAGCAGGAATAGGGAGGTAATTGTCCCCCTGTACTCGGCACTGGTGAGGCCGCATCTTGAGTACTGTGTTCAGTTTTGGGCCCCTCACTGCAAGAGAGACATTGAGGCCCTGGAACGTGTTCAGAGAAGGGCAACAAAGCTGGTGAGGGGTCTGGAGCACAGACCGTGTGAGGAGCGGCTGAGGGAGCTGGGAATGTTCAGCCTGGAGAAGAGGAGGCTCAGGAGAGACCTTATAGCTCTCTATAACTTCCTGAAGGGAGGTTGTGGTGAGCTGGGGGTCGGCCTCTTCTCTCATGTAATCAGTGATAGAACTAGAGGGAATGGCTTCAAGCTGCGCCAGGGGAGGTTCAGGCTGGACATTCGGAAGTATTACTTCTTGGAAAGGGTAGTCAGGAACTGGAATGCACTGCCCACAGAGGTGATGGTGTCACCGACTATGGGGGTGTTCAGGAAACATTTGGATGTTGTGTTGAGGGATATGATTTAGCTGGGAAGTATTGGTAATGGTTGGACTGGATGATCTTCTAGGCATGGATGTAGTCCTGGGGCTGTTGAGAACTGGCTGTGTAGGGGACTTGGGGCGGCAGGGCGACTGGCTTCCATTTTTCTCCATTTGCAGGCATGGATGAAGATATCATCATCGACATCTTGACCAAACTAAATGTTTCCCAACGTCAGCAAGTTCTGATCACCTAAAAGGTCTACGGAGATGTGTGAAGGTGGTTGTGTCACTTGGGTGAAAAGTGACAAAGGACCCAATCTCCATAAGAGAAAGGTCGGTGGAGAATTTCCTTGACCTAGGTTGTTTTGTTTTTGTTCAGTTCAGAGCAGCTGATGATGCAAGGAGGGTTAGAGCCTAAAGAGAAGAGGTGAACGGCTCAGTTCTGTCTGTCCTGGAAGGCCGTACCTTCTGCCACCTCCTTCCTCCTCTCTTGGCTTTCTAGGATTTGATTGGTGACTTGATGTGGTTGCTGAGTGGGAATTTTGAGAGGGTGATGGTTGGGATGATGACTCCCACCGCCATGTCTGATGTGCATGAACTGAGGAGGGCTGTGAAGGTTTGGAAATGTTTCTTTTGTATTGCTGAAGTTCAGGCCAAGGACTTACTGCTTTACTATGAATGTCTTCTTAATTTATTATTAACTCTTATTTGCATGTCAGGAGCGGTTGTTGGTATCTTAAATCTTGCCTTGGCGATTCCCTGGGGAGCAGGAACAGATGAAGGCTGCCTGATGGAAATTCTGGCTTCTCGCACCAGTGAAGAGATTCGTCTCATTAATGAGAACTCCGGGCTTTATGAGTAGTGCAAAAGGCCGGGCCTTGTCCTGCTGCCTGACAGTCAGTTTGTGTGTGTGCAGGCAGGTGTGAGGAGGAAGGAATCTGGGGAGCTTGTAGGTGTGGCATGTTGGCCAACCTCGCTGTGGCTGAATGTCCCGAGAAAAGCTAGACTAGAATTTCACCAGCAAATGAACTGATGTAAATAAATTGGGGAGGAGGGAATGTATGTGGATGATGCCCCTGCTCAGCAGGATGCTCGGGTGTGTAGGAACGTGCTTCCTTGCAAGAGCTATCTGTTCTTGTGCATGTGATGTGTGGTGAAGAGAAGCCAACCCGTGAAATGGGAATAAATGGGTTCTGGTCTTATTTGCAAGTCTCTAATGAGAAGCCTGTAGGTAGACTGGTTACTTGGAAAGGGCAATGACATTTCAGCTGTGAGTTGCCGTGCCTGGTTGGTGCTTGTAGGAAAATATCCATGATCTGGACAAGTATGTTCCAGCAGTTCTCTAGCACCAATGAATTAAAGATCTTGTGTATACCCAGTCTTCTCCATGAGCCTTACTTTGTCTGTAAGTGCCTGTATGAAGCAGGGAGAAGAAATGGGGAATGAATGGGGAAAAGGAATGGGGTTGGTACTGTGTGATCTTTGAGCTCTCTTCCAACCCAAACCATTCTCTGCTCCCAACTTCACACCTACTGCCTGCCCTTCTCTGTTCCCTGCTCATGCCCTCCAGGCTTTTCCTCCCCTTGCTGAGCAAGGCCATGCCCAGTAGCTACCCTTGATCCTCCTCCACCCTTTGCCTTCCTCCACACGGATGCTTGTTTCTGGCACTTCAGCCCGCTGCCCTGCCCATGTACCTGATCTCTTGGGGAGACAGCAAGGTGGCCTGGAGCGGCCCACAGCTCCTCCCGAGCTTCTCAGCTTTGATTCAAACCCAGAACCCAAAGGAGTTCCTCTTACATTCTGGCCCAGATTCTTCTCCCATGCAGCTCCTGTGGCAAGCAGGGGCCCAGCTCTTCCCACATTCCTCCATTCCTGCAAGTTTGCTTTTTTCCATTCTTTGCCTTGCTTTGCTTTGCATTCCTTTGTTGTGCTATGGTTAGCTTTCTTACTTGCCTTCTCTATATTTGTTGCCATCTGTTGCTTTTTATTCTCTTTTTGCCTCCGTGTTTCATTATTTTCCCTTCAACCTTTGTTTCAGGAATGTCTTTACGGTCAAGCCAGGTGTTGTCACGGGTACAGGAAATGCTGCCGGCCATCCTGTAAGCTGGCAGCTGATCACCAGCAGGTGTTTAAGTCACCCAGCCCCAGGCATCTCACTGACATCTACCTGATGGCGCTGGAAGGGCTGCACTGCCCACACTGGCCTCCCTTTGCTATTTGCTGCATTGATTCCTTACTTCAGCACGTGGCAGACCTCAGTAATGCAAATGACTGATAAAGCAAGCATCAGCGGTTTGCAATGTGCTGATGTTAGAAAGGCTTCAGGGAGCAGCAGCGCATTCCTGTGTGCAGCGGTGAGGAAAAAGGAGTAACAAGAAGGTATACATAAAGGTACTAAATTAATTTATTAATGACTTACTCCTAACACTAACATCTAACAGTATAATGGGCAAAAGCCCAACTGGATGAAGGGAAATGGAATCAGAAGGAAACCGGCAGTTGGCTGCTCTTTCTTCTCCTCCCCTCCCGTTCCAGGAAAGCAACCACGGCCTTCCAGACTTTGCTGTCTTATTCCACGATGAGAGGGGTTGTGTAGAGGGAATGCCGGATCCCAAAAGTGGAGGCAGGCGCCTGGGGCTTGATCAGCGTCACCTGGGAGGGCAGAAAGGAAAGGCAGATCAGCAAGGGCCTTTCTTTGCTGCCCTTGCTCCCTGCTGTCCTGCACCCCTCCCAATCCCAGACAGTCCCTGGTGCCTCACTGGGAAGGGCTGAGCGCCAGTGCAGAGCCGGTGCAGCTCCCTGCTAGAGCAGAGCTGGCTCAGGGAGGTGTGCTGGCCTTACATGTGCTCTTATGGGCCCCTCCTGTCTCAAAGAGGGCAGGCTGTGCACCTGGGACCTCACAGCTAACTCTCCTATGCTGGGGGTGTGCTGCTTGGAGCCCCTCTGAGCTGCATCCCCCCCGAAGAGCTTGTGAAAGACCAGCACGGCCCATTGAAGGGAATAGGTGCAGAGGGAGGAAAAGCTGCGTGCTGCGCTGTTCCTCACTTCCTCTACTTGGAGGTGGCACGAGGGCAAGGAGCAGGCCTGCTGTCCTGCACTTGGTTCCTGCAGCCAGAAGCTGTTTGGCTGGACGAAGCCTCAGGGAAAGGGGGAGAGGCATGAAGGCTGTGCTTGTGAAGCAGAGGGGAAGAGCTGAGCTGAGGCCTTACCCGGCCTACGCTGTAGTCTGCTGGCCCGGGCTTCACTGCTTTGCCCTCTCCCTGTTTTGGTCGGGCTGGCATCGTGTATGCGGGCGCCCTGGTCTTGTACACATCCACAGCCACTCTGGGGAGCGCCGCAGGACCTGGAGTCTGCAAGAGAGGCATGGCCACACGGGGCTGGGGTCACATTCAGGGCTCTCTCTTTCCCTGGAAGGCTGCATTAAGCAAAGTTGCAGCAGGGTTGGAAGCCCCTGTGGCACAGGGAGAGCAGCCCAGGTTCGGATGCTAACATGGAAAAGAGGAGCAGCAGAGCTCACCTTGGCAAGGTCCTCATCAAAGCGACCGCGCTGGCTCCTTCCCCTCATGGAGTAGCAGGGGCTGGCCGATGTGTAGGCTGTGTTGGGCCCCATCAGCCTGGGCAGCGTGTAAGTGCCAGGACCTGCAGGAGGAGCAGCAGAGAGTGTGTGCGTGAGGGGATGGAGGAGATGGAAGCAGCAGCGAGGGGCAGCCTGCCCAGCCCGCTGGTGGGAAGTGGAGGGACATCTTGCCCCTCTGCCAGTTCCTGCCTCTCCTCTGACACAGGGCCAGTGCCAGCAGCTTCGAGCATGAGCAGCTGGAGACGCTGCTGGCCGAGAGGTGGTGGTCATGTAAGAAAGCTTGTGGCCCAGCGCCGCATCTTGCCGCACAGGCCATGCAGTAGGCCCTCTGCTGGTGCTGAGCAGCAGCCCGTCCCTGGAGGATGCTCAGGCTGAAGGGTCTGCCTTTGCCAGGGTCACGTACCTGGAGGGCGGTCTGTCCGGAGGGGCTCCCGCCGGAAGGCCATGGACTGCACCGGTGGGCACTTGAAGACGTGCCTGTTGGCAGCTTCGGTGCGGTAGTCACCTGGGACAGAGGAGAGGAGGAAGAAAGCTGTGAAGGGCTGGTCTGCAGCCAGAAAGGGTCCTCTGAAGAGCTGCAGAATTGCTGGGGGACACAGGCAGCATGCGGGGACACTTCTCTGTGCCCCGCCACTATGTCCTGCCTTGCTGTCCCTCCTGTCAGCCCCCTGCTCCTTGTTCTTTTCAGACATAGTGCCTTGTGCCCTGGGCCCATGGTGCTGGGCAGCTGTCCTTCTCCGAGGGCATTTATCGCTGCTCAGAGCAGCTCATGCTCTCTCAAAAAAGACCTACAGCTCCATCAGGGCGTGAGCTGACCCCGGGCAAACGTGCTGCGTGCTCGTGTTGTCTGGGAGAAGTGCTGCAGCAGTGCTACTCACTCGGTCCGGGGGTGACGGTGGTCTTTGTCGTGGGTCGTCCCCGGAGGTGGGTGCCTGGAACCACGTACTTGCCATTCCTAGTGATGGCCGGCTCCACAAAGTAGCAGGGACCTGGCCCACAGCTCTCTGCCGCAGGCCGTTTGGTCCCTCTAAAGGTGTACGCGGGGGCACGGTTTTTGGTGGGGCTGTGGCCCACGTAACCTAGGAGGAAAAGCAGAAGAGAGCACACCCCTGTGCAGCTGCATGTTTTGAGCTCCTTTGGACCCAGACCAGAAGCAGGCCCCTTTGTCCTCGGGTCACAAGGAGCAGCGCCAGCAGCATTGGCCTTCCTCGGCCAGGCCTGGCTTGCAGCTGCGCCAGAGAGCCAGGAGGCTCTGCCAGAACGGGGCAAGGCTGGGGAGCTGCTCTGCCCCTCTGACCAGCCCTGGGGACGGTCACTGTACCTGTTGTCCCCGGGATGGAGTACTGGGGCCCGGGGCTGGGGAACTGGGCCGAGATGAGGCCACGTGGGCGATGGGGTCTCCAGGTCCCCACCCAGGCTCCGTCCATGCTGGCAGGCATGTGCCTCCAAACCTAAAGGCAAGAGCAGAGCAGTTACTGACGGAGTTCCTGAGCAGGAAGGGCCGGCAGCAATTTCTCCTGCTCACTGCCAGTCCTGTGCTACACGCCCCTCACACACACTGCAGCCAAACCCGCATCCTGCAGCTGGGCTCTGCAGCCTGAAGTGTGCAGGAACTCTCCCTCACCTCTCTGAGCCTTGGAGGACGAGCGCGATGAGGCTGAGCTGCTCTGCTGCTGGGGCTGCTCTCAGGCACAGGGCACGGCGAGCGGCTGCGGGCAGCACAGCTCACAAATGAGGTGCCTGGAGCCAGTGGCCGGCTGTCCTTGGGGAGGGCCCGGCGTCGTCATGGCAGCACATTGTGACAGCACACAGGCTCCGGGTGATGCCATCCGTGCTGTGACGTCTGGCTGGCCTGGAGCCATGCCCTCCACGCCTTCTCGGCCTTGCACCCCAACCAGTAAGAAGTCGTAGCTCACACTGCTGACACCTGCAGATGGACCGAGCTCTTAGTTAGATCACACAGCAGAGCTCAGCTTGGTCCTGCTGGCTGTTCAGATTGGTAGTTTTTCTCTCGTTTTCTTTTTAATTGTTGGATTAACACGTGTGAATGGGAACTGCTGTGCAGTCAGGATTGGTCAGTTATGGAAATGTCACATGCCCAGAAGTGTTATGAAAACGTTTGTCCAGGCAGTGAGAGGTCCTGGTGGGACAGAAGGTGCAGCAGAGATGAGAATTTCCTTTAGTGAGGCTGGAAAGGAGGAAAAGAGGAAAGAATACAGCAAAAAGGGGGATAGATTTATCTCCAAAAAAATCAGTAATCTATGCATAACTGTCACGTGTGATGTCTGCATATTCCCCTAGAACATGCAACAATTTTCTGCTGCTTGTTGTTTGGAGCTCTCCTATGGCTTGATCAAGTTAGTCTTGATGCCAGCCACGGGTGCACCTTTAGCCATTCTCAGCAGAATGGTAACAGAGGTTGCTCAAAGGGAGAGAGGAAAGGAGGAGCTAAACTGAAGCCAACATTTAGTTGCAAAGAGCTCTGCCTGCATTCCATGTCAGCACCCAGACATGAGCCGTACAGCCCTTGCTCTCAGCACACACACCTCTTCTCTTACCAGCTGCTTGCATTCCTGTGCAGCGCTGTTCAAAGCCCTCCTCCAGCCCTCCCTTCACAAAGCAATACGCAGTCTCTCCCCAGCCATGAGCTCTGGGCTGTTTGATGCCTGTGCCATCAGCGGGACCTGCAGAACAAACCTTGGCTTCAGAGCTTGGAGGAGACAAGCGCTCTGTCTAGGAACATTCACCATCTGAAGCACTTGAAAGCAGCTGCTTCTTGAAAGCCCTGGATCTGTGTGACACACCAGGAGATGCTCAACTCAAGCCGCAGCCCTCTCCACAATGGAAGGGCTCTTCACAACCGGATGGAGGGGGAGCAAAGACGCACAGACGTCTGACAGCTCTGAACCAAAGCAGGGCAGCTGGTGCTGCTGCAGGCAGTGCTTCCCGTGCCTGCCCAGCCTGCAGCCAGCAGACAACGTTGGCAGCTGCCTGCTTCTCAGATAGAAGCACAAGTGCTGCTGGAGGAGCAGCGCAAAGCACAGCCTGAATCGCTGCTACCTTGCACTGAGGAAAGGCTGAGATGCACCACGGCCTCACCTGCTGCCTTCTTGGAAGGGGAGGTTCAGTTCCACTCATCAGCAAGTCCTCCAGAAACTTCCTTCTTTCTTCCTGAGCAGGAGACTGGATGCTGAAACCTTCTCCAACGTCATTATTAAACAGTACCTGGACCTGAAGCTCCAGGAGAAAACGCAGTTTTCAAAAAAACAGTCATATTCTAGTCCAATACAATTCCAATTCTGATTTAAATTTCGGGACTAGCATTTCACCCACCCTGCTATGGAAGGGGGAAGGGAGGGGGAAAGGGAAAGGGGAAGCGAGGGAGAGCCTTCTAGCCCCACATGCCCCTATAACCCACTCTGTAGCCTCATACACCCTATAGCCCCATACATCCCCTATAGCCCTGTATCCCACTAGAATCCTCCTACTGCCCACCCACAGCCCCCTAGAGACACATCCCCCATAATCCTCCTATAACCCACCCAGAGCACCCTACAGGCCCCCTTTTAGAACCTTATAGCTCCCCCACAGCCCTATATAATGTTGCATCCCCCCAGCTCCCTATAGCCCCATGATCCCTTGTAGCCCCCCACAGCCCAGCAACAGCCCTGTATCCCCTCCACAGTCCCCTATATCCTCCCCAGAGCTCCCGCTGTCCCATATCCTCCTATACCACGTCAAAAGTTCCAGACAACTTTCTAGAACCCCATATCCCTCCTATGGCCACGAGGAAGCTCCCCATAGCCCCATATACACCTACATCTACCCCTGCAGTCCCCCTAGCTCCCTACAGCCCCATATCCTCCTATAAACCCCACACTGCTCTATATCCCTCTATAGCCCCCCAAAAGCTCCCTATAGCCCCAGATCTCTCCCGATAGCCCCTCCATACCTCCACACCCCCCTACATTCCCACAACAGCTACCTACATCCCCACACCCCCCGACAGCCCCCATATTACTCTCAGAGCAACCCAATTCCTCATATCCCTTGGTATCCCCCCACAGCCCACTACAACCACATATCCCCCACTATTCACCCCTATATCCCTCCTACTGCCCCCCACAGTCCCGTATTACCCTATTCCCCCCCCCCCCCCCCCCCCCCCCCCCCCCCCGTGCCTGCATATTACTCTATACCCTCCTTATAGCCCCATATTACCCTATGGTCCCCCCACAGCCCCCTCAGCTCCCCCATCCCCCCCACTCCTCCCCTGACCAATGAGAAGTACGATCAGGCCGGAGCTGCCCATGACCAATGAGAGGCCGGGGGCGGGGCGGAGCGGCGGCAGGGGCGGGGCTTGGGATGCATTTGGATTTGACCGGGGACGGGATGGGGGATTGGGATGGGAATCGGGATTGGGATTAGGAATGAGGGATTGGAATTGACAGGTGGGAGGTGGGTTGGAGATGAGGGACTGGGAATGAGATTGGGATTGGGATTGGCTGTGAGATTTGGGATTGGCACGTGGGCTGTGGGGATATGGATATGCGATGGATACGGGATGGGATATCGGAAATGGGATAGATATGGGCTGGGCTCTGGATATGGGATGGACTTGGGATGCATTTGGGATCATGGAATCCTAGAATTGCTCCAGCTGGGGAAGAGCTTCAAGGTCCTGCAGTCCAACTGCAGCCCAACCATCGAATCAATGCGGTCTCTCCAGCTCCTTTCTCCCCTCCAGCAGATCAGCACTCCGTCCCAGCTCGGTGCTGTCTGTGAACTTACTGAGGGTGCACTCGATGCCCTGGCCGAGATCCCTGATCAAGGTGTTCAATAGGAGCGGCCCTGGTGCCGAGCCCTGGGGGACACCACTCGTGATCTGCCGCCAGCTGGAAAAGGCTGCTCTGGGTGTCCAGGCTTGGCTGAGTCTGAAGTTCTTTGTCTGAAGACAAACCTGCCAGGACCCAAACGAGGCAGAGGAGCCACGATGCCATGTGAGGGATCTTGATGCCTGTCTGTCCATCTGCACAGCAGGCCCAGCTGCCCCTGCTTCCCCCCTCCATGAGAGCTGCCCCTGCTGCCGCTCCCGGAGTCTGAGGGGCTGTGACATGGCACAAATGACAGCAGGCAGAGGGATACAGCAAAGGGAACACAAATCATTTAATAACCCATCATAGAAAACAATGAATAATGGAAACAACAGTATTCCTAAAATTGTTATCCTACAACAACTGAGAGCCCAGACAGCGTCCCATCCCACGGCAATGATGACTTTGGAGGATGGCTCTGTTCTGGAGGGGAGGGATGGAGCCGCTGCTGGTGCCCCTGGAACCCTGCCGGCGAGGAGCGCAGGGTTACGGGTAGCCGTACTTGTCAGTTATGGCCATGTCTATCTCCCGCTGCACCAGGAACTGCACGGGGCCGATCTTCATCTGCTGGGCCGCCCGCTGCCGCTCCTCCTGGGCCAGCCTCTTCATGCGCTCCCTCTCGGGCCGCTGCTCGGCTGTGATGGGCAGCGACTCCTCCAGCGCTGTGGGTGCCGCACTGCCTCCCACCCGGGGCCCCACGCAGGGCACAAAGTCCACGGGGCGCTGTGGCCGAGGCTGCTGCTGGTGCAGCTGTGGCAGCGGGTCCCTCTGCAGCGCTGAGCTCCTCCGTGGTGATCGGCGCAGGCAGCTCGGCATCGTCTTCTTGGCAGCGTCCTCCTCTCGCACCGTGCTGCCTGGAGGTGCCGGCGCTGCCTTGTCTGGGCCTCTGTCTTGGGGCTGGAGGGCAGCAGGGCCGGCGCTGGCTGTGGGTTGGGGCTGCACAGAGGGTGGCTGGCGCACCGGCCCCACCGCAGTCACTCTCTGCCCCAGCGGATGCACGGCCTGGATGGACTCACACAGGTGCATGCGCAGCTCGCTGGCAGTGCCCTCTTGCCCGCTGCTGCTGGCTCCTGTACTGGCCCCAGACAGCTCCACTTGATGTGGGTGTTTGCAGCCTTTTCTGTCTGTTCTTTCCTTGCGTGGAGGCAAGGTCAAATTCGTGACAATAGTGAAGGCTTGCACTGTGTAACAGGCTTGCATCATAGAGCAGGCTTGCATTCTGGAACAGGCTTGCATTCTAGAACAGGCTTGCATTCTAGAACTGGGTTGCATCATAAACCAGGCTTGCATTCTAGAACAATCTTGCAAAATAGAACAGTCTTGCAATCTGAAACAGTCTTGCATCATAGTGCAGTCTTGCATTTTAGAACAGGGTTACATTCTAGAAGAGGTTTGCATCATAGAACAGAATTGCATTCTGGAACATTCTTGCATCATAGTGTAGTCTTGCATTCTAGAATAGGGTTGCATTCTTGAACTGGGCTGCATCATAGTGCAGGCTTGCATGCTGGAACAGGCTTGAATTCTAGAACAGTCTTCCACCATAGTGCAGGCTTGCATTCTAGAACAGGGTTGCATCATAGAACAGGCTTGCATTCTGGAACAGTTGTGCATCATAATGCAGGCTTGCAAACTAGAAGAGGGTTGCATCATAGAACAGGGCTGCATTCTAGAACAGGGTTGCATCATAGAACAGGCTTGCATTCTGAAACAGTCTTGCATCATAATGCAGGCTTTCATTCTAGAAAAAGGTTGCATTCTAGAACAGGCTTACATTCTGAAACAGGCTTGCATTCTGGAACAGTCTTGCATCATAATGCAGGCTTTCATTCTAAAACAGGCTTGCATTTTAGAACAGGCTTGCATCATAGTGCAGTCTTGAGTTCTAGAACAGGCTTGCATTCTGGAAGAGGTTTGCATCATAGAGCATTCTTGCATTCTAGAACAGGCTTGCATTCTAGATCTGGGTTGCATCATAAAGCAGGCTTGCATTCTAGAACTGTCTTGCATCATAGTTGTCACAGATTATCTAGATTTACCTGTATCCATGACAGGGCAGCCTCCCCGTAGGGCCTCCCCTCCCGGGGCCCCGGAAAGGAAGGGAAAATAAAACAGTAGCAGCAATCTAAGGAGGAAAACTTATTTTACTAAATATGATATCGGAATACAATGATTGAGGCTAATAAATCGAACAAAACAGAGAGAGAGAGTCCCCGAAAAACCAAGAGGCCTACTGTGAAGTCTAGGCGACACGGCAGGAATGCTTCTCACTCCCTGAGAGTCCGAGAGAGAGAGACAGTTCCAGCCTGAGAGCGAGATTATATATGTCCTCCTCCCGTGACTTATCTCTGGCCGCGGCGTCCTCTGGGATATGTAGTTCTTCTCTGAGAGCTGAGCACCTGGGATGCTACCATTCTACGGAACTGGAGTATGGATGATCCATACTGCACATGACGTTATGATGTGGAATATTGACAGCAGCACCACAAAACTATGACAGTAGTGCAGGCTTGCATTCTAGAACAGGGTTGCATCACAGAACAGGCTTGCATCATAAAACAGAATTGCATTCTGTAACAGTCTTGCATCATAGTGCAGGCTTGCATTCTAGAATAGGTTTGCACTCTTGAACAGGGTTGCATCATAGAACAGGGTTGCATTCTACTACAGGGTTGCATCATGGAACAGGCTTGCATTCTGGAACAGGCTTGCATTCTAGAACAGGGTTGCATCATAGAGCAGGCTTGCATTCTGGAACGGGCTTGAATTCTGGAACAGGGTTGCATGATTGTGCAGGCTTGCATTCTGGAACTGTCTTGCATTATAGTGCAGTCTTGTATTCCAGAAGAGGATTGCATTCTTGAACAGGGTTGAATCATAGAGCAGGTTTGCAGTCTAGAACATTCTTGCGTCATAGTGCAGGCTTGCTCTCTGGAACAGTGTAGCATCATAGAATAGGGTTTCATTGTAGAACTGGGTTGCATCATAGAACAGGCTAGCATTCTGGAACAGTCTTGCATCATAGTGCAGTCTTGAACAAGGTTGCATAATAGGACAGGCTTGAATTCTGGTACAGGGTTGCATCATACAGCAGGCTTGCAATCTAGAACAGGTTTGCATCAAAGAATAGGCTTGCATTCTGAATCTGGCTTGCATTCTGTAACAGGCTTGAACCACAGAAGAGGCTTGCATTGCAGGACAGTCGAGCTTTCTAGAACAGGCTTGCATTACAGAACAGTCTTGCATTCTAGAACAGGGTTGCATCATAGAACAGGCTTGTATTCTGGAACAGGCTTGCCTCAAACTGCAGGCTTGCATTCTAGAACAGGCTGGCCTCATACTGCAGGCTTGCATTCTGGAACAGGCTTGCCTCATACTGCAGGCTTGCATTCTGGAACAGTGTAGCATCGTAGTGTAGTCATACTTTCTAGAAGAGGGTTGCCTTCTTTAACAGGGTTGCATCATAGTGCAGGCTTGCATTCTGGAAGAGTCTTGAATTCTGGAATAGTCTTGCATCATAGACTAGGCTTGCATTCTAGAACAGGGTTGCATTCTGGTACAGGCTTACATTCTGGAGCATTCTTGCATCAGGGTGCAGGCTTGCGTTCTAGAACAGGGTTGCATCATAGAACTGGCTTGCATTCTGTATCAGGCTTGCATCACAGAAGAGGCTTGCATTGCAGGACAGTTGAGCTTTCTAGAACAAGCTTGCATTACAGAACAGTCTTGCATTCTGGAACAGGGTAGCATCATAGAACAGGCTTGCATACTACAACAGGTTTACATCATATAACAGGCTAGAATTCTGGTACAGGGTTGCATCATAAAGCAGGCTTGTATTCTAGAACAGGGTTACATCACAGAACAGGCTTGCATCATAGAACAGAATTGCATTCTTGAACAGTCTTGCATCATGGTGTAGTCTTGCATTCTAGAATAGGATTGCATTCTTGAACAGGGTTGCATCATAGTGCAGACTTGCAGTCTGGAACAGGCTTGAATTTTGGAAGAGTACTGCATCATACAATAGGCTTGCATTCTAGAACAGGCTTGCATCATAGAGCAGGCTTGCATTCTAGAACAGGGTTGCATCATAGAGCAGGCTTGCATTCTGGAACAGGCTTGAATTCTGGAACAGGGTGTCATCATAGTGCAGGCTTGCATTCTGGAACGGTCTTGCATTATAGTGCAGGCTTGCATCATAGAATAGGGTTGCAATGCAGAACAGGGTTGCGGTCTTGAACAGGGTTGCATAATAGAATAGGCTTGCATTCTTGAACAGAATACATCTACATCATAGAGCAGGTTTGGATTCTAGAACAGGGTTGCTTCATAGAACAGACTTGCATTCTGGAAGAGACTTGCATCATATTGCAGTCTTCCATTCTAGAATAGGGTTGCATTCTTGAACAGTGTTGCATCATAGAGCAGGCTTGAATTCTGGAATAGGGTTGCGTCATAGTGCAGGCTTGCATTCTGGAACAGGGTATCTTCATAGAACAGGCTTGTATTCTGGAACTGGCTTACATTCTGAAACAGGCTTGAATCATAGAACAGGCTTGCATTCTAGAACAGGGTAACATCATTAAGCAAGTTTGCATTCTAGAACAGGGTCGCAACATAAAACAGGCTTGCATTCTGGAACTTGGTTACATCATAGAACAGCCGTGTGCTGTAGAACAGTCTTGCATTCTAGAAAAGGCTTGCATCATAGAACTGGCATGCACTCTAGAACAGGCTTGCATCATTATACAGGCTAGCATTCGAGAGCAGGGCTGCATCATAGAACAGGCTTGCATTCTGGAACAGGCAAGCACTCTGGAATTGGGTTACGTCATAGAACAGGCTTGCATTCTGGAAAAGGCTTGCATTCTAGAACAGGCTTGCATTTTAGAACAGGGTTGCAACATAGAACAGACTTGCATTTTGGAACAGGCTTACATCAGAGGACATGCTTGCATCCTGGAACTGGTTAACATCATAGAACAGGCGTGCACTGTAGAACAGTCTTGCATTCTAGAACAGGCTTGCATCATTGAGCAGTCTTGCATTCTAGAACAGGCTTGCATCATTGAGCAGTCTTGCATTCTAGAACAGGCTTGCATTCTGGAACATGCCTGTATTCTAGAACAGGGTTGCATCATAGAGCAGGCTTGCATTCTGGAGCAGGCTTACATTCAAGAACAGGCTTGAACTGTGTTTCAGGTTTGCATTCTGGAACAGGCATGTATTCTAGAACAGGGTTGTGTCATACAACAGGATTGCATTGTAGAACATTCTTGCATTCTGGAACAGGCTTGCATCATAGTGCCGGACTGCAAACTAGAGCAGGCTAGCATCATAGAACCGGCTTGCATTCTAGAACAGGGTTGCATCATAGAACAGACTTGCATTCTAGAACAGGCTTGCATTCTGTGACAGGCATGTATTCTAGAACAGTCTTGCATCATAATGCAGGTTTGCGTTCTAGAACAGGCTTGAATTCTAGAACAGGGTCTCATCGTTGAACAGGCTTACATTCTGGAACAGGCTTGCATTCTAGAACTGTCTTGCGTCATAGTGCAGGCTTGCATTCTAGAACAGGGTTGCATTCTGGAACAGGGTTGCATCATTGTGCAGGCTTGCATTCTATGAACGGGCTTGCATCATAGAACAGGCTTGCATTCTAGAACAGGGTTGCATTCTGGAACAGGCATGTATTCTGGAACAGGATTGCTTCATAGAGCAGGTTTGCATTCTGGAACAGGCTTACATTCTAGAACAGGCTTGCATTATACATTAAGCTTGAATTTTGGAAAAAGCTTGCATCATAGAACAGGCTTGCATTCTGGAACTGGACTGAATCATAGAACAGGCTTGCATTCTAGAACAGTCTTGCATTTTGGAACAGACTTGCATTCTGGAACAGGCTTGTATTCTGGAACAGGCTTGTACTATAGTGCAGGCTTGCATCATATAAACAGCTTGCATTCTGGAACATGTTTCCATTCTGGAACTGGGTTGCATCATAGGACAGGCTTGCATTTTAGAACCGGTTTTCATCATACAACTGGCTTGTATTCTGTAACTTGGTTGCATCATAGAGCAGGCTTGCATTCTATAACAGGGTTGCATTGCAGAACAGGCTTGCATTCTAGAACACTTTTGCATCATAGAACATTCTTGCATTCTGGAACTTGCTTGCATTCTGGAACAGTCTTGTATCAGGTTTGCATTCTAGAACAGGGTTGCTGTCTAGAACAGGCTTGCATCATAGAACAGGCTTGCATTCTAGAACAGGGTTGCACTCTGGAACAGGCATGTTTTCTAGAACAGGGTTGCATCATAGAGCAGTCTGACATTCTAGAACAGGCTTGCATTCTGGATTATGCTTGCATTCTGGAACTGGCTTGCATTCTGGAACAGGATTGCATCATAGAACAGGCATGCAATTTGCGACTGGCTTGCATTCTGGAACAGGCTTGGATCATAGTTGTTTACGGGTTACCTAGATTTACCTGTATCTGTGACAGGGCAGCCGCCTTGTACTGCCTACCCCCCCACCGGGGCCCCTGAAAGGGGGCTGTGACAATGCTTTATCTCAGGGACATGCACAGCCAAAAACTGCTGGAGGGGTGAAAGGATGGGGACATGGGGCAGCACGGTGGTGCGGGTTAGATGGTCTAATTTCAACCCCCCTGCTATGTGCAGGGTCACCAACCAGCAGACCAGGCTTCCCAGAGCCACATCTAGCCGGCCTTGAATGCCTCCAGGGGTGCGGCATCCACCACCCCTTGGCAACTTTTATAACAACATTCTTTTTTTTCTTTTTCTAATGGCTGTCTTTAACAAGGATTTTAGAAAGTCAGCCTTCAAAGTATCTTCACTCATGCTAAATTTTTCTTGTAACTATGTACATGCTATGCTGTTTAAAAAATTGATTTTGTTATTTTTTAATTTTGCCGCTGGCCCTTCTTTACTCTTCTGGGCTGAATTCCATCGACTTATTAGTAAAGGCTGGGGGTAATACGGGTAGGTATAAGACGTAGTGTCATCAGGGCACCATTCATTGTTCACTGGACACTTATCCATTGACTGATTTATGTTGTGGATGTTGCCATACTGTTTGATAGACAATAAAGAGCCACTGCTTCAGTTTTTTACTGCATCTTCATGGAGTATTGGCATCCAAATTGACTTAATGCATTGACTTATTTGCAGCAGCTTTTAAACAATTCCACTCTCTTCTCCTTCTGATGGACAATACCCTCCCAGAACTACTATGAATACAGCCAAGTGTGACAGATCCACTGTGATGTCTGAGTACCCGAGAGTTAGACCCAGAGAACTGCCCAGTCCTTCCAAGACCCTCAAGTCGTACAAGGAGATGAGGTTGATCAAGCACAGCCTGCCTTTCATGAACCCATGCTGGCTGGGCCTGATACCCTGGATGCCATTTACATGCCATGTGATCTCATCCAAGATGATTTGTTCCATAACTTTCCCCAGCACTGAGGTCTGGCTGACCTGCTTGTAGTTAAGTGCTGCAAGATCAGAAACCCAAGGTCACTGCTCCCCAGCATCCCCCACAGCTTTGTCATGCATCTGCATGTGAAGAGACGTTCACCACTGAGCACGTTTCCTGTGCACAATCAGGTTGACTAAGGCTGCAGGGTGCCCTCTCTTCTCAGAGTGCTTTTGAAGAAAGCAGTCCAGGCAGACCCCTGCCCACTTGCGGGATGTGGCTAGGAAGTCACAGGTCAGAGGGCCCAGCGGTCTCACCAAGGTGCCAAATTATTTGTGGGTGCATCCTTTCTGCAGGAGTGAGAGGCAGGGAAAAGGTCTCAGGTGGCTCCAAGTGCTCATCCACTTCTGCCCACGTTGGTCCCCAAGTGGTGACCAAATAAAAGGGCAGGAAGAGGGACCTCCCCAGAGGCCCAGGAGAGTCAAGACCCAGAACCCAGCTGGGCAGGGCTACTTTCCAGAGATGCTGCTGCATCATGTGAGGGGACATGAGGCATATATGGGATGTCTACTCACCACCAGCTCAGTTTGCTCCTTGCATGCCCCCAGCACCTGGGCACAGACTCTCAGGGCCCTCTCTGGCTCCAGTGTGTTGAACAAAGTTAGGCAGCAGTGCAGAAGCCAGCACAGGATGGGGATCAATCACAGGACAGGCGACTTTCTGTCCTTGACATCCCCCTCTCAGTCTCTCCTTTTCTGGCCCCTCCTCTAAAGGCTGCTTGTCATGGTCATTACCATCTGCACAGCCCACCGCTCTTGGCTGGCACCTCTGCCCTGAACTAAAAGCCACTTCTGTGCAGAAACCTCCACCCTGCAAATTTTCCCCAGGCTGCTCTCAGAGTCCTTGGGGCTGGCTGTTGTCTTTTCCTCCAGCAAGCCCCACTTCTTTGCCTGCCTTCAGTCAACAGGGGCCTGGCACTCTCAATCCCCAGCCAGAAGAATGGCCTCAATTGCAGCAGTCTCAAATCAACATCTCAAATCTTTCCTTGCTCAGAAAACACTTCGGTAAAAAAGAACAGGCACGCTAGCTTTTAGAATTACCTTCTCTATAGGACCTGATGCTTTAAAGCACAAGCTGTCCTAGCAATGACCTCCCTCAGTTCTCTAGATGGATCTATGTCCGTGACAGGGAAGGTTGTGCGCCCATGGGCCCCCTGACCACAAAAAGAGGAAGGGGAAGGGAAAAGGGGTAGGGAGATGGGAACTGGGCTCAAGGAAACACACAGAGAAGCAGCAACTATCTAAGGAGGAAAAACTTAATTTACTAACGATGATATTGGAATGCAAGATAACACAATATAATACAATCAAATTGAAACTGAGGCGAATAAATCAGGTAAAATAAGAGAGAGAGAGAGGATTCCAAAGACTGAGAAGACTACTTTGAAATGGAAGGTGCCACAGTTTGGAAGGACACCAACTCCCACAGCCAGGCAGTGAGAGAGAGAGCGAGCATCCCTTCCGTGACGTATTTCCCTCTCCACAAACCATCCTGGAGGCAGTGACCACCTCTGTGTACAAAATGGAAGAAGCCCTGGAAGAAGCTTGGAAACTTCTGACATGATAACCCATATCCAAGAACTTGCCCTGTGCAGGGTCTCACGGGGAATGAGGAAGAGGGGACCTGACAACCAACGTGCAAACCAGCTGCTGCTGCTGGCCTCTCAGAGGCACTGGCAGATGTGAGTCAGAAAGCACAGACCCCAGCCAGGAGCCCAGGGATGGCCTGTCAGCTGCTGCAGGCTGAAGCCACTGCACAGTTTGATGAACAGCTGTGTGCTTCCTGCTGGACTGTGGGTTTCTGAGAACATCCGACCCCAGCAGCTCCAGAAATGTCTCACAAGAAGGATGACAGACAGAGTCACTGCATGTCCTTTATTCTCTCACAGTTCACAGGGAGCCTGGTTCATTCTTCTCACTAGTGACAAGTGACAGGACGAGGGTAAATGGCCTCAAGTTGCTCCAGGGCAAGTTTAAATTGGATATTAGGAAGAACTTCTTTACAGAAAGGGTGGTTAGGTACTGGAATGGGCTCCCCAGGGAGGTGGTTGAATCGCCATCCCTGGATGTGTTTAAGAGCTGTTTGGATGTGGATATGATTTAGCAGAGGGTTTTTAGAGATCGGCTACTGGTTAGGCTGCGTTTGGACGTGATGATCTTCAAGGTCTTTTCCAACCTGTGTAATTCTATGATTCTTTGATTATGTACAGTATGTCTGGGCTAAACTACAAAGGTATAACCTCATTAGGAACAGATTTGAGTAATGATGTTTTAGTGAAAAACATTACAATATTAAAAAAAAAAAAAAAAGAAGAATAAGAATAAATTACACATATAAAATGGCACAAAACAAACAAACAATAAAAGAGAGCTTGATTCAGTAAAAAGCTGCATTATAAGCCATGAATTCAAAAAGCTGGGTAGTTCACTGCTTTTGAAACACATTTGGTCATCACTTTCCTCACTGCATCCTTGACCTCCCTGTTCCTCATGCTGTAGATGAGGGGGTTCACAGCTGGTGGCACCACCGAGTACAGAACTGACACCATCAGGTCCATGAATCGAGAGGAGATGGAGGGGGGCTTCAGGTAGGCAAAAAAGCCAGTGCTGAGAAACAGGGAGACAACGGCCAGGTGAGGGAGGCACGTGGAGAAGGCTTTGTGCCGTCCATGCTCAGATGGCATCCTCAGCACGGCAAGGAAGATCTGCACATAGGACGCAACTATGAAAACAAAGCACCCAAAACATAAACTGATAATCAAAATGAGAAACACAATTTCCCTGATGTAGGAGCCTGAGCAGGCAAGCCTGAGGATCTGGGGGATTTCACAGAAAAACTGGTTGACAACATTCCCTTGGCAGAGAGGCAGTGAAAACATACTAGCAGTGTGCAGCAGGGAATTGAGAACCCCAGCACCCCAGGCAGCTGCTGCCATGGTGGCACAAGCTCTGCTGTCCATTAAGGTCCCGTAGTGCAGGGGCTTGCAGATGGCAACGTAGCGGTCATAGGACATGATGGTGAGAAAGGAATACTCTGCTGAGAGGAAGAAGAGAAAGAAATAGAGCTGTGCAGCACATCCTGCGTAGGAGATGGCCCTGGTGTCCCAGAGGGCGTTGGCCATGGCTTTGGGGAGAGTGGTGGAGATGCAGCCCAGGTCGAAGAGAGCCAGGTTGAGGAGGAAGAAGTACATGGGGGTGTGCAGGCGCTGGTCGCAGGTTACGGCTGTGATGATGAGGCCGTTGCCCAGGAGGGCAGCCAGGTAGATGCCCAGGAAGAGCCAGAAGTGCAGGAGCTGCAGCTGCCGCGTGTCTGCCAACGGCAGCAGGAGGAACTCGCTGATGGAGCTGCTGTTGGGCATCTGCTGTTGCTGGGCTTGGAGTCCTGCTCAGAATGCAGAAGATAATGACAAATCCAGACCATTCTCAGACACACTCCTCCTGCTATACTATATAAGTTTTCCTTTTCCTTTGGAAAATGATCATTTAACTCCAGAACTTGAAGTTATTTTCTTGAGTTTCACCATCTCCTAAAGTGTAGAATATTGGAGAGCTTTTTCTTTCTTCTCATTTCCTCATCATATCCCAGTCTCCTGGATATTTACGTCTTTACTGAAGCTGCTCTTTGAAACCCCAGCCCCAGCATCTGTGCACTTCATCTCATAGAAATCAGCCTGCTTACAGGAGAAGTGAACTAATTATATCTGCAGAAAACACTGCCTTGGTTCTTCCCTTGCAAAGCACCATTACAAACATTCTGTTGTGCAGTGGAGCTGTGATCCCCCTGCCCCAGGCAGCAGCTGTGGCAGCACAAGCCCTGCCGGGGGCTCCTTCTTCCCACACATCTCCCTGCAGAGTCCTGGGCAGCTCCCCGGGTCCCAGTCACCCGCCTGCAGCTCTGTCTGCGCAGCCTGCAGCCGTGCTGGGACACGCAGCTCTCAGGGCTGTGCTCTGAAGCTGCAGCACCGAAGCCCTCAGCTGGAGCTGAAGGCTTTTCACACAGTAAAGTAACATGCAGAGCCTGCAGCCAGATCTGCTATGGGATGTCCCTGATTTGGTTAACCCTCTATGAAAAGCAGCTGACATAGACTGCAATGAGACTTACCGTGTCATGGTCTGTGAGCAATGCTCCTGCTGTGGGCTCACAGCCCACTCACACCGTACACATCCTGTAAGCTCTCTCCCCTATCTCTCCTCTCCTTCTGTCACCTGCAGGCTGTGCTGTGCACAAGAGCTGCTCCTGGGCACAGCTGTCTCTCTGCCCACACAGTTTCTTGGAGTATGAATGGGTCCACTGAGGGCCATTAACAAGCAAGTTTCCCTAGGGACTTGTTAGAGCAGATAACTGGAAGCCATGACTACAGGCAGGCAAAGGCACTGGCATGGTGGCTCTGATGTTGAGAAATCCCTCCTTTGTCTTATGAAGCAGACAGGCCATGACCTGATTCCCAGACCCTTGGCAGGGAGACCCTGTCCCTCATGTTGCCTGAGGGCCCTTCCTGGGCAGTGGAGGGAGGTTTGTATGATGTCAAATGAAAGACACAGGGACAGAAGATCCCAGGATCTGCATGGGGTGCAAGGACACTGTGAAGTTCATGTGAGCCCTGTGTCTCACTGCAGGATGTGGGAGGTAAGAAGGGTCAAGTCTGAACATGTCAATCCCAATGTAACTCTGAACTTCAGATCTCTCAGTTCCAATGCCCTCCTTTGCACACCCTCCCATAGTTTGATGTCCTTTATGTTCTACAGTGCCCAAATTTGCAGCCAGTGCTCCAGATGTGACTGTAGCAATGCAGAGCAGAGAGGGACAATCCTTTCCCTCACCCAGCTGGCAATACCTTGCTTGATGCACTCCGGGGGACCATTGGCCTTCCTGGCTGCCTGGGCACACTGCTGACTCACATTCAATTTGATGTTGAACAGGACCCCCAGTCCTTCTCAGTCAGACCAGTGTCCCATATCCAGTCAGTGTGTATGTCCAGGGTTGCCCCTACCCAGGTGCACAATCAGGCACTTGTTATACTTGATGCCCAGTTCTCTGAGCCAGTTCTCCATCTCTCTGCAAGTCCTCTCCACCCTCAGTGAAGGCAACAGCACCTCCTCATGTGGTATCATCAGCAAACTTGCTCAAAATGTCTTCTAGTCCTGCATGCAAGTCATCCACAAAAATTTGAAAGAGAATGGCCCTAAAATGGAGCCCTGGGGATGACTGATAGTGACCATCTACCAACCCGATGGAACCCATTGACTATAATCCTTTGGGCCTGACCTAATGGCCAACTGCTCACCCACCACGTTCTGTTTCTGTCTAGCTGTATGCAGGACATTCTGCCCAGAAGGGTGCTGTGAGAAACAGTATCAGATGCTCTAATGAAATGCTCAAGGATAACATCAACTGGCTTCCCTTGGTCAACTAAATGGATAACCTTGTGATAAAAGGGCCTTAAGATAAACAGGACCTTTCCCTTGGGAACTTGTGTCGGCGCGGACCAATGACAGAGTTATCCTTCAGCTGCCTTAAACAGTGTGGGAAATCCCTGAGATAGACACCTCCTTCCTGAGCATCAGCTCGTGCAGGGCGGACAGGCTGCAACAGCAGCACCGTCTGAGGGCAGAGCATGGGGTTGTTGTAGCCCAAGTGCAGGACGTGGCACTTGGTCTTGTTGAACCTCATCCCATTGGCTTCAGCCCAGCTCTCCAGCCTGTCCAGATCCCTCTGTAGGGCCTCGCTACCCCCAGGCAGATCCACACTCCCAGCCAATCTGCAGACTTACTGAGGGTGCACTCAATGCCTTCATCCAGGTCATCAATAAAGGTATTGAAGAGGACAGGTCCCAGCACCGACCCCTGGGGAGCACCACTCGTGACCGGTCGCCAGCTGGATTGAACTCCATTTACCACCACTCTCTGAGCCCGGCCCTCCAGCCAGCTCCTTACCCAGCCAAGAGTGTACCCATCCAAGCCACGGGCTGCCAGCTTCTGCAGGAGAATAATGTGGTAGACAGTGTCAAAGGCTTTGCTAAAGTCTAGGTAGACCACATCAATAGGCTTGCCCTCATTCAGCAGATGGGTCACTAGATCATAGAAGCAGATCAGGTTGGTCCAACAGGACCTGCCCTTCATGAACCCCTGCTGGCTAGCCCTGATCCCCCAGTCGTCCCGCACATGCCACATGAAGTTCCTCAAAACAATCTGCTCCATAACCTTCCCTGGTACCGAGGTCAGACTAACGGGTCTGTCGTTCCCCAGATACTCCTTACAGCCTTTCTTGCAAATGGGGATCACAGTGACAAGCCTCCAGTCTTTTAGGACCTCACCAGTCAACAAAGAGCACTGATAGATGATGGAAAGTAGCTTGGCTGTCACCTCTGCCAGTTCCCTTGGCACTCTCGGGTGAATCTCATATGGACAGTTGTGACAGTCCAGTTGGACTAGTAAGTCTCTGACTATTTCTTCCAGAATCATGGGGTGTTTAGTCTGCTCCCCTGGTTGGTCTTCCCCTGTGTTGGGCAGTGATCCAGCTGAGGCAGTGCAAGTGTCTCATCCCTAAATGGAAACCATGGGGCTGAAATGGGATTCAGCTCCCTACAGACCCTCAGGAGCTGGGATTCCTCTGCTTCAGTTCAGATGTGCACAAGGTGTTGCCTACATGTGAGCTCCTGCTCTGAGTGCTTCAGCATGGAGTCAGTTGCTCACACACAGCAAAGCTTCTACCTGGAAGGACCACATCCATACAGCATGGCAGGCTTCGGCTGGTTAGTGTGCAAAGCCAGGAAACCTTGCTGGCTGTGGCCCTGAGACAGGCAAAGGAAGTCCCAGTGCAGGTGACATCACGCGGGCTGCTGGAACCTGTGCGTTGTCACGCTGCATTTCCATAACAGCAGGCCTGACCGAGGGGGACCTTTGCTGCCATGTTTGGTACTGGATAGAGCATGTTGCAGAGGGTCAGAAAGTCTTGCCAAAGAGGCCTGTGGTACACCACCATGGACAGCACAAGTCCTTTTGTGCCTCCTTGAACCCTGGCCAGGCTTTGTGGAGAAAGCCAAGAGGAGAAAGAGGGCACCAGGTATTTCCCCAGACAGCTACATAGATTGGTTTATTCAGCGGTATAAAGGCTGGACCTGCTTACAGTGGCTGTGGATGCCTCATCCGTGGGATGGATGCATTGCTGTGCAAGTTCCCCATGGCTGGGAGAGGTTCTCCATATCATCATTGCTAAAGGAGCTCCCCAGTGACTGCGGATCTGAGTGATGGGAAAGTGTTGGGTCAGCTGGTGATGTATCTTAATCACTGAGCTCACGTAGCAATGATTATGCCCACTGCCTCACTTATTTCCTTTACTGCTTTTCACTACAGACACTGCTTTATTTTTTGTATGCTATTGTAATGGGCAGTAAAAGAAGCCTATCCCTTATGTTGGTGTCTGTGTCCTTCCTGTTGACCCCCTGGACTGGCACAGCAGTATTAGCACGTGATGGGCACATAACTTGGACATCAGAAGCATGACTTGTAAGGCCAGCATCAAGAGCGTATCCTTTGGAGAGAGACTGAGAGACTTTTGGCTAGTTGAGCCTGGAGAACAGAAGGCTCTGGGGAGACCATGTGGCTGCCTTTCAGTAGACAGGGCCTCAAAGATCACCTACTTCCAACCCCCTGCTGCGGCCAACAGTGAGGTCAGGCTCTAGGTCAGGTTGCCCAGGGTGCCACCCAGCCTGAACTTCAACACTGGTAAGGACGGGGTATGCACAGTGTTTCCTGGGCAGCCTGTGCCAGCACCTCACCAGCATCTCAGTGAAAAGATTCGTAGCACTGCTTTTGCAGTCTCTGGCGTAAAGAAATCCTTTTTATTTTTCTTCCCTACTAACTAACTTTTAACTATCGTTAAAATCTTATGCTTATGCATGCATTCTCAACCAAAACCTGTCACAGAGTTATCTAGATCAATCTATGGGACAGGGTGGGCAGTAGGTCCGTGGGCCCCCCATCCACCGACAAATGGGATGTGTAGTTCTTCTTCTGTGTGCTACACATGGTTTTATGATGTGGAATGCCAACAGCAAAAATTACAAAACCATGACACCTGTTTCAGTTCCTGTGGGTCATTGAGAAGCAGACCCAGTAATTGCCCAGCAGCCAATTTGTCTTTTCTCCCCTGGAATGGCACAGGGTGCAGCCATCCAAAGAGAGACTCTCCAGCCCCACCTGCCCTTTAAGCAGACTTCATTGCCATAGAAAACTGGAGTAGCCATATTTAGGTTCTGCTTTGGTTTTTGGCATTCAAGTGCTTTCAGTATCTCTTAGCAGTGCACGGACCCAAGGGTCCTGTGCTTTGATTGTACGATGGTTATTTAAACAATATATGCACTTATGATATATATATCATAATATAATAATAATAAGATATAAATATAATATTTTTTAAGTCACTACTGTAGTTAAAAAAAATAAAATTGAAATTCAAATGTTTTGCTATTTACCTGTTAACAATATTGTATATTTTATGAGATTAATCAAACACAGAATGACTGTACTGGAAGGGACTCCAAGGATCACCAGTTTCCAGCCCCATGCCACAGGGAGGTCCACCAACCTCTAGGGATAAGAGCTGCTTCAAAAGTAATGCCTCCTCTTTTACTACATGGGCTGTAAGATCAGAGGCGGATATTGGAGATGTGGCTGTAGAGTCTGAACCTTCCCACCAACATCCCATTAAATGTTGTTCCGTGTTTCAGAATGGCACCTAACATGGAAGTGCATCCGAAGCAAAGGGGAGCCATTGAATTCCTCCAAGAGGAAAAAATTGCAGGCGCTGACATTCACCAACGTTTGCTGAATGTTTCTGGAGACCAAAGAGTGGATGTGAGCAGAGGGAGGTGAGGTTCCAGCAGTGGTAACTGTGGGTCACCTTTGCTGGTGCAGAAGGTTATGAGCATGGTATGTAGGCTCCTCTTCCCTCCCCTCAGGCTCCCATTAGTGTTCTCCAGACTTCTCCTGACCTCCTTGTGTCAGTCATCTCATGAGAGGCAGCTTTCTACCTACCAGCCCAGGCTGCAGAATGGCTCTTGTAAGTTCTGGGTAACTTTTATCAGACCTTTGTTCTCAGTTCCTCTTCTACAGTCCCTCCTAGAGGCAGTGACCACCTCTGTGTACAAAGAGGAAGAAGCCCTGGAGGAAGCTTGGAAACGTCTGACATGATAACGCAGGGTCTCACAGGGAATGAGGAAGAGGGGACCTGACAACCAATGTGCAAACCAGCTGCTGCTGCTGGCCTCTCAGAGACACTGACAGACATGAGCCTGAAAGCACAGACCCCAGCCAGGAGCCCAGGGATGGCCTGTCAGCTGTTACAGGCTGAAGCCACTGCACAGTTTGATGAACAGCTGTGTGCTTCCTGCTGGACTGTGGGTTTCCGAGAACATCCGACCCCAGCAGCTCCAGAAATGTCTCAAAAGAAGCAGGACAGACGGAGTCACTGCAAGACCTTTATTCTGTTAAGGTTCACAGAGAGCCTGGCTCATTATACAGTGTGTCTGGAGTACAGAACAAAGGTACAAGCTGAATAGGAATTGATTTCAGTAATGACTATGTAGTGAAAAGATTTCAGTATTTTTTATAAAAGAATAAAAATAAATTACACATATAAAAAAGCTCAAAACAAACAAACAATAAAAGAGAGCTTGCTTCAGTAAAAAGTAGCATTATAAACCATGAATTCAAAAAGATGGGCAGATCACTGCTAATGAAACACATTTGGTTATCAATTTCCTCACTGCATCCTTGACTTCCTGGTTCCTCATGCTGTAGATGAGAGGGTTCAATGTTGGAGGAACCACTGAGTACAGAAGTGCCAAAATCAGGTCCATGAATGGGGAGGAAATAGAGAAGGGCTTCAGGAGGGCAAAAAAGGCAGTGCTGATAAAGAGGGATACCACAGCCAGGTGAGGGAGACATGTGGAGAAGGCTTTGTGCCATCCCTGCTCAGAGGGCATCCTCAGCACGGCCATGAAGATCTGCACATAGGACACAACTATGAAAACAAAGCACCCAAAGACTAAACTGACACTAAAAATGAGCAACACAACTTCCCTGAGGTAGGAGCCTGAGCAGGAGAGCTTGAGGATCTGGGGGACTTCACAGAAAAACTGGTTCACAACATTCCCATGGCAGAGAGGCAGTGAAAACGTACTGGCAGTGTGCAACAAGGAACAGAGAACCCCAGAGCCCCAGGCAGCTGCTGCCATGGTGGCACAAGCTCTGCTGTCCATCAAGGTCCCGTAGTGCAGGGGCTTGCAGATGGCAACGTAGCGGTCATAGGACATGATGGTGAGAAGGGAATACTCTGCTGAGATAAAGAAGGCAAAGAAAAAGAGCTGTGCAGCACATCCTGCGTAGGAGATGGCCCTGGTGTCCCAGAGGGTGTTGGCCATGGCTTTGGGGAGAGTGGTGGAGATGCAGCCCAGGTCGAGGAGGGCCAGGTTGAGCAGGAAGAAGTACATGGGGGTGTGCAGGCGCTGGTCGCAGGCTACGGCTGTGCTGATGAGGCCGTTGCCCAGGAGGGCAGCCAGGTAGATGCCCAGCAAGAGCCAGAAGTGCAGGAGCTGCAGCTGCCGCGTGTCTGCCAACGGCAGCAGGAGGAACTCATTGATGGAGCTGCTGTTGGGCATCTGCTGTTGCTGGGCTTGGAGTCCTGCTCAGAGTGCAGAAGATAATGACAAGTCCAGACCATTCTCAGACACACTCCTCCTGCTATACTATGTAAATTTTCCTTTCCCTTAGAAAAATATTTAACTCCATAACTTGTATATGCTATCATGAGCTTCACCATCCCTTAAGGAGTAGAAGATTGGGGAGCTCTTATTTGCTTCTCCTTTCCTAATCATATCCCAGCCTCCTGGGTATTTTCCTTTTTACTACATCTGCTCTTCGAGGCCCCAGCCCCAGCCTCTGTGCATTTCAGTTTGTCTTAGAGAAATCAGCCTGTTTGCTGAACAAGTGAACTATTAATGCCTGCAGAAAAGAACTATAACTTAAGTTGATTGTATCCTTTTAGGTAGGTGAGGCTGAAAGCACAACCTGTGTGACTGTTCACAAAACTGCCAACTGATTGGAGAAATACTGGGGAGTCTCTGAGCTGTGTTCAAAGTTGACAGCCCCTTTAGATTTCTGCCTCCAATTCTTTCTGTTTTCACTCAGAACAGGAAAAGGAAAATCCCTGCCTTGGCTCTCCTCTTGCAATGGGCCCTCACAAACATTCTGTTGTGCAGTAGAGCTGTGATCCCCCTGCCCCAGGCAGCAGCTGTGGCAGCACAAGCCCTGCCGGGGGGCTCCTTCCCCCCACACGTCTCCCCGCAGCACCCTGGGCAGCTCCCCGGGCAGGCTGAGTGCTGAGCCTGGCAGGCGGCAGAGTCCCATAGCCGGCACACAGCCCCTGGGGCACAGCAGGGACCCTGCTCTGCAGGAAAGACCCAGTCATCTGCCTGCAGCCCCAGCTGCACAGCCAGCAGCCGTGCTGGAACACGCAGTCCTCAGGGCTGTGCTTTCATAGTGCAGCATGGAAACCCTCAGCTGAAGCAGAAGTATTTTTCCACAGTAAAGAAGCATGCAGTGCCTGCAGACAGGTCTGCTATGGAACATCTCAGTTTTAGTTAACTCTCTATGAATAGCAGCTGCATGGTTTGCAGTGAGACTTACCGTGTCATGGTCTGTGAGCAATGTTCCTGAAGCAAACTCACAGCCTGCTCATACCATACACATCCTTCAAGCTCTCTTCCCTTTCTCTCCTCTCCTTCTGTCAGCTGCAGGCTGTGCTGTGCACAAGAGCTGTTCCTGGGCACAGCTGTCTCTTTGCAGCAGTGCCCACTTGTATCAGCTCCCTGTTTCCCAGGAGCCCGGCCCAGCTCATCACACCTGAGGATTTGAGTTTCTCTTCCTCCCTGCTTCCCCTGGAGATTTCCCTGGGGCTCCAGGGCTGAAAGCTCCTGATAGACAGCAGGCTCATCTCTGCAAAACTCACTTGGATGTTTGATGAATTTTTCACAAGTGGACAGACAGATACCAGTAGCATGGCTTTGGATTGCGGAATCAAACTCTCTAAGACAGAGTTAGGTTATAAAGCAGGTATTCTATTTTTGGGTATCGGGTGCAAGGGGGATCACACCTACCTTGCACACCAGAAAGCAGAAGTGTTACAGATTGAAAGCCAAGCTCAGACTTAATCAACCAATTTCCTGGAACTCATCTACATATTCATTATTTTCCAAGAACTCATTTACATTCTGCTCCTCCCTCCGGCACATGTGCTGTTTGTAGCTGGGGTCTTCCTCTAGTAATGGTGGGGATGAAGTCAGATGTCTTCCTTTTCAAAGGCTCAAAGACTTCCTCACTCTGTCCTTTTTACCCCATCATGTTTGATTGAAGTATTCTGGTTCTGGCCGGCTTCGTTCCTTTTAGTATGCAGGATGTTCTTCCCTTATCATAACCGTACATCCTACTTGGTTATGGGCCCACATACCTGACCTTTAAATTTGAGATTTACTCTTTTACGATATCAGTTTGTTGACAGATCATGTTTGCCTAGCAGAAGTGCAAATGCCTCATCTGGAAAGCTCTTTGTGTGGATCGCTGCAGAGCACCGGGAGGCAGCACGGGTCCAGCCCTGGCAGGTTGCAGCATTTCGGGCAGCGCCTGCGTGCATCAGGAGATGGACACATGGGTGTGAAATATGGGCCACGGGTACTTGGGGTGGTCGTGTCACGGTATATAAGGCTTTGTTGCGCAGCATTAAACTGGCATTCGGCGTTAGACACTGTCTGTTCTGTATGCCCCTGGGCTTGGATGTCCAGAACATAGGGGGTTAGCCTAGCAGGTCTGCAGTTCAATCAACACAGTCCCTTAGTGTTGCAGCAACACTCTCCTCCTGGGAGATAAAAAAGACATGCAGACAAGGACAGGGACCCTCTGAAGTCCTTTCCTTTCAGTACCTGAAGGGAACCTATAACCAGGAGGGGAGTAAACTCTTTGATAGGGCCGATAATTTAAGTTGAAAGTTTAAATTTAAGTTGAAAGATGGAAGATTTAGGTTGGATGTTAGGGGGAAGTTCTTTACTAGGAGAGTGGAGAGGTCCTGGAACAGGCTGCCCAGGGAGGCTGTGGATGCCCCATCCCTGGAGGTGTTCAAGGCCAAGTTGGATGGGGCCCTGGGCAACATGTTCTAGTAAACGTAAAAGTTTGGTGGCCCTGCCAGGCAGGGGTGTTGGAGCTTCATGATCATTGAGTCCCCTTCCAATGCGGGTCATTCTGTGATTCTGTATGACTTCCCCTTTGAAGAGCTGTCATTCAGCAGAGGCAATCAGTGCAGGTGTCTCATCTCCAGATGTAAAACACTGGGATTGAAAGGAGATTCACTTCCCTACAGAGCCACGGGAAATGGGACTCCTCTTGCTTTGGAGCAGATGATAACAAGGGGTTGCCTGTCTGTGTGAGTCCCTGGTCTGAGTCCTTGGTCTTTCTTCAGCTGGAAGGTACTTGCTCACACACGGACACTCGATGGGCAGAATGTGCCTGTGGTGCTCATAGATGTGTGCAGCAGTGCCAGTAAGCTGTGGTAGACAATATCTGAGAGAGACACCTCCTTCCTGAGCATCAGCTGGGGGCCAGACGGGACATGGGAGTATTTTTGGCCATCCTAAATGACATATCTTTAAGTAATGGGCACCTGAGAGTACAGCATTATTCAGCTGACTAAATGGATGAGCTCACCAGAAGAAGAGACAGATCTTTCTCTGTTCCCCATCTATTGCAAATTCCAGAGCTTAAGGCACTTGGAAGCTGTGACACACCTTCATTCTCTCACTGGTGGCACCTTTCTTTGTTCTGGGCTCACATTTAAATGGCATTTCCGTGGGGTCTCCAACACAGCCCCAGCCAGCCAGCAAATGCAGCTGAGGACCTTCAGGGAAGCCATGCCTTGGTAATGTCAGTGCTCGCAGGGCAAGTGTGAGCCCCACAATGGGTCTCGTACCTGTGTGCCTCCTTCTGAACACCAGTACTATGGTGTAGATGTGAGGCCCAGCCAGACTAAGTCAAATCATGCATCTGGAATGGGATGCTTTCTGAAGAGTCCTACACTAATGAGAAGAACACAAACATTCACTCAGTGAGCTCAAAATCTCTGTGCATGTGCAGGCCTCGGGTCTGGTTTGGCTCACAAAGATGTTGTGGGATTGTTCCCACCTCTGGACTGTATCAAATGTGGTACGGACTCTTTAGAATCATAGAATCATAGAATCATAGAATTACTCAGGTTGGAAAAGACCTTGAAGATCATCAAGTCCAACCGCAGCCTAACCAGTAGCCTATCTCTTAAAAAACAACCACAAAACAATACTACAACAACAAACCTCTGCTAAATCATATCCCTGAGTACCACATCCAAACGGCTCTTAAACACATCCAAAGATGGCGATTCAACCACCTTTTTGGGGAGCCCATTCCAGTACCTTTATGATGGATGGCCAAGGAAGATGAGGAAAGGTTGCTGCCCTCTGTGAGAGTGCACTGAGTTCTGCCTGGGGATGGCGGAGGAGCCAGCTGAGAACTGATAGAAAGGGCTCATAGAGACCAGTATATTCTGTTCCTTTCTTCCTGATCAGGAAGATCAATAGGAGGGGGACAGGCAGGTATCTGAGTTACAGCTGGGATGAAATTGTTTTCTTCAGACTGTCTGCTATGGTGCAGTGTTTTCGATCTAGGAGAAAAACAGCGTTGATAACACTCAGATGTTTACAGCTGGTGCTAAGCAGTGTTGTACAGAGCCGGTGCCATGGTCAGAAGGAGTGCACAAGGAACTGGGAGGGAACAGACTGAGGACATGTGTCTTAAAGTGGCCAAAGGGATGTTCCGTACCATCTGACAGCAAGCAGAAGGAGCACTGAAAGGGGTGGGAGATCATTTCACTCTCTTCTGCTGCTCAGGGGCCAGCTGGGCATCACTCTGGTGGTGCCGAGCATGTGCTTGTGCATCAGTTGGAACGTACTATACCATGTATCTGGATATATCACAGAATCACAGAATCGCAGAATATGTATATCATATATATACATATATATATATATTCTCATAATGATTACACCTCTCCTTTCATCTCTCTTAGTAAATAGCTTCATTTCAACTCACAAGCTGTATATACCCCCACCTCTCCCCCCCAGTTCTCTTCCCCATCCCACTGGGAAGGGGGCAGTGCACAAAGCACTGTGTGCTACTGAGCCACACGTTGGGTTCAACAACCACCATCATTTTGGTGCCCGATGTGGGGCTCCAAGGGTTGAGATAACAGCACATCTGTCGAGAGCGAGTTAACACAGGGCTTTGTAGGAGTTGGAGAATTTGCTGGCCATGGTGCTGATTGTTTCCCTATTTGTGGAGCTTGTTGAGTCTTCTCATGAAGCTGCACTGCACAGCTCCTTGCTTGCTGCTTGTTTTCCCTGCTGCACTGTTTGTAAACTCTGGGGGCTGGATTCAGGTGTTTATTTTGCTATGCTGTTTGACCTTGGTTTATATCATGGTAAAATAGGCAGCTGACAAAGTGAAGTTCTGAGGACATTCACCTCTGCGATCATATTTGAGGTTTGGAAGCAATACTGTCAATATGATTAGAAATGACACCCTTTTTGTTATCCCCTCAGGGAGCCCAGCAATAGAGGTAAGAAGGGCAGACACCTTCCAGCAGTAACTCAGCCTCACTCTCACTTCTTGCCCTGGAGCTCCAGAGCTAGTTCCAATAGCTCCTGAGGATTCTGACTATCCGTGGGAGGCCCAAACCAGCACGCTCCCATTGCTATGTGCCGTTAATGCGTTCCAGGTTATGTTTCAGATTAAATAATTATTCAAGAACATCACTGAGAGATCTGCCCCAAGGTGAGAAGGCTCTGCATGGCACGGCGTGTGGGGTGGTCTGGGCAGCTGCCTGGAGTGGTGGGCACCCCCAGGGCTTTGGAACTTCATCTCCCAGCAACTGCAGGATCCTGAGAAACTGGTAGAATACTGGGGGAAGTTCTGCTGTGGGCCTGGTAATCCCCAAAAGGCACGTATGACTGCAGTGTGCCAGGGCCTGGCCCACACCTACTGAGCTGTGTTCAACACACTTCAGCATCCTCAAGGGGAAGAGAGCTGGATCTGCTGACAGTGCTGCAGCCTCTGTAACTCCTGGCACAGACTGCAGCAGCTCCAAGGCTTTGCTACACGTCCTGCAGTTGCTCCAAGCTCTGGACAGATCCCACTGTCACTCCACCCCTCATAATGAGCTCTGCAGTCACTCCTGCCACAGGTCCTGCAGCTGTTCCAGGTACTGCAATATGAAAATGAAACAAATTCCACACAAGGGAGGTGCACTGTGCCAGCAGGTATAGCCCTGTGGTCACTCCATCCCCTCCAATGAGCCCAGTGGCTGCTCCAACTTCAGTGACAGGTCCTGTGGTGATTCCTGCTCTGTCAATGAGCTCTGCAGTCTCTCTACTGCAACTGCCCAACAGCCGCTTCAGCTCCTACAGTGAACCCTGTGGCTGTTAAAACTTCTGCAAAAGGTCCTGCACTTGCAAACAGATATGCATTTGTATTAGTATCTATGCATATGTTTGCAACTGCATATGTTGTATATATGTGAAAATATACTATATATATGATGAATGTATATATGCATATATCATAATCCTTTTTTTTTTTCTCTGTCTTAGTAAATAACTTTAACCCAACAAATTCTAAACCATAGCACTGTCCTGAGTCTCTTACAGATCTCCTTGGGACACTTGAAATTGTCCCTGTCACTCAGTGAAGAGCACCAGAAGATCTTGAGGTCTTCTCAGGGAGCAGCTCCTGAGGTACATTCCTTACACCAGCTTTGGAAGAGGCCTCCAGTTCTCTGGTCCTGCTCTGAAGGAGCCCTCTTGTCATGGCAGTGCCAGCAAGGAGACCAGCTCTGACACAGCCGTTCATATTGCCGGCTACTGACTGCAGCCCCAGAGTGCTGCTGTAGAGACAACAGGACTGTTGTGAGACACACAAGACCTTCAGGCCAACAGAAATGAGAGGACTTGAGAGCACTGTGGCAGTGTAAAGAGAGCAGGAATGAAAAGAGCACATTGTGCTGCTGTCTGTGGCTGTACCTCCCCCAGACCCAGACAAGGTAGTAAGAGAGAAGAGCTAAGGAAAAGTCTATTTTGAAAGCCTTTTAGGAATCTTTTAACCTATTCAGGGAATCAGGTTTGATGTTTACATGAGCTCTTGGAGTGAGAAAATGGAAATTAGGTAGAAAAGAAGTAAAATAATTTTTTATTTATATGTTCGATAACTTTTTTTTTTTTTTTTTTTTTTTTTTTTTTTTTTTGCGGGCTGCTATATCACACACAAACAATCAAAGATGCTTAAAAATAAAGAATCATCACTGGGAATCGTGTGAGGAAGATATGCACTTTATGGAAGCTGGAATAGTGCATGTTGCAACACCTTGCTGAGAGCATGCTTGATCTCCGTGTTCCTCATGCTATAGATGAGAGGGTTCAGTGTTGGAGGAAACACTGCGTACAGAAGTGCCACTGTCAGATCCAGGAGTGGAGAGAAGATGGAGGGAGGCTTCAGGTGGGCAAAAAAGCCAGTGCTGAGAAATAGGGAGACCACGGCCAGGTGAGGGAGGCACGTGAAGAAGGCTTTGTGCCGTCCATGCTCAGAGGGCATCCTCAGCACGGCCATGAAGATCTGCACGTAGGACACCACTATGAAAACAAAGCACCCAAAGGCTAAAATGGCACTCAAAATGAGAAGCACAAGTTCCCTGCAGTAGGAGCCTGAGCAGGAGAGCTTGAGGATCTGGGGGATTTCACAGAAAAACTGGTTGACAACATTGCCTTGGCAGAGAGGCAGTGAAAACGTACTGGCAGTGTGCAGCAGGGAATTGAGAACCCCAGTGCCCCAGGCAGCTGCTGCCATGGTGGCACAAGCTCTGCTGTCCATCAGGGTCCCGTAGTGCAGGGGCTTGCAGATGGCAACGTAGCGGTCATAGGACATGATGGTGAGAAGGGAAAACTCTGCTGAGAGGAAGAAGAGAAAGAAAAAGATCTGTGCAGCACATCCTGCGTAGGAGATGGCCCTGGTGTCCCAGAGGGCGTTGGCCATGGCTTTGGGGAGAGTGGTGGAGATGCAGCCCAGGTCGAGGAGGGCCAGGTTGAGCAGGAAGAAGTACATGGGGGTGTGCAGGCGCTGGTCGCAGGCTACGGCTGTGCTGATGAGGCCGTTGCCCAGGAGGGCAGCCAGGTAGATGCCCAGCAAGAGCCAGAAGTGCAGGAGCTGCAGCTGCCGCGTGTCTGCCAACGGCAGCAGGAGGAACTCATTGATGGAGCTGCTGTTGGGCATCTGCTGTTGCTGGGCTTGGAGTCCTGCTCAGAGTGCAGAAGATAATGACAAATCCAGACCATTCTCAGACACTCCTCCTGCTATACTATAAAAGTTTTCCTTTCCCTTTGGATACTGTTCATTTAACTCCAGAAGTTGTTTTCATGAGTTTCACCATCCCTTAACGAGTAGAAGATTAAGGAGCTCTTACTTTCTTCTCATTTCCTAATCACATTCCAGTCTCCTGGATATTTTCCTCTTTTCTCCAGCTGCTCTTACAGACCCCAGCCCCAGCCTCTGTACACTTCAATTAGTCTTAGAGAAATCAGCCTGTTTGCAGGGCAAGTGGACTATGAATGTCTGCAGAATACAACGATAAGTGAAACTGATTGTATCCTCTTAGGAAGGAGAGGCTGAAAGCACATTCAGTGTGACTGTTCCCAAAACAAACAAACAAACAAAAAACGATGGATTGAAGAAATATATGTCTCAGAGCTGTGTTTATGTTTGGCAGCCCCTTTAGATTTCTGCCTCCAAGTCCCTTCTCTTCCCTACAAACAGGAAATGAAACCCCCTGCCTTGGCTCTCCTCTTGCAAAGGGCCCTCACAAACATTCTGTTGTGCAGTGGAGCTGTGATCCCCCTGCCCCAGGCAGCAGCTGTGGCAGCACAAGCCCTGCCGGGGGGCTCCTTCCCCCCACACGTCTCCCCGCAGCACCCTGGGCAGCTCCCCGGGCAGGCTGAGTGCTGAGCCTGGCAGGCGGCAGAGTCCCATAGCCGGCACACAGCCCCTGGGGCACAGCAGGGACCCTGCTCTGCAGGACACACATGGGCACCCGCCTGCAGCCCCGGCTGCACAGCCTGCAGCCGTGCTGGGACACGCAGCCCTCAGGGCTGTGCTCTGATGCTGCAGCACAGAAGCCCTCAGCTGGAGCAGAAGGCTTTTCACACAGTAAAGAAACATGAAGAGCCTGCAGCCAGATCTGCTATGGGATGTCCCAGATTTAGTTATCCCTCTATGAAAAGCAGCTGCATAGTCTGCATTGAGACTTACCGTGTCATGGTCTGTGAGCAATGCTTCTGCAGTGAGCTCACAGCCTGCTCACATCGTACACATCCTTCAAGCTCTCTCCCATTTCTCTCCTCTCCTTCTGTCACCTGCAGGCTGTGCTGTGCACAAGAGCTGCTCCTGGGCACAGCTGTCTCTCTACAACATTGCCCACTTTTATGAGCTCCCTGTGCCCCAGGAGCCCAGCCCAGCTGAGCAGCAGAGTATGTCATCTTTATCCTTCCCACTCGTCTCCCCTGAGATGTCCCTGCATCTTCATGGTCAACAGCTCCTGAAGGAGAACAGCATCATGACTGTACATTAAAATCTGTTTAATTTAACACCAGATTTCCAGCAGTCAGTAAATAATTTCAGACATGTGGTGAGTCCTCCCAGAGAGTGTTTGCTGAAACAAAAAGGGCACACAGACAAGGACAGGATATCATAGAATCATAGAATCATCAAGGTTGGAAAAGACCTAAAAGATCATCCAGTCCAACTGTTCACCTATCACCAATAGCTCCCACTAATCCATGTCCCTCCAATAATTCCTTGAACACCTCCATGGTCAGTGACTCCACCACACCTCTGGGCAGTCCATTACAGGTCCCAAAGTACAGGATGTGGCATTTGGTCTTGGTGAACCTCATCCCATTGGCTTCAGCCCAGCTCTCCAGCCTGTCCAGATCCCTCTGTAGGGCCTGGCAACCCCCAGGCAGATCCACGCACCCAGTCAATTTGGTGTCATCTGCAAACTTACTGAGGGAGCACTCGCTGCCCTCATCTAGGTCATCAATAAAGATATTGAAGAGGACAGGCCCCAGCACCGACCCCTGGGGAACACCAGGTAGGTGCACAGGTAGGCGGCCAGGCAGGTCTTGAATATCTCCAGAGAAGGAAACTCCACAAGCCCCTTGGGTAGCCTGTTCCAGTGCTCCATCACCTGCACTGTAAAGAAGTTCTTGCACACATTAGTGCGGAACTTCCCATGCTCCAGTTAATGGCTATTTCCCCTTGTCCTGTCTCCATACACTGCTGAAAAGAGTCTGGTCTTGCCACTTTGCCCCCCACACCTCAGATATTTGTAAACCTGGATTAGATCCCCTCTAAGTCATCTTTTCTCAAGGCTATACTGACCCAGTTCGCTTAGCCTTTCACAGTATCACAGTATCACAGTATCACAGTATCGTGCGAGTTGGAAGGGACCTTAGAGATCATCGAGTCCAACTCCCGGGATTCGAGCCTTTCTGTGTAGCAGAGCAGCATTTCTACTACTTGCGCCACAGGGGGGATTCGAACCTGAGCCTCCGGTGTTGCAAGTAGCACCTTATACCACTGCGCCACCGGGGACACACTTTCTTCATAGGGGAGATGCTCCAGTCCCTTCACCACCTTTGTGGCCCTCTGCTGGGGTGTTTCCAAGAGGTCCCTGACTTTTTTGTACTGCCCAGAACTGGACAGTACTCCAGATGAGGCCTTACCAGGGCAGAGTAAAGGGGAGGATCACCTCCCTCAACCTGCTGGACATGCTCTTTTTAATGTACCCCAGAATGCCATTGGCCAACTGGTTGCCCACCAGGATGCCCAGGTCCCTCTCTGCAGAGCTCCTCTCCAGCTGGTCATCCCCAAACCTGTCCTGGTGCATGCAATTCTTCCTCCCTAGGTGCAAGACTACACTTGCTTTTGTTAAACCCCATCTGGTATCTTACCACCCAGCTCTCCAGCCTGTCCAGTTCTCGTTGAATGGCAGCACAGACTTCAGGAGTGTCAGCTAATCCTCCCAACTTGGTATCATCAGCAAACTTACTGAGGGTGGCCACTATCCCCTCATAAAGGTCACTGATAAAGATGTTAAACAAGACTGGACCTAGCACTGACCCCTGGGTAGTAGAACGCTACTTACAGGTCTCCAACTGGACTCTGCACTGACAATGACGACCATCTATGCTCTGCCAGTCAGCCAGTTCTCAACCCACCTCACTGTCCACTCATCTATCCCACACTTCCTCAGCTTTCTTATAAGCATACTTTCATGGAAGACACTATCAGATGCCTTGCGGAAATCAAGGTAGATGAAATCCACAGCTCTGTCCCCATCCACCCAGCCAGTGGCAACATCATGGCCTTTCTAGGGACAGAGGTGAGGTTGACTGGCCTGTAATTACCCAGATCTTTCTTCTTGCCCTTTTTGAAGACTGGAGTGACACTGGCTATCCTCCAGTCTTCAGGCACCTCCCGCATTCTCCAAGACCTCTCAAAGATGATAGAAGGCTGTTCATCAGTCTCCTCTGCCAGCTCCCTCAGCACCCGTGGATGCACCCCATCAAGTCCCATGGCTTTATGAACATCAGTGTGGCCTAGGTGCTCTCAGACCAGCTCTTCCCCAAAATAATGGGAAGTCTTCCATTCCCCAGACCCTCTCACTAAGCTCCAGGGTCTGGGATTCCTGAGGGAGAGCTTTTTCTCTGAAGAAAGAAGCAAAGAAGGCCCTCAGTATCTCCACATTCCAATACCAGATGAGGAGGTGCTGTTGCCTCCACTGAGGGTGGAGAGGACTTGCAGAGAGATGTGGACAAGTCAGAGAAGTGGGTACCAGTTGGTACTAAGCACCAAGTACATAAAGTATAACAAGAACAAGTGCCTGATTGTGCACCTGGGTAGGGGCAATCCTGGACATACACAATGACTGGATATGGGACACTAGAGAGCGATCTGACTGAAAAGGATTGGGGGTCCTGGTCAACATCAAATTGCACATGAGTCAGCAGTGTGCCCAGGCAGCCAGGAAGCTCAACGGTCCATTGGAGTGCGTCAAGCAAGGCATTGCCAGCTGGGTGAGGGAAAGGATTGTCACTCTCTGCTCAGCACTGCTGGAGCCTCACATGGAGCACTGGCTGCACTTCTGGGCACCACAGAACATAAAGGACATCAAACTATGGGAGGGTGTGCAAAGGAGGGCACTGAAACTGAGAGATCTGAAGTTCAGAGTTTCAATGGGATTGGCTATATATTCAGATTGGACCTTTCTTACATCCCACATCCTGCAGTGAGACACTGGGCACACATGGGACATGAACCTCACAGTGTCCTTGCACCCCATGCAGAGCCTGGGATCTTCTGCCTGTCTTTCATTTGACATCATACAATTCTGCATCTCCTGTCCCAGGAAGGGCCCTTAGCCAATATGAGGGACAGGATCTCCCTGCCAAGGGTCTGGGGATCTAGGCTTGGCCTTTCTGCTTCATAAGACAAAGGAGACAAAGGAAGAGTTTCTCAGCATCAGAACCACCATGCCAGAGCCTTTCATTGCCTGTAGTCATTGCTTCCAATTATCTGCTCTAACAAGTCCCTTGGGAAGCTGGCTTGTTAATGTCCCTCAGTGGGCCCATTAATACTCCAAGAAACTTCACTGTTACTTCTGACTTTGTCTCGTTGAGCACTCTGTGCAAACTTCTCTCTGCACTGGAGGTTGATGGACTCAGCATCAAATCCGCCCTGGGGCCCATTATAACCTAAAGAGCCTCCTGTGACTTGTGCCTTCCTGTCATCATCTTCAGGTTTTCAGAACTTGTTCAGCAAAATGGAGAGATATCTGGAGAGAGCTTAAAGAGGAAGAATCCAGCAGACATTTACTGTCTATTTATTTGTAGTTGGGTATAAACAAGTCTTTAAAGCAGCACATGGAAACTGATATCAATCCAGGATGTCCCCAGTAAGTTCTATTCTGTTACACTGTGGACAAATGTCCTTCTCAACCACCCCACCTCATTTCTACTCACATTGGCCCCATGGGACTTGCATCACTTTTCCTCACATCACTCTTCTCTGCAGTCACCACTCAGTGTTAAACCTGCATTGCACCAACTCCCACTGGCTTTCCACAGAGAACCCGCTGCACAAGGGCAAAGAAAGAGTTCTCTTTTTTTGGCCAACATACAGAAGGAAAGGTGATGCAATTGAATGAACAGTAAAACACAGTGATCAACTGCATGCCATGTCCAAGCTGCGTCTATTGAGTTTTATCTTTCACAGAGAATATTTGCAGAAGAAATGAGTTAGACACAGATAGGAAGGGATAGATCGAATCACAGTGAAGGAGCTGACAACAGAATCGATCAGACTTTTGAGGAATGGATCAAATTCCAGTAATCTCCCTGGGATAGATCAGCCAGGTAGTTGGGAGGGATCAACTTAAAACTGAACAGGACTCGTGAGTATTTCACACATTGAGAAGGGTTAACACATTCTCATTGACTTCTATCTTTATCTTCAACTCTTTTCTTCACTTTTACTGACATTAATGAACATCTTTCAGACATCGTGCTTTAAAAAAAAGAAAGAGAATAAGAAAAAGAAAGAGAAAAAGAAAAAGAAAAAGAAAAAGGAAAAAAAAAAAAAAAGAAAATAATAGATAGGAAGGGATAGATAGAATCACGGTGAAGGAATTGACAACAGAGTCCATCAGACTTTGGAGTGATGGAGCAAGTTTGAGTTATCCCCCTGAAAGTCAGAAATCAAACAAGTAATGGGGAGGTATCTGACTGAACAAAGAGCAAAGGATGGGGAAATCTGGAGGGCAGTGGGAGGAGTGTGTGTCCAAATGGCCTGCTGAAAGCATGGCCTTAACCAGGGCTATTTATTTATGAGAGCTGGAGACACCTGGAGGATGAGGGACATCAAATAGGCAGCAAGGAAGAACAGCGGAAGATGCCAGGCTTTAGTCACAAGGCATTGGCACCGACATCGCTGTCTATGTCTCTGAACCTGAAGGCATCTGTGTTCTGCAAACACAGTTCTGGAAAGCATTGTAGTTTCAGAAAAGTAAATAAATAAATAAATAAATCCCCTCAAAGACTCATATTTACAACTAAAAATGGAACAAGACTCATGAGAATTTCTCATTAGAGAGGAATTAACACATTTTCATTAATTTCTATCTTTGGCTTCAATTTTTTGTTTCATTTCTATTGACATCAATGAACATCATTTATACTTACAGCATCAAATAAATAAATACATAAATAACAAGAGATCCATTTGTGTCTTGCAGATGGCCTAGTATGCCTTTGACCTTCACATTCCTCACCAGACCTTCCTTGCTGGTGAGTATGAGATCCAGCAGAGAACCTCTACTCTTTATTGGTCTCCTCTGGCTTGGTCCAGTAGCTGACATCTGTGCTCTCCAGGGATCTCCTGGATGGCACATGCCCTGCTGTGCTGTCCCTGCAGCAGATACTGGAGTGAAAAAGACCCCCAAACGGGACTAGGGCCTGACAACATCAGGCTCCCATCTGTCTGCAGAGGGCATCTTCCACTTGCTCTCCCTGATCAGGAAGCCAGGAAGAGACACTGTTGGTCTCCTCTGTTTGCCATTTCCATTAGCTCATACCTGGCTGCTCTGCCATCCCTAGGCAGAGCTCAGTGCACTCTCACAGAGGGCAGACGCACTTCCTCGTCTCCTCGCCCATCCATTCTAAAGGCTCTGTATCTCCCTTGCACTGCAGTGCAGTTGTGGACGCCATTAAACTGTGTCCCTGTGGTCCAAACAAGAGCTCAGGCCTGCAGCTCTTCCATGAATTCTAGGTTATTGTGTGCTGGATTTTGCATTGGCTCAAAACCACCGAAGTAAACATCCTGATTGGAAAGCATCATTGGACAGAGCCTGACTGGATAGCTCATCTCTGGTATTAGTGTGCAGAAGGTGGCACACAGACATTTGTCCGGTCGTGGGTGTTGGACTTGACGTAGCAACATGGACACACCATGGGCATGGCTTTCCTGAAGCCCCTGTGCTGCACTTGCAGCTGCATGTGAGTTCACCAGACAGCTGGTGCTATCCCCTATCTGTCCCTCAGCTGATGCTCAGGAAGGAGGTGTCGATCTGAGGGATTTCCCACACAGTTTACAAGCACTGGCACACATCCAGGAGCAGCCCAGGCACCTTGGGCATCACCCAGTGTCTGTGTGTGAGCAACTGCCTCCCTGCTGAAGGACCGAGGACTCAGAGCAGTAGCTCACATGCAGGCAACTCCTTGTGCACTTCTGAACTGAACCAGAGGAATACGAATGATCCTGCATGTCTGTGGGGATCTGAATCCCATTTCAGTCCCAGGGTTTCCCGTTAGGGATGAGATGCCTTCACTGCCTCAGCTGGATCACTGTCCTGCACAGGGGAAGTCCACCCCTCTCTGTCCTTGTCTGTGTGCCCTTTTTGTTTCATCAAACGATCTCTGGGAGGACTCCCCTAAGTCTGGAATCAATCACTGACCCCTGGAAATCTGGTGTTTAATTATGCAGATTTCAAAGTACAGTCATGATGCTGTTCTCTTTCAGGAGTAGTTGGCCATGAAGATCCAGGGGCATCTCAGGGGAGACGAGTGGGAAGGATAACAATGACATCCTCTGCTGCTGAGCTGGGCCGGGCTCTTAGGACACATGGAGCTCATAAAACTGGGCAGCACTGCAGAGAGACAGCTAAGCCCAGGAGCAGCTCTTGTGCACAGCACAGCCTGCAGCTGACAGAAGGAGAGGAGAGAAAGGGGAGAGACTTTACAGGATGTGTACGGTGTGAGTGGGCTGTGAGCTCACAGCAGGAGCATTGCCTACAGACCATGACACGGTAAGTCTCATTGCAGTCTATGCAGCTGCTTTTCATAGAGGGTTAACCAAATCAGGGACATCCCATAGCAGATCTGGCTGCAGGCACTGCATGTTACTTTACTGTGGAAAAAGCCTTCTGTTCCAGCTGAGGGCTTCAGTGCTGCAGCTTCAGAGCACAGCCCTGAGGGCTGCGTGTCCCAGCACGGCTGTGCAGACAGAGCTGCAGGCGGGTGACTGGGACCCGGGGAGCTGCCCAGGACTCTGCAGGGAGATGTGTGGGAAGAAGGAGCCCCCGGCAGGGCTTGTGCTGCCACAGCTGCTGCCTGGGGCAGGGGGATCACAGCTCCACTGCACAACAAAATGTTTGTGCGGGTGCTTTGCAAGAGGAGAGCCAAGGCAGGGATTTTCCATTTCCTGTTCTGAGTGAAGGGGAGAGGATCAGGGTCAGAAATCTAATAGGGGCTGTCAACTTTGAACACAGCTCTGAGACTCCAGTTTCGGGAGCTCCCCATGCATTGGTTATTTTGTGAAGAGTCACACAGGTTGTGCTTTCAGCCTCACCTACCTAAAAGGATACAGTCAGTTTCAGTGATAGTTCTTTTCTGCAGACATAATTAGTTCACTTGTCCCGTAAACAGGCTGATTTCTATGAGACCATTTGAAGTGCACAGATGCTGGGGCTGGGGTCTCAAAGAGCAGCTGGGATAAAGAGGAAAATATCCAGGAGGCTGGAATGTGATTATGAAATGAGAAAATGTAAGTGCTCCCTAATATTCTACTCTTCAGGGGATGGTGAAATTCTTTAAAATAACTTCAAGTTCTGGAGTTAAATGATCATTTCCCAAAGGAAAAGGAAAATGATTATAGTATAGCAGGAGGAGTGTGTCTGAGAATGATCTGGACTTGTCATTATCTTCTGCACTCTGAGCAGGACTCCAAGCCCAGGAACAGCAGATGCCCAACAGCAGCTCCATCAGCGAGTTCCTCCTGCTGCCGTTGGCAGACACGCGGCAGCTGCAGCTCCTGCTCTTCTGGCTCTTGCTGGGCATCTACCTGGCTGCCCTCCTGGGCAACGGCCTCATCAGCACAGCTGTAGCCTGCGACCAGCGCCTGCACACCCCCATGTACTTCTTCCTTCTCAACCTGGCCCTCCTCGACCTGGGCTGCATCTCCACCACTCTCCCCAAAGCCATGGCCAACGCCCTCTGGGACACCAGGGCCATCTCCTACGCAGGATGTGCTGCACAGCTCTTTTTCTTCTCATTCTTCATGTCAGCAGAGTTTTCCCTTCTCACCATCATGTCCTATGACCGCTACGTTGCCATCTGCAAGCCCCTGCACTACGGGACCTTGATGGACAGCAGAGCTTGTGCCACCATGGCAGCAGCTGCCTGGGGCGCTGGGGTTCTCAATTCCCTGCTGCACACTGCCAGTACGTTTTCACTGCCTCTCTGCCAAGGCGATGTTGTCAACCAGATTTTCTGTGAAATCCCCCAGATCCTCAAGCTCTCCTGCTCAGCCTTCAGGGAAAATGTGTTTTTCTTTTTTAGTGGAAGTTTATTCTTTGGCTGCTTTGTTTTCATAGTTGTGTCCTATGTGCAGATCTTCATGGCTGTGCTGAGGATGCCCTCTCAGCAGGGACAGCACAAAGCCTTCTCCACGTGCCTCCCTCACCTGGCCGTGGTCTCCCTGTTTCTCAGCACTGGCTTTTTTGCCCACCTGAAGCCTCCCTCCATTTCCTCTCCACTCCTTGATCTGACAGTGGCACTTCTGTACGCAGTGTTTCCTCCAACACTGAACCCTCTCATCTATAGCATGAGGAACACGGAGATCAAGCACGCTCTCAGCAAGGTGTTGCAATACGCACTATTCCAGCTTCCATAAAGTGCACATCTTCCTCACACGATTCCCAGTGATGGTTCTTTATTTTTAAGCATCTTTGATTGTTTGTGTGTGATATAGCAGCCCGCAAAAAAAAAAAAAAAAAAAAAAAAAAAAAAAAAGTGTTATTGAACATATAAATAAAAAATTATTTTACTTCTTTTCTACCTAATTTCCATTTTCTCACTCCAAGAGCTCATGTAAACATTGAACCTGATTCCCTGAATAGGTTAAAAGATACATAAAAATCTTTCAAAATAGACTTTTCCTTAGCTCTTCTCTCTTACTACCTTGTCTGGGTCTGGGGGAGGTACAGCCACAGACAGCAGCACAATGTGCTCTTTTCATTCCTGCTCTCTTTACACTGCCACAGTGCTCTCAAGTCCTCTCATCTGTGCAGGCCTGAAGGTCTTGTGTGTCTCACAACAATCCTGTTGTCTCTACAGCAGCACTCTGGGGCTGCAGTCAGTAGCCGGCAATATGAACGGCTGTGTCAGAGCTGGTCTCCTTGCTGGCACTGCCATGACAAGAGGGCTCCTTCAGAGCAGGACCAGAGAACTGGAGGCCTCTTCCAAAGCTGGTGTAAGGAATGTATTTCAGGAGAATGTATTTCATATTTGGAACAATTTGGGGACAATTTCAGGCTAACATGGGTTAATTTGGGGACCTTAGAGGGCATTTGGGGTCAATTTTTTATCAATCTGGTGTGGGAGATGGAGAGGTCAGCTCGGCCTCGTCATTTACTGACTCAGTGATAGTGAGAGTCTGGAAAGGATCCAAAGCCATGGCCAACACCCTCTGGGACATCAGGGCCATCTCCTACGCAGGATGTGCTGCACAGCTCTTTTTCTTTCTCTTCTTTATCTCAGCAGAGTATTACCTCCTCACCATCATGTCCTATGACCGCTACGTTGCCATCTGCAAGCCCCTGCACTACAGGACCTTGATGGACAGCAGAGCTTGTGCCACCATGGCAGCAGCTGCCTGGGGCGCTGGGGTTCTCAATTCCCTGCTGCACACTGCCAGTACGTTTTCACTGCCTCTCTGCCAAGGCAATGTTGTCAACCAGTTTTTCTGTGAAATCCCCCAGATCCTCAAGCTCTCCTGCTCAGAATCAAATCTCAGGGAAGGTGTGTTTATCATTTTTACTATCAGTTTAGCCTTTGGGTGCTTTGTTTTCATAGTTGTGTCCTATGTGCAGATCTTCATTGCTGTGCTGAGGATTCCCTCTGAGCATGGACGGCACAAAGCCTTCTCCACGTGCCTCCCTCACCTGGCCGTGGTCTCCCTGTTTCTCAGCACTGCCTTTTTTGCCTACCTGAAGCCCCTTTCTGTCTCCTCCCCATCCATGGATTTGATGATGGTAGTTCTGTACTCGGTGGTGCCTCCAGCAGTGAACCCACTCATCTACAGCATGAGGAGCCAGGAGGTCAAGGATGCAGTGAGGAAAGTGATAACCAAATGTGTTTCATTAGCAGTGAGCTGCCCATCTTTTCGAATTCAAGATTTGTAATGCAGCTTTTTACTGAATCAGGCTCTCTTTTATTGTTCATTTTGTTGCATTTTAGAAGTGTAATTTATTCTTATTGTTTCTTGGGTTTTTTTGTTTGTTTGTTTGTTTTAATATAGTAATGTCTTTCACTAAAACATCATTACTCAAATCAATTCCTAATCAGCTTGTACCTTTGTAGTTTAGCCCAGACATGCTGTACATAATGAACCAGGCTCTCTGTGAACTATGACAGAATAAAGGACATGCAGTGACTCCGTCTGTCTTCCTTCTTGTGAGACATTTCTGGAACTGTCGGGGTCAGATGTTCTCGGAAACCCACAGTCCAGCAGGAAGCACACAGCTGTTCATCAAACTGTGCAGTGGCTTCAGCCTGCAGCAGCTGACAGGCCATCCCTGGGCTCCTGGCTGGGGTCTGTGCTTTCTGGCTCACATCTGCCAGTGCCTCTGAGAGGCCAGCAGCAGCAGCTGGTTTGCACGTTGGTATTCAGGTCCCCTCTTGCTCATTCCCTGTGAGACCCTGCACAGGACAAGTTCTTGGATGTGGGTTATAATGTCAGACGTTTCTAAGCTTCCTTCAGGGCTTCTTCCACTTCGTACTCAGAGGTGGTCACTGCCTGCAGGATGGTCTGTGGAACAGAAATTGTGCACAAAGCTCTGATAGGTTCTACAGGAGCCATTCTGGAGCATAACCTGGTAGGTAGAAAGCTGCCCCTAATGAGATGACTTACACAGGAGGTTAGGAGAAGCCTGAAGAACACAGGTGGGAGACTGAGGGGTGGGAAGAGGAGCCTACATGCCCTGCTCATAAGCATCCACACCAGCCAAGGTGACCCACCATTACCACTGCTGAAACACACCCGCCACTGCCTCAGTCTGTTCACATCCACTCTTTGGTCTCCAGTAGCATTCAGCAAGCATTGTTGAATGTCAACAAGTGCAACCTTTTTCTGCTTGTGAGAATTCTATGGCACAACTTTGCTTCATGTGCACTTCCATGTCAAAAGTCATTCTGTCAGACTGCCCCTCTGCTGACATCTGTCACACGGCTGCAACACGTAATGGGATGTTGATGGAAGGGTTCAACCTCTACAGACACATCGCCAACATCCGCCTCTGATCTTATGGCCCAGATAACAAAAGAGGGGGTATTACTTTTGAAGCTGATCATATCTGAGTTAACAGTTGGATGACCTGAGAGGTCATTTCTAACCAAAATGATGCCGTGATGGGGAGATCGCTGCAGGGGAGGCTGTTGGCTGAGACGCCTGAGAACTCAGACCACGTCACATTTCACTCTTTCAGTGTCTGACTGTTACAAAAGCCTGAGTATTTCTTTTTAGATGTCATTAATCCAACCAAGGGGTTTTCCCGAGGAGAACCTTTCACATGAAATTGCTATCAAGTGTCATCCACCTGCTTTGCATTGATCTCAAAGACAGTCTGTACCGCACCTCAGTCAAGATTCCTCAGTGATGGCGATACGGGCAATTGGTTGGTTCTTTCCAAAAGAACCCCAAAGTAGGGGCAATTTCACATTACATTTAAGTGCAGTGAATGAGGCAGCACTGATCAGCTCTGACAAATACTGCGCAGAGCAGAAGCAGCCCAAAGGAAGCTCTTCCAGCTGGCTGCTCTCTGGGCAGTTTCCAAAGTAAACATTCACGTGTTCTTCTCAGAGATGACCCACAGCAGCTCTCCTGTTTATGGGAAATGCCCCGTGAAAGCTGTGACCAGCTGGCTGTTCTGCCAGATGAAGCACTTCAAATTGGCATATCATGTTTCCTTGTAGAATCCTTGAGTTGTTTGCAGTTCTAAGCAATTTATCAGTTCTCTATTCTTTCTTTCCTTTCATGCAGATAAAACAAGACTCACTTTCTTTGAAGCCATGACAGGAGGTTGGGTCATCACAGGAACAAAACCCGTAGGACACCTTTGTTCTGCTGGAGCTCAACCACACAGCCCAGTGACTTCAGAACCTAATCAGGTACCTTCAGCCAATTTTCACCCCCAGCCTTGGATTCCGTGCCTGCGTGTCCTAATGGCAAACTGTCCTCATGGACAGAAGCAGCACTACTGCCATCTCAGACATGCAATGCATATTTCTGGATGCAACATGGGGACTTCTGCTCTTGGTTATGTAAAAACAGCAGAAAATATATGACACATCTCCTGACGTGACTTAAGTGGTCTTGTCCCACCCTAATGATGCCAAGATTCCATAGTTCTATGGTGTTGTGATTTCATGGTTCTGTGATTCCACCACTCACTGATTCTATGAGTCTGTCATTCCATGGTTCAGGTAATCCAGGATTTTGAGATTCCATGATTCTATAAGTTTTGGTCTTTGTCTTTTGCAGCAATAAATGAGGAGGGAACACATCAGCCATAGCCAAGTTCTGTTATTCACTCCTGAGCTCCTGCTTGACAACAAAGGCACTGAGTGAACACTGCCAACCTCCCTGTGTCTAAGTGTCCTTGTCACTCAACTGTCCCCACAGCCCACACAGAATTATAGAATGGCCTGGGTTGAAAGGACCACAATGATCATCTAGTTTCAATCCCCTTGCTTAGTGCAGGGTCACCAACCACCAGACCAGGCTCCCAATGCTCCATTATGTCTTCGTACTGCCGTGATACACTCATGTCCCCATGATGTTCCCGTATCTTCATGTCCCCATATCCCTGGGACCCCTTGCCTTCCAAAAGCCTCCGTAATTTCCTCACTAACCATGTCCCTATTGCCCTCACACCTCCCACTGTCCACAAATGCTGTGTCACAGTTGCCCAAAGGTTCAGCCTCACACCTTGCAGCCTCACAGGACCAGACAGAACTCAGGGATGAGTCCTTGGACAATGCCTTGATATTAGGACAGTGTCATCTCTGGGTGGCCCTGGGGGTCAGGAGGGCCATGTGTGCTGAGTGCTGGGACCTGAGGGCTTTGGGCTCAGTGCCATCGTGATCCCAGCACTCAGTGTTCTTCCTCTGGTCCCTGCTTCCTCCTGTTTCCTGGGGCCAAGGAAGGGGATGGCTGCATGCTGGGCTCAGTCCAAGTCAGGGGAGTCTGCCAAGCCCAGGGGCATCTGGGCAGTGGGAGGGGCTCTGGGAGGATAAATGCAGACCTTGCCTCCTGCAGCTTCACCCAGCTCCCAGAGCACAGAGGAAGATGAAGGCAGCTGTGCTCAGCCTCGTGATGCTCCTCGCTGCCCTGTGCTGCACAGTGGAAGCTCAGGTGAAGCATCCGTGGGGGATGTGGGCTGGGGCTGGAGGTGATTTGCCTTGGTGGTCCCCGATGCGAGCATCTCTCTCACGCTCTGTCCTACTCCTCTCCCCACAGCCAGTTCTGATATTGCCGAAGTCGGAAGTTGCTTTGGTAAGTGCTTGGGCAACCACGCTGATTGTGCCCAAGGGTGGCCCTGCAGGGAGCTCTGCAGGAGCAGGTGGGGTCTGTCCCTGCCTGGCAGAGGTCACCCCTCTATTTGGCACATCCAAATTTCTTCCATTTGCACATTACTCATCTATACTCTGGGTTCCCCAAATCCCTTCTCTTGTCGGTTCCTAATGCCCTCTCTTTGGGTTCCCTTATCCCATCCTTTTGGCACGAACAGATCTCCTTTCATTTGCAACCTGATCCTCACCTCTTTAGGTCCACAATCCCCTTGTTTCATTTTCCCTGATTGTCCTCTCTTTGAGATCCTTGTTCCTCTCTGTTTGGTCCCCCCAGCTCTTTTGGCACAGCTATTCCCCTCCTTTGGGCCCCCAAGCCCCTACCCTGTCGCTATGCCCAATCCTGCTCCATGGGCAGAGGCGCACACAGACCTTGGCAGCCATGGGGGTGGGGGCTTCCCTGGGACCAACCAGGCAGCTTGGATGGGGTCTCCCTGTGATCCCCCAGATTCAAATTCCCTCATGGCTGCCCCACGGCTCTTCTTCCACAGGAACCGTCACCTGTTGTTTTTGCCCTTCCTGGACAGGTGAGTTGGGTGACCCTGGGGCGGGGGTGGGGCTGGGATTTCTTGCTGTTCTCAGTTCCCCTGGGGCTTGTGGACACCCCTGCAGCCCCAAGGTTGCTGTTGGGCTCCCTCCAGATGTGTGAGGGCACTGGGCAGTGGAAGGAGGCAATGGGGGGCTGTTGGGGCTGAGCTGGCTACAGGACCATGCCTTGGCCATGCTGTTCTAGTGCCCACAATGGGTGCCTGCACCTTCAGGGTGTCCCAGTGTGTCTTACTGCCCCCATTGTGTTCCATTCTCTCCATACCCTTGGTGTGTCCCTGACAGCCCCTTTTTCCCCAGGAACTGCTCAGCCAGACAAATGAGAATCCCCCACGTGTGAAACGCGCGGCCTTAAATCTACATGTCTAGGTGAGCAGCACGGGAATGCCTACAACACCACAGAGCACTTGGGGGACCCTGTGCATCAGGGGCTGGGAATTGATGGTATGGAGGGGACTCTCCATGGCCTCTTCCAGGGAGATCCGAGCACTGTCACCTCCAGCCCTTCCCTTGCGCTCTATGGGGCTGTGCAGAGGAACTGATCTGGAGGGGGCAGGCTCAGGGTGCCTCATGGATAGCCCAGAGTCACCATGCAGGTGGGAAAGGGCCTGTGGCTTCTGTCCCCAGGGGACCCACATCCTCGGGGCTCTCTTGGCTCTTGGCTGCTGTCAGTCCTCTTGCCCTAAGTCCTTGGGGACAAACCCTGCAGGGACAAGGCTCCTCCTTGCCGATGATGCTCTCTGACATCCTCTGATGACCATTGCTGCCCTCTGATGACCATTGCTGCCCTCTGATGACCAGCGTTGCCCTCTGATGACTAATGAAGACCATGATGATCAATGACACCCTCTGATGATCAATAAATCCCTCAGCAAAGCTACACACTTTGTGTCTGTGTCCTTGTTCTCATGCTCAGCACGGACTGCCTGGATCTCTCCCTGCCTGCCAGTGATCACCTCAAAATGCTGGGAAGCTTCCCCAGCTCCATGCCATGCACACCGTTTCATGCACCCTTGTGGGCTTCCCCACCCTCTCTCATCATCTGCTCTAAAGTCCTAAAGGATGGAGCTCTTTGGGCTCTTTGGGAGCTATTTGGGCCAAGCAGCCCCAATATCCTCCCTCTGCTCTCTCTTAGCTCCTCCATACAATTCCTCCCAAACCTGTTACACTTTGATTGACCTATGCATGGACACAGTGTGACTACGTCACCCTCCTTTTACGCCCTCTCTTATTGCAGCCACTTGTCCCTCCTTTGGATCAGCTTTAGTCCTCTTGCATCAGTGCCCCATCACCCAGAACAAGGTCTGCACATCCCCTCCCATGGACACCTCCAATCTCCCGATGACCAATGAAGCCCCCTGTTGGCCAGTGACACCCTCTCTTGATCAGTGATCACTAGGAAGAGTGGGGAGTGAGCAGATGAGCGTGTGTTATTCAGGCACCTCCTGGATTAAAACACAACACCCACAGAGGTTCTGCTCTTCCATCTTGAGCTCTGGATCCAGCAGAGGCACAGAGGCAAGGCTTGAACATCCTCCAGCAGCGTGAGATCACTTCAGGCTAAGCCAATGGCCCTGTGGCTTACGTTGGTATCCCTGCTCAGCTGGGATGGGTCGCGCACACCTGGCTGGGCAGTGACTCCTGCCATCAGCTCTGCCTGCACTAGGGCCAAAATTCCTATGTAGCTCATCAGCACCACCAGAATGCCCATGTAACCCAACAGCAGTCCCGAGAACAAGTGACAGACATCCTGCAAGTCTGTAGAATCATGAAATCATAGCATAACCTGAACCTGAACAGTTAATGAGGATCATTAACTGCCACTCCTGGTTCCGTGCAGGACCACTCAAAGCTCAAATCATACCTCTGACAGCGTGTTCCTAGTGCTTTTTCAACTCAGCAGCTTGGGGGCATGGCCTCCAGCAGGCTTCCCTTGGTAACAAGGTGGGTGAACTTGTCTCAGCAGAGAGAGGGAGGGGATCTGCCCTTCTGCTCTGTGCTGGCGAGGCTTCCCCAGCAGCACTGTGTTCAGATGTGGAGTCCTCAGAGCAGGAGAGACATGGGGCTGTTAGAGTGCGTCCAGAGGAGGGCCATAAATAGGAACCCAGGAATGAAACACCTCTGCTGTGTGGACAGGCTGAGAGCTGGGGCTGTGCAGCCTGGAGAAGAGAAGGGTGACCTGAGAGTGTCCTTTCAATATCCAAAGGGGGGCTGTAAGAAGGAAGAGGCCAGACTCTTTAGCGGGGTCTGTAGGGATAGGAAAAAGGTAAAGAGCCCTGACCAATACCTTCGAGGAGCAGACATTCTCCCTCCGCACAGCCTTTACAGATATAAGCCCTGGAGATAAAAACTCCACTTTCTGGGCTGTCTGTAATTCATTAGCAACGAACCAGCCTAAAAGATTTTAACTGCCTGCAGAGTGGGCTACCTGAAACATCTCTGAAATCCCAGCTGACTACAAGACAAGACACAGTAAGCTCTGGAGATAAATTCCACACAAGTTTACCTTTTAGCAGAACATTACTATTATTTCTACTGGCTGGGAGAAGCATAACTCATGTGCAAAGGTGAAAGCATTACGTAGGAATAAACAGAACCCATGAAGCAGAGCTTGGAAATGAGGAATGTGAGCATTGTGTTATTTCTCTCAGGAAAAACAAAGCTGGGTGACACATCAGAGAAAAGCACAAAGGTGCACCAAGACAGGGCTAGAGGCATCTGACTGATGGAAATCAATCCTGTACAGCACTGAAATGAGACAAATATCTGCTCTCGTACAAAAGTTGATCAAATCAGAGATGCCCCTAAATGCAATAAATAAATAAATAAATAAACAAATAAATAAATAAATAATAAGGTGTTGATGTTCCATCATCCAAAATCTGGGAATAAAACTCTCTTAACTCCAATGTGCTGTCACAGAGTGTTATTCCTTTATTCCCTGGACACCTGACAAGCAAGCGTGCTCTCTCAAAGTTCATGTTCCACATTTGAACTGTTCAGACATCCATAACCAGTACATGGGCATACATATTCATTCTTTTCCAATGAATTATTTATCTATGCCAATGTCCTTCTGGGCATGCTCAGTTGCATCTGTGAGGTCGTATGTTCATTTACTTAATCCCCATTTTTCCATCCTCAGCCTCATCACAGAGGCTTTTGGCTGACCCTCGGCTGCTTTTCCCCAGTTTGGTGGATTTCCATTGCTTGGGATGCAACAACGAGCAACTTTCCACCTTGGTGCACTATAATCCAAAACAACAAATGAGAAATCTGAGGAAGAAGTCCTTGCACCTGGTGGGCACAAAGATAAAAGCGGACTATTATGACTCCAGTGTGTCTTGTGAAGCAGAATTGGTGAGAAAAACAAGGCTGTTCACACACCAAGCTATGTTGAAAGTTTCAGAACTAGCACTCATTGATTCCTTTTGCAAAGGACATCATCCCAGTAGGCACCTCAGACACCTGTGTGGGTTCAGCTTCAGGCTAAGGACAAGAAGGACATGAACCAAAACATGCGGGCACAACTAGAGCCAGCAAATATACATGCTCCAAACAGATCTGAAAATACCTTGGTCTGTAGGGACTGAAGCAATTAGTGCTCCAAATGAGTCATTGATAAGTTTTTCATACCTCCTATGAGCAAGGATACCCAATATTTTCATTAGCCCAAGTCACGCTTATTTTGCATATATTTATCTTGCCTTATTTGGGGTATTTTTGAGGTGTGTTTTGGGTGTGTTTTTTTGTTTTGTTTTGTTTTGGTGATTGGTTATTTTTGTTTGTTCTGTTCTTTTTGTGTGTGTGTATGTTGGTTTCTTTCTACCCCTCATGAATCCACTTATGGATCTGTCTTCACACTGATACAGACTGGTTAGCTTAGCAAATAGGGGTCAGTATATGAATTTAAGGACCAACATCTTTGTTTAGCAAAAGGAATCAATGAGTGCTAGTTCTGAAACTTCCATTTCAGGATAGCTTGATGTGTGAACGGCCTTGTTTTTCTCACCAATTCTGCTTCACAAGACACACTGGAGCCTGAGACTGAGGATGGAAAAATGGGGATTAAGCGAATGTACAACCACCTTAGATGCAACTGAGCGTGCCCAGAAGGACACTAGCATATATGAATGCACTGTGGTTTTGTGATTTCTGTTGTCAGTATCCCACATCACAACTTCATGCAGAGCAGTGCCCATCAAAGAGTTCAGGTTCTGGTTCCCTATTACCTCCCTTTGGGGCGGTCTGGGTTCTTGGAGAGGGGAGGCAGCTTCTCCAGAAGGCTTGGCATGAGGAGGAGGTGGGCTGATATTGTGCCCCCCCGTCACAGACTGATATCCTGGGATAACCCCATGACTGAATGAGTTCTTGGAAAAGAATGAATATGTGTGCCCATGTATCTACGTCTGAACTGCTCAAATGCAGAACCTTAACTCTGAGAAGGTGTGTTTGCTTTTCAAGTTGCCCACTCTGTGTCAGAGGAATAAAGAAATGATGTTTTCTAACACTGTATTGCACTTAGAATTTTCTTCATGAATTTTGGATGACAGTGACCTTTGGATGAAGGGGAAAGCCCCTCAGGAGGACTACAAAGATGCCATGAGGCTGCACAGGGAGGAAGTCAGAAGGATCAAAGGCCAGCTGGAGCTTACAATAAAAAGTTCTTTTATAAGTAAGTCAGCAACAAGAAGACTAACATTTTTTTGGATGTGAGGGGAAAGAGTGACAAAGGAAGCGGGAAAGGTTGAGGTACTTGCTGCCTTCTTTGCCTCAGTCTGTAGTAGTATGTCCAGTTTATCCCGTGGTGCCCAGCCCCCTGAGCTGGAAGGCAGAGATTGGGAGCAGAATGAAGCCCTCATTATCTAAGAAGAAATGGTTAGTGACCACCTACACCAGCTAGACACACACAGGTCTCAGATCCCAAGCTGAGATCCACCCAATAGTAGTGAGGGAGACGGTAGATGTGCTCACCAGGCTGCTTTCCACCAGCAGTCCTGGCAAAAAGGAGAGGTCCCAGTTGACTAACAAATGTGATGTCCATCAACAAGTAGGGTCAGGTGAAGGATCCAGTATAGGCCTGTCAGCCTGACCTCGTTGCCAAGAAGGTTATAGAGCAGATAATTCTGAGTGTAGTAGCACAGCACGTAGGGGACAACCAAGTGACTGGGACCAGTCAACATGAGATTATGAAAGGCGAGTCCTGCTTTACTAACCTGATGTCTGATCGTGACAAGGTGACCAACTTGGTGGTTGAGGGGAAAGCTGTTGCTGTTGGCCTCTAAACTTTAATAAAGCTTTTGACACTGTTCCCCACAGTGTTCACCTGGAGAAACTGTCTGCCTGTGGCTTGGATGTGTGTGTGCTTCTCTGGTGAAAACCTGGGTAGGTGGCTGTGACCAAAGACCCGTGGTGAATGGAGTTATCCAGCTGGAGGCCATTCAGGACTTTTATTCCCCAGGTTTCAGTGCTGGGGCCACTTCTCTTTACTATTTTCATCAGTGTTCCTCAGGGGTTGGTGTTGGAGCCTGTCCTGTGTAGTACCTTTCTTGATGACCTGGATGAGGGGACTGAGTGCACCCTCAGTGAGTTTGCAGATGGCAGCAAACTGTGAGAAAGCGTTGGTCTGCCTGGGGGTTGGAACATCCTGCACAGGGATATGGATTGCTGGGCTGAAGCCAATGGGAAGCCAATTCAATAAGGCCAAATGCTGAATCCTGCCATTTGGCAACAACAACCCAAGGCAGCGCTGCAGGCCTGGGGCAGAATGGGTGGAAGATTGCATGAAAGCAAAGGACTGGGGGTGTTGGTTGATACTCAGCTGAATGTGAGCCAGCGGTGTGGCCACGAAGACCAATGGCATTCTGGCTTGTATCAGAAACTGTGTAGTCAACTGGGCTATGGAGAAGATGATTCCCCTGTGCTTGGCACTGGTGAGGCCACACCTTGAGTACTGTGTTCAGTTTTAGGCTCTTCACTATAAAAAAGACATTGTGGCTCTGGAGCGTGTTCAGAGAAGGACAACAAAGCGGGTGAGGGGTCTGGAGCACAAATCTTATGAGGAGCAGCTAAGGAAACGGGTTGATTAGACTGGAAAAGGGGTGGCTCGTGGGAGACCTTATCACTCTCTATAACAACCTGAAGGGAGTATGTGGCAAGGTGGGCACTGGCCTCTTCTCCCACATAATTAGTGATAGGCATAGAGGGAATGGCCTCAAGTTGTTCCCAGGGAGGTTCATGAATCACAGAAAAGACCACTGAGAACATATTTGATGTTTGCTTTTTAGTAAGGAGCCATATGCAAACAACAAAAACACATCAGCTATTCAGCAGCAGGTGACAGAAAAAGCAGGACTAGAAAGCCTCCCTGTCACCCCAACTACTGTATAGCATTTTCCAGTATTCCTTCTAACAAACCAGCACCAGCATGTCTGATATCCCACAAATGTGGGAGCTGAATCAGAGCCTGGCAGACTGAGAAACGTGGCGCACACTGTGGCCAGATGTGCTTGTTGGCACTGCAGCTGGATTCTCAACATGTCAGTCAGGGACACCCAGACTGGTGAACTCACATGAAGGCGCAGGAGCTTTCCCTCTAGTCAGACTCCCACAGAGGATGTGCTTGTGTTCTTTTTCACAGCAGCGATACTGTCAGTAAGAAGAACTGGTCCTATAAGCTGCTTTAACACAGAGGCCTGTGCATCTGTAAGGACACCTCCAGTGACATTTACTGCAAGAGGAACGCTCAACACCTGTGTCTAAGATCAAGGTTCAGATCCAAGCTTGCTCTGTGCTCAGTGGAGGAAGATGACCAACGGAGGTTCCCTCCCCCTTTGATGGCGACCCAAGTTGTGCCACTGCTGGCTTTCTGGGGGTGCACACCTCTCCCTTTTACCTGGGAAGGTAAAGCGCAGAGCTGGGGTTTCTATTCCTGTGCCTAATTTCTGGATGATTAAAGCAAGACGAGAGAAGTCCAAACCAGCAGTGCCTACCCTAATGGTTGGGCTCCAGGGGAGAGATGCTCTCGTTTCTTCAAAGCAGTTCTCACCTGGCTGACCACTCTCCCCAGGGCACCTTGGACTTCCTTGTTCCGCAGACAGTAAATTATGGGGTTTAGCAGGGGAGTGAGGATCCCGTATAGCATGGAAACTATCCTGTCCTGGTGAGGTGAGTAGGTGGAGGAAGGCCGTACGTACGTGCAGATGGTGGTCCCATAGAAAAGGCTTACCACTGTCAAGTGAGCGCTGCACGTGGAAAAAGCTTTGTGGCTGCTCTCAGCAGAGTTCATGCACAGGACAGCAAAGAGGATGTGGATATATGAGATGAGAGTGACTGCAAAGGCGCTGCTTCCGAGGATCCCAGCAACTGTGAGAGTCACCAACTCCCGGCTGGCAGTGGGTGAGCAGGAGAGTGCCAGAACAGGGGGTATGTCACAGTAATACTGGTCAACCTTGTTAGAGTCGCAGAAAGAGAGTGTAAAAATCAGAGAGGTGTGTAACAGGGAATTAAAAAATCCAATTACCCAAGTGCCAATGGTGAGGTGAGCACACAGCTTCATACTCACAATGCTCATGTACCGCAGTGGGTGGCATATGGCAACGTAACGGTCGTATGCCATCACAGCCAAGAGAAAAATCTCGGTGCCTACAACATCAATGAGGAGGAAGAGCTGGAGCATGCAACCAGTGAATGAAATCACCTTGTTCCCCAACAGCAAGGCCTGCAACATCTTCGGCACAGTGATGGTGGGACATATGATATCCAGTAAGGATAAGTTGCCAAGGAAGAAGTACATGGGGTTGTGAAGGTGAGCATCTGTCCTAATGGCAATGAGGACTGTGATGTTGCCTGCCATGGTGGCCAAATAGATACCCAGAAGTAGCACAAAGAGAAGAAAACGCACCTCGGGAGCATCAGAAAGGCCTACAAGAATAAACTCAGATACTGTTGACGTGTTGACCCTCTGCATCTTATCTTTCCTTGTGGAAATTTCACAGATGTACCTGGAAAAAATAAAAATAAAAATAACAGTCAAATTTTAATTTTCCTCCTTAACAAAGTGATGTTTTGGTCTGCTTTGCAGTTTAAAAACAATTCCAAGTTTGCATCACCTAGTGGAAAAGTAAATATCTAGAGATAGAGATGATAGAGATACAGATAATATTAAGTGTAAAGTGATGAATCAAAAAGCTTAACTTTTCTGAGATTGGAGATCATAAGAGTTGAAGACAAAGACATAACAGTATTAGCACTTTCAGGATCTAGCTGGGCGTTGTACTTCTGCCTTCAGAGGCCTCTAGGAAGACTCGGCGCATATTGCGACATTAAGCATAACTCGTAATAACTTATGCAGTCATTCTAGAGGGAGATTATGTGCAGCACGAGCACCTCCTTCCTTGATACCAAATTCACTGAAATGCCGTAAGAAATGCTTAAGCAGGAATAAAAGGCTCATGGTGTTTTAAATCACAGCATCACTTGGGAAGATGGTAAGTTAGTCAGGTGGAATAGATTGGAAACCACATGAAAATACTCACTGCAGCAAGGGGTTTGTTACAGGTGATATACTGCGGTCTGCATCTCCAGGAAACCTGCCTGTCCTTCTGTTCCTTTCTACATCCAGATAGAAGATCTGTGTGACGGAAAAATGATTCCACGGAAGACTTCAGAGCACCAATTAATTAAGGAAGAGCTGAGTCCTGGTTTAGCACCAAAAGAATTTTCTCGCGTAGAGTCACAGATGGACTTGTATTGGAGAAGACCTTAAAAGACACATGAGCATCAGCCAGAATGCCAGCCCAGATGCACGAGTAAGTGTCTCTTCATCAACAAGGTGTCGTAATTATATGCTCAGGGTGTACCTAGGGAGGAGTGTCTCTGAGGTTTTCTTGGACACACATACAAGGCACTTTAAGAGTGCAAAGAGTTGCAGGGATGTGGCAATGCAATAAAACAACTCCCTTGCCCCAAATCTTTGGATTCCAGTCACTGGTGTTGTAGAACATTCCCATTGAGCTGTGGTTCCATACTCGAGTCTACCTTCAGGAAATGGGAATAGAAGGCATTGTTCTCAATGGGTCCTTACCAGTACGCCTCAGGGACCACTCCAGATAGTGGAAATTTTATGTATCACACGAGTCCAGAGTTTTGATTTCTTTAAGCCACACTTCTGTCACCTTTACAAAGTCTTTATCACTATTTTCCAACCACCTTACCTTGGTCTGGTGCCTGCACGTAATGGGGCAAAAATGACTTCGGCAACAGCTCCTCTGCAGAATTAGGTTGAGAAACCACAGGCCTGTCCTGCTGTGCTTGTGCAGACCTTTGGAGTATGCCCACCTGTTCCAATTCATCCCCTGTGTACAGCCACCAGCACAACTACCCCACAAGCTGGCAGTACATACAACACAAGTGTCTTTGTAGTATTTTGTGTTCAGAGTGTGGGATGTTCTTTTTTTTTTTTCTTTTTTTTTTTTTTTTTTAATGTATTCACGTAATGATTTTGGAGTGATTCCACTAAAATTATTCTTTGTAACTGAAATGAATGATCAATTTTCTCATGGAACCATAACGAATCGCCAAGGTTGGAAAAGACCTCCAAGATCACCCAGGCCAGCTGTCCTCCTGTCACCAATTGGATCTGTGGTTCAGAGTTTGCTGTGCTGGGGAGCTTTCCTTCCATTTCCTTAATGATGATCACGGTATTCTCTGCTGGGCAGAGTAACTCCAGCAAATCCAAGGAGTAACAAGTGCTTGGGGGTGATGTAATAGTTTTATTTGTCTATGATTGTCCTTTCACTTGATGAAAAAAATCTTAGAACTGATCATAAGGGGAAGTATAAGAAGGGAGATTTAGGCTGGGTCTAAGGGAGAAGTTCTTTAAGACAGAGAGGCATCGGAGGGCAATGTCACATCCGTGGCCCTTAGCTCCAAAGCACTTTGCTGTGCCACTGGGCAAGCAGTGCTGGGTTGGGACTGACCTCAGATTGGGCCTCCACTCTGTGTGGGGGCTGTTTGCTTACTGGTATGTCAAATCCCAGGCCTGCTCTTAGCAACCCAGTGCTGATAACTCAGCCTCCACAATTGCTGAAGTACATTCCCAAGTGTATTGGCCTATAGCCCAATAAGACTTTGGTTGTTTAGCATTCAAAGTGAGCTACAAATCCAAGCTTACAAAGGCATTATATTGTATAATACTTACACAGAACTTAATGTGAATTGCTCAGCACCAGTGGCTAAATTTGCTGACGCCTTAAGCCATATTTCCTTTGGGGCAGTCTTTTGCTGTCCCCTACATTAGAGCCGTAGTCAAGCCTGGGTGCCTAATTGGAGAGCTGCTAACTTCAAGGAGAGAAACCTTGAGACTCTAATAATGCACAGCGGAGCCAATTTAAACACACTGAAACTCAGGCGCTGAGTTGAATCACCGCCATTTGTCAGGCATCGACTTTTTAACCACATCTACTGAGACCTCATTAAAATCATCTCGAGTAACCTCCCAAGAGAGCAAACCAACGTTATTAAATAGTTTGCCTTGGAATACAGGTGGCCAAAAGCTGAATGGAATTTGTGTTTGACTTCAGAGTAATTATCTCTGGTTTCTGCTCTGATTTGTGTCATGTTTCCATGCGGCAAAGAGAACATAGCAGATAATTCCCCAAGAGGAAATGTGAGGCTTAGAAAATAGGAAAGAAAAAAAAAAAAAAAAAAAAAAAAAAAAGAGCAGCAGAAGAAAATGAAAGGTGGGCAATTACAGATTAAAGAAGCAAGAGGAATTCAGCACTTGTTTTCATGGGCACATTATCATCCAACAGAAGTTTTAGTCACTCACCAACAGCCATCAGCCCCGTTTTGCAGCCCCTCCCTTCTGCCTACCAGCAGAAACAACTTAACATGGGACATGCCTAAACATCCAGAGAAAAAAAAAAAGTGGCAATTGAAGAATTATGTTTTGAGCTCAAATGTCCATCACTGACACCATCTGTGATTTATGTTGATTAAAAAAAAAAAAAAAAACAAAATCAAAACCAACTTTCACAGTAAACTTTTTGAAGTGTGGCAGTATATATCCCAAAGGAGGTCCTGGTCCCACAGCTTCCACAGACAAACAAATAGGTCTGTTTGAGTTTTGAAATCCATGGGGTTTGATCCACAGCCTCATGACATGAAGTGTAAGGGAACAGCAAGACCAAGACGTTGAAGTTTCTCAATGGTCTCAGACAGTTGCACTAAAATAGATTCTGAAACCAGTGCTGACAAGAAAAGTTACCCCATGTGGACACACGCTTTTCAGAAACTCCCTTGCTTACCAGCCCCGGGGACTCCCACCATGGCCAACGTGTTCATCTGCATGCTTTGGTCTCCTTTCTGCAACATCTTCTGGGGTGTCAGAGCAGAGAAGCGGCCTCAAGCAGCAGATGAACGATGACAGGAAATGGAATCATAAAATGGCTTAGATTGGAGAGGGCCTTAAAGATCACTGAGTTCCAACCCCCTGCCATGAGCAGGGTTACCAGCCACTAGACCAGACTGCCCAGGACCCCATCCTACTGTGCCTTAAGTGCTTCCAACACTACCATGACTCCAGCACAGAGGGCTCCTGCAGTGGATGGCAGAGGGATGTGGTTTCTGAAGAAGAGGGAAGGGGAAGGAAGAGCCTCCTCGCCAGACTGGCAGTTGTGCCCCAGCTCTCCCATCTCTTTGTTATGAGCGCTGTCTCAGCTCCTCAGAGCTGTTTCTTAACACAAAATATAGAATCACAGAATCAGAAGCCTTTGAGATTGGAAGGGACTTCTTGAGATCGTCCAGTCCATTGCTCCTGCTCAAACAGCTCAGCCAAAGACAACTGCACAGGAGCAATGTGTCCAAAGAAGGGTAACAGAGCTGGTGAGGGGTCTGGAGCACAGGTCTTATGAGGAGCAATTGAGAGAACTGGGATGGGTCAGCCTGGAGAAGACTCAGGAGAGACCTTATGGCCTTCTACAACTGCCTGAGAGGAGGCTGTGGTAGACCAGGTTGCTGTGGTAGACCAGGTTGCTGGTCTCTTCTCCTAGGGAACAGTGATAGAACGAGAGGGAATGACCAGGGGAGGTTTAGGTTGGATGTTATGAGAATTCCTTCTCAGAAAGAGTTGTCAGGCAGTGGAATGGGCTGCCCGTGGAGGTGGTAGAGCCACCATTCCTGGAGGTGTCCAAGATACGTGGAGATGCAGTACCGAGGGATATGGTTCAGAGTACATGGTGGGGATGGGTCAGTGCTTGGACTAGATGATCTTAGGGGTTTCTTCCCACATTAATGATTCTGGGATTCTTTTCTGTGTTTCTATGATCATGCCTTGATTTGGCCTATCCGCAAAGAAATTCAAGGGATATACAGCTGAGTACAGGGGGATGGTTACCTCTCTGCTCCTGCTGGCCACACTATTTCTAATACAGGCCAGGATGCTGTTGGCCTTCTTGACCACCTGGGCACACTGTTGGCTCATGTTCAGCCGAGCATCAACCAACACCTCCAGGTCCCTGTCCTCTTCACAGTCATCCAGCCACTCAACCCCAAGCTGATAGTGCTACATGGGGTTATTGTGGCTAAAGTGCAAGATGAGGCACTTGGCCTTGTTGCACCTCATCCCATTAACCTCAGCCCAGCTCTCCAGCCTATCCAGATTCCTCAGGGCCTCCCTACCCTCAGGCAGATTGACACCACCTCCAACTTGATGTCATCTGCAAACTTACCTAGGGTACACTAAATCCCCTCATCCAGGTCATCAATAAAAATATTAAACAAGATGGGCTCCAGTACCTACCCCCGGGGGACACTACTTGTAATGGGTCACTAGCTGAACCTAACTCCATTAACCGCTGCCTGCTGGGCACGGCCCTCTAGCTAGTTCCTTATCCAACGAAGGGTATACCTGTCCAGGTCACTGGCAGCCAGTTTCCCTGGGACAATACTGTGAGAGACAGTGTCAAAGGCTTTGCTGAAGTCTAGGTAGACTTCATCAACAACCTTGCCCCTGTCTTCCAGTCTGGTCACACAGTTCTGGCAAGCACAACCTGCCTTTCATGAACCCATGCAGGCTCGGCCCTGTTGCTTAGAGGGAGCTGGGGAAGAGGGCTAGGCAGGCAGGGGGGCGCCCATGAAGCTGAGTTGGGACTCTCTTCCAGCCCTCCTCATCAGTCAGATCTGTCCAACTGTGACAGGGCAGGGGGTCAACCACTTTTCTGGGGGTATCTCACTGTCACCCTTCCCTCGGGGATGCCAGCAAGTCACTCCACCAGTCAGTCTCCCACTCACACTCCCTGATGGTCTTGCTGACACCTCATATCAGAGCTTTAATTGAGAGCCCACTGAGATCTTACAGCATGTTTAGTATTTCTGATGCTGTTTATCTATTTGCCAGTGTTTCAGGTAGTGCCCAGGAGCACCACTGGGGGCCTGTGCTCATTGACAAGAAAACAGACAGGAAATGTCAACTTGTCACAGGGTTTACAATGTCCTCCAAACCAAAAGATGAACCTTCAGTCTGAGTGAACAAGCAGCTTTTATTCAAAAGACATTTTTGTGGCAATGCTGACCAAATATATCATCATGACAGATCCTTTGGGAAAAGTGTCCACATTTCTACACCTTTGCCTCTTCACTATCTACTCTTCTACCCCACAATTTTCTCATGGCACTCTTTACCTCTTTATTCCTCAGTGTGTAGATGAGGGGGTTTAGCATGGGGGTGGTGACGGTGTAAAACAGTGCCACGATCTTGTCCTCCGAGAGATCACTGGATGGGCGTATGTAGGTGAACGTGCACGGCCCGAAGAACAGAACCACCACGGTGATGTGGGACCCACAGGTGGAGAGGGCCTTGCGCCGTCCTTCGGATGTGCGGCCTCTCAAGGAAACCAGGATCACCACATAAGACACAACCAAGATGACAAAAGAGCTCAGAGCTATCATCCCACTGTTGGCAATGACAGTGATGCCAACGGCATAGGTGTCAGCACAGGCCAGCCGTAGCAGGGGATGGACATCGCAGAAGTAGTGGTCAACTTTGTTGGGGCCACAGAAGGGCAGCCGAGTGGTCAGAAGAGTCTGCACAATGGAATGCACACAGCCTCCCAGCCATGAGCCCACCACCATGCGGCCACACGTGCGCCTGGTCATGAGCGTGGTGTAGTGGAGAGGTCTGCAGATGGCCGTGTAGCGATCGTAGGCCATCACTGTCAAGATGAAGGTCTCCGTGCAGCCAAAGAAATGGACCCCAAAGAGCTGTGCTATGCAGCCCACAAAGGAGATAGTTTTGTTTTTGACAAGGAAGTCAGTTCCTCTACTGTAAGTCTTACCCCTTCAAGAATCTTTTCTGAGACTTCTCTGGTGTATGATGTAATTCAGCCACATACAAAATGAAATAAACACAACACGGGACACCTAACATTTCAGAAAGGATTAACAATTTTTACCTTCTCCTTATTGCACCTTATGTGGTTCGTGGACAACAAAAGGACAAAACCCAAATGATCTGCAGGGTTGCAGAGCTAGCCCTGAACATGCGTGACTGGTGAAAGATGGCAGAGAGTTAACAACTGTCGTGAAAAGTGCTCTTTTTATTTTCACGTCTGTTCAAGGGAAAGGGGAAAAGGGGAAAAGGGGGAAGGACAGGGGGAAGGGGGACAAATGGGAAGGGAAGGGAAGGGAAGGGAAGGGAAGGGAAGGGAAGGGAAGGGAAGGGAAGGGAAGGGAAGGGAAGGGAAGGGAAGGGAAGGGAAGGGAAGGGAAGGGAAGGGAAGGGAAGGGAAGGGAAGGGAAGGGAAGGGAAGGGAAGGGAAGGGAATGATGAAGGAGTAAAATAAAATAAAAATAAAATAAAATAAAATAACATAAAATAAAATAAAATAAAATAAAATAAAATAAAATAAAATAAAATAAAATAAAATAAAATAAAATAAAATAAAATAAAATAAAATAAAAGGAAATCAGATAAGCTGGAAAACTTACCACTTCTGTATTTGCAGGTCTGATTTTTTTGTGGATGAGACGTATGATTTTATCTCCTCAATACCTGCGTTTCCCAGCAGGGATGTGTTAGGGCACAGACATTAGAAGAAATGCTGAATGTAAAGCTTCCAGCACTTGCTCCCTATAATCCTATCCAATTCTGTCTAGCTATTCCCTGCCTACAGGAGAACTGCTGTGCCTGGATAATGGGTGCACAGAGGGGTGTGTTTACAGCCCCACAGCAGAGTGGTTCTGAGGTGAAAACCATTTAAGTACCTCTCTTCAACCCTCTCCAAGGAAATCTCTCACCTGAATGGCTCTTGGGGCCAGAGGAGGGAGGAGTGAATGGAAGAGGCAAAGGAGATGTGAATTCCACCCTGACTGAGAAGATGGAGTAAATATACTTCAAAGACCAAGTCATCACTCAGCGTTATAGTTTTCCAAAGGATGGAGGGGCATTAGATCCACTGCTTCGGCTTTCTAGCCAAATTTCTAGGAATTAAACAGCACTTGTAGAGATGTCTGTTGGTAAGGAGAGAGATGCTGTCCTCTCCTCTGTAGAACAAATGGATGCGATCTTTCAAGATCAGAATCACAGAATCACAGAATTATAGGGGTTGGAAGGACCTCTAGAGATCATCGAGTCCAACCCCCCTGCCAAAGCAGGCTCCCTACACCACATCGCACAGTTAGGCATCCAGGCGGGTCTTGAATATCTCCAGAGAAGGAGACTCCACCACCTCCCTGGGTAGCCTGTTCCAGTGCTCCGTCACCCTCACTGTAAAGAAGTTATTGCGCACATTCCCACGAAACTTCCTATGCTGAAGTTTCAACCCATTTCCCCTAGTCCTGTCCCCACGCACTACTGAAAACAGACCAGCCTCGCCACTATGGCTCCCACACCTCAGGTATTTATAAACCTGGATCAAGTCCCCTCTCAGCCTTCTTTTCTCAAGGCTAAACAGACCCAGTTCCCTAAGTCTCTCCTCATAGGGGAGATGCTCCAGGCCCCTTCAACATCTTTGTGGCTCTCTGCTGGACTCTTTCCAAGAGATCCCTGTCTTTTTTGTATTGGGGAGCCCAGAACTGGACACAGTATTCCAGATGAGGCCTCACCAGGAGTACATGGAGAGGATCACCTCCCTCGACCTGCTGGAGACGCTCTTTTTCATGCACCCCAGAATGCCATTGGCCTTTTTGGCTACAAGGGCACACTGCTGGCTCATGGCCAACCTGTCGTCCACCAGGATGCCCAGGTCCCTCTCAGCAGAGCTCCTCTCCAGCAGGTCTTCCCCCAGCCTGTCCTGGTGCATGCAATTATTCCTCCCTAGATGCAAGACTCTGCACTTGCTTTGGTTAAACCTCATCAAGTTTTTACTGTCCATCTCTCCAACCTGTCCAGGTTTCGCTGAATGGCAGCACAGTTTTCAGGAGTGTCAGCCAATCCTCCCAACTTTGTATCATCAGCAAACTTGCTGAGGGTGGTCACTGTGCCCTCATCAAAGTCACTGATGAAGATGTTGAACAAGACCGGACCCAGAGCGGATCCCTGGGGAACACAGCTTCTTACAGGTCTCAGACCGGACTCTGTACCACCAATGACGACCCTCTGTGCTCTGCCAGTCAGCCAGTTCTCAACCCACCTCAATGTCCACTTATCTATCCCTCACTGCCTCAGCTTTGTTATAAGGATCTCATGGGAGACAGTATCAAATGCCATGCTGAAATCAAGGTAGACTACATCCACAGCTCTCCCCCCATCCACCCATCCAGTGACAATGTCATAGAAGGCTACCAAGTTGGTTGAGTATGACCTCCCCTTGGTGAACCCATGCTGACTACTCCTGATAACCTCCTTTTCTTCCAGTTTCCTGGAGATGGCATCCAGCACAAGCTTTTCCGTCACCTTTCCAGGGACAGAGGTGAGGCTGACTGGTCTGTAATTACCTGCATCTTTTTTCTTGCCCATTTTTGAAGACTGGAGTGACATTGGCTATCCTCCAGTCTTCAGGCACCTCCCCCATTCTCCAAGACCTCTCAAAGATGATAGAGAGTGGTTCATCAGTCACCTCTGCCAGCTCCCTCCACCCCTGTTGATGCACTCCTTTGGGTCACATGGCTTTGTGAACATCAGTGTGGCCTAGGCACTCACGGACCACCTCTTCCCTGACTAAAGGCAAGTCTTCCATTCCCCAGACCCTCTCACTAAGCTCCAGGGTCTGGGATTCCTGAGGGTGAGCTTTTCTCACTGAAGACAGATGCAAAGAAGTCCTTCAGTATCTCTACCTTCTCAGCATCCCTGGTTAGCAGAATATCCCCCTCACATAGTTCGGGACCTACATTCTCCCTAGTCTTCCTTTTCCTGTTAGCATACTTTAAAAAGCCTTTATCACTTCAGCCAGATTCAATCCCAGGTGGTTTTTAGACTTCAAACAGGGGCAACTCCTTGTGCACATCTGCTCTAAGCCAGGAGGAGTCCCATCTGCCATAAGTCTGTGGGGATCTGAATCTCATTTCAACCCCAGGCCTTTACATCTGAAGATGAGATACCTGCACTGACTGCCTCAGCTGAATGACGACCCTGCAAAGGAGAAGTCAGAGGGTCCCTGTCTTTGTCTGTGTGTCTTTTTTATTAAGGGCCAGGAGCAGAGCTCTCCAGATGAGGCATTTGCACTTCTGCTAGGCAAACACAATCTGTTAGGACAAAATGGAATAGTAAAAGAGTTAATCTCAAAGTATAAAGTCAGGTCTTTGGGCCTATAACCAAGTGGGATGTGTGGTTAAGACAAGGGAAGAACATCCTGCACACTAAAGAGAACATGTCTCAAGAACTAGACCAGAATCGGACTACTTCTATCAAACACGACAATGTAAAAAGGACAGAGCAAGGAAGACTTCAAGCCTTCACGAAGAAGATATCTGTCTTCATCCCCTAGACCACTGGAGGGAGACCCCCACTATAAAGTGCACCAGAGTGAGGGGCAGTATGAAAATGAGTTACTGGAAACAATGAATATGTAGATGAGTTCCACGAAATTTGTTGGATATGTATCAGCTTGGCTTTCAAATATGTAACACTTCTGCTTACAGGTATGCAAGATAGGAGTGATTCCCTTTGCACCTGGTGCCTAATAAATGTATTCCTACTTTATAACCCAACTCTGGGTTATAGAGTTTCAATCCACAGCTCAAAATCATGCTTCTGGAATCAGTCTGTACACTGGTGAGTAACTGATCTGACATCCAAATGTGTTTTGCAGAGATGAGCCTGCTGTCTATCAGGAGATTTCAGCCCTGGAGCCCCAGGGAAATCTCCAGGGGAAGAAATGAGGAAGAGAAACTCAAATCCTCAAGTGTGCTGAGCTGGGCCGGGCTCCTGGGTCACAGGGAGCTGATACAAGTGGGCACTGCTGCAAAGAGACAGCTGCACCCAGAAGCAGCTCTTGTGCACAGCACAGCGTGCAGCTGACAGAAGGAGAGGAGAGAAAGGGGAGAGAGCTTGAAGGATAAGTATGGTGTGAGCAGGCTGTGAGCTCGCAGCAGGAGCATTGCCCACAGACCATGAAACGGTAAGTCTCACTGCAGACCATGCAGCTGCTATCCATAGAGGGTTAACTAAAACTGAGACATCCCATAGCAGATCTGGCTGCAGGCACTGCATGCTTCTTTTCTTTGAAAAAATACTTCTGCTTTGACTGGGGGCTTCCATGCTGCACTATGAAAGCACAGCCCTGAGGGCAGCGTGGACCAAGAAGGCAGCTGGCGGTGCAGTCGGGGCTGCAGACGGGTGCCCATGTGTGTCCTGCAGAGCAGGGTCCCTGCTGTGCCCCAGGGGCTGTGTGCCGGCTATGGGACTCTGCCGCCTGCCAGGCTCAGCACTCAGCCTGCCCGGGGAGCTGCCCAGGGTGCTGCGGGGAGACGTGTGGGGGGAAGGAGCCCCCCGGCAGGGCTTGTGCTGCCACAGCTGCTGCCTGGGGCAGGGGGATCACAGCTCCACTGCACAACAGAATGTTTGTGAGGGTACTTTGCAAGAGGAGAGTCAAGGCAGGGATTTTCCATTTCCTGTTCTGAGTGAAAACAGAAAGGATTGGAGGCAAAAATCTAAAGGGGCTGTCAACTTTGAACACAGCACAGAGACTCCCCAGTATTTAACCAATCAGTTGGCTGTTTGGTGAACAGTCACACAGGTTGTGCTTTCAACCCCACCTACCTAAAAGGATACAATCAACTTAAGTTATAGTTCTTTTCTGCAGGCATTAATAGTTCACTTGTCCAGCAAACAGGCAGATTTCTCTAAGACAAACTGAAGTGCACAGAGGCTGGGCTGTGGTCTCGAAGTGCAGATGTAGTAAAGAGGAAAATACCCAGGAGGCTGGAATATGATTAGGAAATGGGAAGCAAATAAGAACTCCCCAATCTTCTAATCCTTAAGGGATGGTGAAGCTCATGATAGCATATACAAATTATGCAGTTAAATATTTTTCTAAGGGAAAGGAAAACTTATATAGTATAGCAGGAGGAGTGTGTCTGGATTTGTCATTATCTTCTGCACTCTGAGCAGGACTCCAAGCCCAGGAACAGCAGATGCCCAACAGCAGCTCCATCAGCGAGTTCCTCCTGCTGCAGTTGGCAGACCCGCGGCAGCTGCAGCTCCTGCACTTCTGGCTCTTGCTGGGCATCTACCTGGCTGCCTTCCTGGGCAACAGCCTCATCATCACAGCCGTAGCCTGCGACCAGCGCCTGCACAACCCCATGTACTTCTTCCTGCTCAACCTGGCCCTCCTCGACCTGGGCTGCATCTCCACCACTCTCCCCAAAGCCATGGCCAACACCCTCTGGGACACCAGGGCCATCTCCTACACAGGATGTGCTGCACAGCTCTTTTTCTTTCTTCTCTTCACCTCAGCAGAGTATTCTCTTCTCACCATCATGTCCTATGACCGCTATGTTGCCATCTGCAAGCCCCTGCACTACGGGACCTTGATGGACAGCAGAGCTTGTGCCACCATGGCAGCAGCTGCCTGGGGCACTGGGGTTCTCTATACCCTGCTGCACACTGCCAGTACGTTTTCACTGCCTCTCTGCCAAGGCAATGTTGTCAACCAGTTTTTCTGTGAAATCCCCCAGATCCTCAGGCTTGCCTGCTCAGGCTCCTACCTCAGGGAAGTTGTGCTTATCATTTTTAGTGTCAGTTTAGCTTTCGGGTGCTTTGTTTTCATAGTGGTGTCCTATGTGCAGATCTTCATGGCCGTGCTGAGGATGCCCTCTGAGCAGGGACGGCACAAAGCCTTCTCCACGTGCCTCCCTCACCTGGCCGTAGTCTCCCTGTTTCTCAGCACTGCCATTTATGCCAACCTGAAGCCCCCCTCAGCCTCCTCCCCATCCGTGGACCTGATGGTGGCAGTTCTGTACTCGGTGGTGCCAACAGCTGTGAACCCCCTCATCTACAGCATGAGGAACAGGGAGGTCAAGGATGGAGTGAGGAAAGTGATAACCAAATGTGTTTCATTAGCAGTGAGCTGCCCATCTTTTTGAATTCACGGTTTGTAATGCAGCTTTTTACTGAATCAAGCTCTTTTTATAGTTTATTTTGTGCCATTTTATCTGCGCAATTTATTCTTATTAGTTTTTAAAAATACTATCCTATTTTTCATGAATCAAGTCTATTCCTATTCAACCTTTACCTTTGTAGTGTAGCCCAGGCACACTGTACATAGTGATCCAGGCTCTCTGTGAACCTTAACAGAATAAAGGACATGCAGTGATTCTGTCTGTCATCCTTCTTGTGAGACATTTCTTCAGCTGTTGGGTCAGATGTTCTCAGAATCCCACAGTCCAGCAGGAAGCACACAGCTGTTCATCAAACTGTGCAGTGGCTTCAGCCTGCAACAGCTGACAGGCCATCCCAGGGCTCCTGGCTGGAGTCTGTGCTTTCAGGCTCACATCTGTCAGTGCCTCTGAGAGGCCAGCAGCAGCAGCTGGTTTGCACATTGGTTGTCAGGTCCCCTCTTCCTCATTCCCTGTGAGACCCTGCACAGGACAAGTTCTTGGATATGGGTTACCATGTCAGAAGTTTCCAAGCATCCGTCAAGGCTTCTTCCACTTTGTACTCAAAGGTGGTCACTGCCTCCAGGATGGTCTGTGGAACAGAAATTGTGCACAAAGCTCTGATAGGTTCCACAGGAGCCATTCTGGAGCATAGCCAGGTAGGTAGAAAGCTGCCCCTAATGAGATGACTGACTCGAGGAGGTCAGGAGAATACTGGTGAACGCAGATGGGAGACTGAGGGGTGGGAAGAGGAGCCTACATGCCCTGCTCATAAGCATCTGCACCAGAGAAGGTGACCCACCATTACCACTGCTGAAACACACCTGCCACTGCCTCAGTCTGTTCACATCCACTCTTTGGTCTCCAGGAGCATTCAGCAAGCATTGTTGAATGTCAACAAGTGCAACATTTTTCTGCTTGTGGGAATGCAATGGCACAACTTTGCTTCATGTGCACTTCCATGTCAAAAGCCATTCTGTCAGACTGCACCTCTGCTGCCATCTGTCACCTGGCAGCAACACGTAATGAGATGTTGTTGCTAGGGTTCAGCCTCTACAGACACATCTCCAACATCCTGCTTTGATCTTACGGTAACAAAAGAGGAGGCATTACTTTTGATGCAGCTCTTATCTGAGTTAACAGTTGGATGACCTGAGAGGTCATTTCTAACCTAAATGATGCCGTGATGGGGAGATCGCTGCAGGGGAGGCTGTTTGCTGAGCAGCCTGAGAACTCAGACCACGTCACATTTCATTCGTTCAGTGTCTGACTGTTACAAAAGCCTGAGTATTTCTTTTTAGATGCCATCAAACCAACCAAGGGGTTTTCCTAATAAGAACTTTTCACGTGAAATTGCTATCAAGTGTCATCCACCTGCTTTGCATTGATCTCAAAGACAGTCTGTACCTCACCTCAGTCAAGATTCCTCAGTGATGGCGATACGGGCAATTGGTTGGTTCTTTCCAAAAGAACCCCAGAGTAGGGGCAATTTCACATTACATTTAAGTGCAGTGAATGAGGCAGCACTGATCAGCTCTGACAAATACTGCGCAGAGCAGAAGCAGCCCAAAGGAAGCTCTTCCAGCTGGCTGCTCTCTGGGCAGTTTCCAAAGCAAACATTCACGTGTTCTTCTCAGAGATGACCCACAGCAGCTCTCCTGTTTATGGGAAATGCCCCGTGAAAGCTGTGACCAGCTGGCTGTTCTGTCCGATGAAGCACTTCAAATTGGCATATCATGCTTCCTTGTAGAATCCTCGAGTTGTTTGCAGTTCTAAGCAATTTATCATCTCTCTATTCTTTCTTTCCTTTCATGCAGATAAAACAAGACTCACTTTCTTTGAAGCCATGACAGGAGGTTAGGTCATCACAGGAACAAAACCCGTAGGACACCTTTGTTCTGCTGGAGCTCAACCACACAGCCCAGTGACATCAGAACCTATTCAGGTACCTTCAGCCAATTTTCACCCTCAGCCTTGGATTCCGTGCCTGCATGTCCTAATGGCAAACTGTCCTCATGGACAGAAGCAGCACTACTGCCATCTCAGACATGCAATGCATATTTCTGGATGCAACATGGGGACTTCTGCTCTTGGTTATGTAAAGACAACAGAAAATACATGACACATCTCCTGACGTGACTTAAGTGGTCTTGTCCCACCCTAATGATGCCAAGATTCCATAGTTCTATGGTGTTGTGATTTCATGGTTCTGTGATTCCACCACTCACTGATTCTATGAGTCTGTCATTCCATGGTTCAGGTAATCCAGGATTTTGAGATTCCATGATTCTATAAGTTTTGGTCTTTGTCTTTTGCAGCAATAAATGAGGAGGGAACACATCAGCCATAGCCAAGTTCTGTTATTCACTCCTGAGCTCCTGCTTGACAACAAAGGCACTGAGTGAACACTGCCAAGCTCCCTGTGCCTATGTGTCCCTGTCACCCAACTGTCCCCACAGCCCACACAGAATTATAGAATGGCCTGGGTTGAAAGGACCACAATGATCATCTAGTTTCAATCCCCTTGCTTAGTGCAGGGTCACCAACCACCAGACCAGGCTACCAGTGCTCCATTATGTCTCCGTACTGCCGTGATACACTCATGTCCCCATGATGTTCCCGTATCTTCATGTCCCCATATCCCTGGGACCCCTTGCCTTCCAAAAGCCTCCGTAATTTCCTCACTAACCATGTCCCTATTGCCCTCACACCTCCCACTGTCCACAAATGCTGTGTCACAGTTGCCCAAAGGTTCAGCCTCACACCTTGCAGCCTCACAGGACCAGACAGAACTCAGGGATGAGTCCTTGGACAATGCCTTGATATTAGGACAGTGTCATCTCTGGGTGGCCCTGGGGGTCAGGAGGGCCATGTGTGCTGAGTGCTGGGACCTGAGGGCTTTGGGCTCAGTGCCATCGTGATCCCAGCACTCAGTGTTCTTAATCTGATCCCTGCTTCCTCCTGTTTCCTGGGGCCAAGGAAGGGGATGGCTGCATGCTGGGCTCAGTCCAAGTCAGGGGAGTCTGCCAAGCCCAGGGGCATCTGGGCAGTGGGAGGGGCTCTGGGAGGATAAATGCAGACCTTGCCTCCTGCAGCTTCACCCAGCTCCCAGAGCACAGAGGAAGATGAAGGCAGCTGTGCTCAGCCTCGTGATGCTCCTCGCTGCCCTGTGCTGCACAGTGGAAGCTCAGGTGAAGCATCCGTGGGGGATGTGGGCTGGGGCTGGAGGTGATTTGCCTTGGTGGTCCCCGATGCGAGCATCTCTCTCACGCTCTCTCCTACTCCTCTCCCCACAGCCAGTTCTGCAAGTGCCGAAGTCGGAAGTTGTTGTGGTGAGTGCTTGGGCAGCCACGCTGATTGTGCCCAAGGGTGGCCCTGCAGGGAGCTCTGCAGGAGCAGGTGGGGTCTGTCCCTGCCTGGCAGAGGTCACCCCTCTATTTGGCACATCCAAATTTCTTCCATTTGCACATTACTCATCTATACTCTGGGTTCCCCAAATCCCTTCTCTTGTCGGTTCCTAATGCCCTCTCTTTGGATCCCCATATCCCATCCTTTTGGCACCAACAGATCTCCTTTCTTTGGCAACCCGATTCTCACCTCTTTAGGTCCACAATCCCCTTGTTTCATTTTCCCTGATTGTCCCCTCTTTGAGATCCCTGTTCCTCTCTGTTTGGTCCCCCCAGCTCTTTTGGCACATCTATTCCCCTCCTTTGGGCCCCCCAAGCCCCTACTTTGTCTCTATGCCCAATCCTGGCCCTGAGCTGCTCCATGGGCAGAGGTGCACACAGACCTTGGCAGCCATGGGGGTGGGGGCTTCCCTGGGACCAACCAGGCAGCTTGGATGGGGTCACCCTGTGATCCCCCAGATTCAAATTCCCTCATGGCTGCCCCACGGCTCTTCTTTCACAGCAACCGACACCTATTGTTGTTGCCCTTCCTGGATGGGTGAGTTGGGTGACCCTGGGGCGAGGGTTTTGCTGGGATGTCTTGCTGTTCTCAGTTCCCCTGGGACTTGTGGACACCCCTGCAGCCCCAAGGCAGCTGTTGGGCTCCCTCCAGATGTGTGAGGGCACTGGGCAGGGGAAGGAGGCAATGGGGGCAGTTGGGGCTGAGCTGGATACAGGACCATGCCTTGGCCATGCTGTTCTAGTGCCCACAATGGGTGCCTGCACCTTCAGGGTGTCCCAGTGTGTCTTATTGCCCCCATTGTGTTCCATTCTCTCGATACCCTTGGTGCATCCCTGACAGCCCCTTTTTCCCCAGGAACTGCTCAGCCAGACAAATGAGAATCCCACACGTGTGAAACGCGCAGCCTTAGATCTACATGTCTAGGTGAGCAGCACGGGAATGCCTACAACACCACAGAGCACTTGGGGGACCCTGTGCATCAGGGGCTGGAAATTGATGGTATGGAGGGGACTCTCCATGGCCTCTTCCAGGGAGATTCGGGCACTGTCACCTCCAGCCCTTCCCTTGCGCTCTATGGGGCTGTGCAGAGGAACTGATCTGGAGGGGGCAGGCTCAGGGTGCCTCATGGATAGCCCAGAGTCACCATGCAGGTGGGAAAGGGCCTGTGGCTTCTGTCCCCAGGGGACCCACATCCTCGGGGCTCTCTTGGCTCTTGGCTGCTGTCAGTCCTTTTGCCCTAAGTCCTTGGGGACAAACCCTGCAGGGACAAGGCTCCTCCTTGCCGATGATGCTCTCTGACATCCTCTGATGACCATTGCTGCCCTCTGATGACCAGCGTTGCCCTCTGATGACTAATGAAGACCATGATGATCAATGACACCCTCTGATGATGAATAAATCCCTCAGCAAAGCTACACACTTTGTGTCTGTGTCCTTGTTCTCATGCTCAGCACAGACTGCCTGGATCTCTCCCTGCCTGCCAGTGGTCACCTCAAAATGCTGGGAAGCTTCCCCAGCTCCATGCCATGCACACCGTTTCATGCACCCTTGTGGGCTTCCCCACCCTCTCTCATCATCTGCTCTAAAGTCCTAAAGGAGGGAGCTCTTTGGGCTCTTTGGGAGCTATTTGGGCCAAGCAGCCCCAATATCCTCCCTCTGCTCTCTCTTAGCTCCTCCATACAATTCCTCTCAAACCTGTTACACTTTGATCGACCTATGCATGGACACAGTGTGACTACGTCACCCTCCTTTTACGCCCTCTCTTATTGCAGCCACTTGTCCCTCCTTTGGATCAGCTTTAGTCCTCTTGCATCAGTGCCCCATCACCCAGAACAAGGTCTGCACATCCCCTCCCATGGACACCTCCAATCTCCCGATGACCAATGAAGCCCCCTGTTGGCCAGTGACACCCTCTCTTGATCAGTGATCACTAGGAAGAGGGGAGTGAGCAGATGAGCGTGTGTTACTCAGGCACCTCCTGGATTAAAACACAACACCCACAGAGGTTCTGCTCTTCCATCTTGAGCTCTGGATGCAGCAGAGGCACAGAGACAAGGCTTGAACATCCTCCAGCAGCGTGAGATCACTGCAGGCTAAGCCAATGGCCCTGCGGCTTACGTTGGTATCCCTGCTCAGCTGGGATGGGTCGCGCACACCTGGCTGGGCAGTGACTCCTGCCATCAGCTCTGCCTGCACTAGGGCCAAAATTCCTATGTAGCTCATCAGCACCACCAGAATGCCCATGTAACCCAACAGCAGTCCCGAGAACAAGTGACAGACATCCTGCAAGTCTGTAGAATCATGAAATCATAGCATAACCTGAACCTGAACAGTTAATGAGGATCATTAACTGCCACTCCTGGTTCCGTGCAGGACCACTCAAAGCTCAAATCATACCTCTGACAGCGTGTTCCCAGTGCTTTTTCAACTCAGCAGCTTGGGGGCATGGCCTCCAGCAGGCTTCCCTTGGTAACAAAGTGGGTGAACTTGTCTCAGCAGAGAGAGGGAGGGGATCTGCCCTTCTGCTCTGTGCTGGCGAGGCTTCCCCAGCAGCACTGTGTTCAGATGTGGAGTCCTCAGAGCAGGAGAGACATGGGGCTGTTAGAGTGCGTCCAGAGGAGGGCCATAAATAGGAACCCAGGAATGAAACACCTCTGCTGTGTGGACAGGCTGAGAGCTGGGGCTGTGCAGCCTGGAGAAGAGAAGGGTGACCTGAGAGTGTCCTTTCAATATCTAAAGGGGGGCTGTAAGAAGGAAGAGGCCAGACTCTTTAGCGGGGTCTGTAGGGATAGGACAAAGGTAAAGAGCCCTGACCAATACCTTCGAGGAGCAGACATTCTCCCTCCGCACAGCCTTTACAGATATAAGCCCTGGAGATAAAAACTCCACTTTCTGGGCTGTCTGTAATTCATTGGCAACGAACCAGCCTAAAAGATTTTAACTGCCTGCAGAGTGGGCTACCAGAAACATCTCTGAAATCCCAGCTGACTACAAGACAAGACACAGTAAGCTCTGGAGATAAATTCCACACAAGTTTACCTTTTAGCAGAACATTACTATTATTTCTACTGGCTGGGAGAAGCATAACTCATGTGCAAAGGTGAAAGCATTACGTAGGAATAAACAGAACCCATGAAGCAGAGCTTGGAAATGAGGAATGTGAGCATTGTGTTATTTCTCTCAGGAAAAACAAAGCTGGGTGACACATCAGAGAAAAGCACAAAGGTGCACCAAGACAGGGCTAGAGGCATCTGACTGATGGAAATCAATCCTGTACAGCACTGAAATGAGACAAATATCTGCTCTCGTACAAAAGTTGATCAAATCAGAGATGCCCCTAAATGCAATAAATAAATAAATAAATAAATAAGGTGTTGATGTTCCATCGTCCAAAATCTGGGAATAAAACTCTCTTAACTCCAATGTGCTGTCACAGAGTGTTATTCCTTTATTCCCTGGACACTTGACAAGCAAGCGTGCTCTCTCAAAGTTCATGTTCTACATTTGAACTGTTCATACATCCATAACCAGTACATGGGCATACATATTCACTCTTTTCTAATGAATTATTTATCTATGCCAATGTCCTTCTGGGCATGCTCAGTTGCATCTGTGAGGTCGTATGTTCATTTACTTAATCCCCATTTTTCCATCCTCAGTCTCATCACAGAGGCTTTTGGCTGACCCTCGGCTGCTTTTCCCCAGTTTGGTGGATTTCCATTGCTTGGGATGCAACAATGAGCAACTTTCCACCTTGGTGCACTATAATCCAAAACAATAGATGAGAAATCTGAGGGAGAAGTCCTTGCACCTGGTGGGCACAAAGATAAAAGCGAACTATTATGACTCCAGTGTGTCTTGTGAAGCAGAACTGGCACGAAAAACAAGGCTGTTCACACATCAAGCTATGTTGGAAGTTTCAGAACTAGCACTCATTGATTCCTTTTGCAAAGGACATCATCCCAGTAGGCACCTCAGACACCTGTGTGGGTTCAGCTTCAGGCTAAGGACAAGAAGGACATGAACCAAAACGTGCAGGTAATATTACCGTACAAAGCGTGGCCAGCAGGAGCCACCGGAAATGAGCAAAAGCCATCCTGCCTCACCTGCTGTGCTGCCCGTGTGGGCAAACACTAAAGCACCCTTCACAATGCTGCCAAAAGTCTGTGGCACCATGTTCCATGGCGACCATGGTTTGGGCTTCTGCTCCAAATAAATAGATATTCTTAAATGTTTACAAGCAATTCAGTGCTACCGCTGTCACTCTCACTGTTGCTATGTCTATCACTATCACTATCACTATCACTATCACTATCACTATCACTAGCACTAGCACTAGCACTAGCACTATCACAGTACTCCTACGATGCCATCAATATAATGCCATTGTTCCTGAGACAGCATGCAGCTGCAACAAGCACCAGCTACGGGCATAGCTCCTCGCCTGGACATCTCCCATGACAAAGAAAAACACATGCTAACCTAATTACTTCCGCAGTGTGAAGACGCCTGCTGCTGCAGTTGTGTCCCACCTGTGAATGCCTGCAGGCACAACTAGAGCCAGCAATTATATGTGCTCCAAACAGATCTGAAAATACCTTTGTCTGTAGGGACTGAAGCAATTAGTGCTCCAAATGAGTCATTGATAAGTTCTTCATACCTGCTATGAGCAAGGATACCCAATATTTTCATTAGCCCAAGTCATGCTTATTTTGCATATATTTATCTTGCCTTATTCGGGGTATTTTTGAGGTGTGTTTTGGGTGTGTTTTTTTGTTTTGTTTTGTTTTGGTGTTTGGTTATTTTTGTTTGTTCTGTTCTTTTTGTGTGTGTGTATGTTGGTTTCTTTCTACCCCTCATGAATCCACTTATGGATCTGTCTTCACACTGATACAGACTGGTTAGCTTAGCAAATAGGGGTCAGTATATGAATTTAAGGACCAACATCTTTGTTTAGCAAAAGGAATCAATGAGTGCTAGTTCTGAAACTTCCATTTCAGGATAGCTTGATGTGTGAACGGCCTTGTTTTTCTCACCAATTCTGCTTCACAAGACACACTGGAGCCTGAGACTGAGGATGGAAAAATGGGGATTAAGCGAATGTACAACCACCTTAGATGCAACTGAGCGTGCCCAGAAGGACACTAGCATATATGAATGCACTGTGGTTTTGTGATTTCTGTTGTCAGTATCCCACATCACAACTTCATGCAGAGCAGTGCCCATCAAAGAGTTCAGGTTCTGGTTCCCTATTACCTCCCTTTGGGGCGGTCTGGGTTCTTGGAGAGGAGAGGCAGCTTCTCCAGAAGGCTTGGCATGAGGAGGAGGTGGGCTGATACTGTGCCCCCCCGTCACAGACTGATATCCTGGGATAACCCCATGACTGAATGAGTTCTTGGAAAAGAATGAATATGTGTGCCCATGTATCTACATCTGAACTGCTCAAATGCAGAACCTTAACTCTGAGAAGGTGTGTTTGTTTTTCAAGTTGCCCACTCTGTGTCAGAGGAATAAAGAAATGATGTTTTCTAACACTGTATTGCACTTAGAATTTTCTTCATGAATTTTGGATGACAGTGACCTTTGGATGAAGGGGAAAGCCCCTCAGGAGGACTACAAAGATGCCATGAGGCTGCACAGGGAGGAAGTCAGAAGGATCAAAGGCCAGCTGGAGCTTACAATAAAAAGTTCTTTTATAAGTAAGTCAGCAACAAAAAGACTAAGGAGAATCTCCATCCTTTTTTTTGGATGCGAGGGGAAAGAGTGACAAAGGAAGCAGGAAAGGTTGAGGTACTTGCTGCCTTCTTTGCCTCAGTCTGTAGTAGTATGGCCAGTTTATCCCGTGGTGCCCAGCCCCCTGAGCTGGAAGGCAGAGATTGGGAGCAGAATGAAGCCCTCATTATCTAAGAAGAAATGGTTAGTGACCACCTACACCAGCTAGACACACACAGGTCTCAGATCCCAAGCTGAGATCCACCCAATAGTAGTGAGGGAGATGGTAGATGTGCTCACCAAGATGCTTTTCACCATTTATCAGCAGTCCTGGCAAAAAGGAGAGGTCCCAGTTGACTAACAAATGTGATGTCCATCAACAAGTAGGGTCAGGTGAAGGATCCAGTATAGGCCTGTCAGCCTGACCTCGTTGCCAAGAAGGTTATAGAGCAGCTCATTCTGAGTGTAGTAGCACAGCACGTAGGGGACAACCAAGTGACTGGGACCAGTCAACATGAGATTATGAAAGGCGAGTCCTGCTTTACTAACCTGATGTCTTATCGTGACAAGGTGACCAACTTGGTGGTTGAGGGGAAAGCTGTTGCTGTTGGCCTCTAAACTTTAATAAAGCTTTTGACACTGTTCCCCACAGTGTTCACCTGGAGAAACTGTCTGCCTGTGGCTTGGATGTGTGTGTGCTTCTCTGGTGAAAACCTGGGTGGGTGGCTGTGACCAAAGACCCGTGGTGAATGGAGTTATCCAGCTGGAGGCCATTCAGGACTGATATTCCCCAGGTTTCAGTGCTGGGGCCACTTCTCTTTACTATTTTCATCAGTGTTCCTCAGGGGTTGGTGTTGGAGCCTGTCCTGTGTAGTACCTTTCTTGATGACCTGGATGAGGGGACTGAGTGCACCCTCAGTGAGTTTGCAGATGGCAGCAAACTGGGAGAAAGCGTTGGTCTGCCTGGGGGTTGGAACATCCTGCACAGGGATATGGATTGCTGGGCTGAAGCCAATGGGAAGCCAATTCAATAAGGCCAAATGCTGAATCCTGCCATTTGGCAACAACAACCCAAGGCAGCGCTGCATGCCTGGGGCAGAATGGGTGGAAGATTGCATGAAAGAAAAGGACTGGGGGTGTTGGTTGATACTCAGCTGAATGTGAGCCAGCGGTGTGGCCACGAAGACCAATGGCATTCTGGCTTGTATCAGAAACTGTGTAGTCAACTGGGCTATGGAGAAGATGATTCCCCTGTGCTTGGCACTGGTGAGGCCACACCTTGAGTACTGTGTTCAGTTTTAGGCTCTTCACTATAAAAAAGACATTGTGGCTCTGGAGCGTGTTCAGAGAAGGACAACAAAGCGGGTGAGGGGTCTGGAGCACAAATCCCGCAGCCCCGCGGCCACACTCCGCTCCAGACCGTCCCTGCCGAGCTGCCGCCCGCCGCAGCCGCCCCATCCCTCGCCGTGCCGCTGCCGCCTTCCACACTCCCCCCCCGGCCGCTTGCAGTACTGCTGCCGCTTTCCGCCCCCCCCCCCCACGTCGCTTGCCGCTCCGCTTCTGCCGCACGCGTGTAACTTAGTTAAAGACAAAAATGGAGTGGAGCCGGAGGATCTTTTTAAACCTGGTACAGTAGGTCCGGAGGAACCGAACTTTTTCCCTCCTGACGATAATTTGAAGAGGACGGGAAGGAATAAAAATGTTGCTTCTACAGCCTACTACGGCTCTTTAGAGCAGTGCAGAAAAGAAGCATTATCACGGGGCGATGTTGATATGTTGCAAGCCTTTTCTGTGATGTATCCTGCAAATCAGCCCCCCCGGCGGGAATCCCTTCCCTATGGGGTGGTGAAGGAGCTAAGGAAGTCAGTGAGAGATTATGGAATTTAGTCCTCCTTTACGTATAATCTTTTGCTTGCAATTGGTGACAGTTATGTTATGACTCCTGATGAATGGAAAATTTTGTTACAAACCATCCTGTCTCCCATTCAATACACCGTGTTTATGACTGAATACCGAGATCAGGCTACCATCCAGGCTGTGAATAATTTGACTAACTTAAACAGTATTGGCATGGAGGAACTCATGGGGGAAGGGGCCTGGGCAGCACCTCAGGCCCAAGCAGAGATGGACAGGCAATGCCTTGAACAAGTTAAGACTTTGGTGTTGCATGCTATCCGTCGGATACCTGATACTAATTCTTCTAATGCCTCATTTACATCAATTAAGCAGGGGGCTGCCGAGCCCTACATTAAATTTCTTGACCGTTTACAAAATACACTAGGGAGACAAGTGGAAAATCAAGCTGTCCGGGATATTTTGCTTAAGCAATTAGCAGTAGAAAATGCAAATACAGATTGTCGACAGGTTTTACAATCATTAAAGAATGCAGATCCATCCATTGCTGACATGATTAAAGCCTGTCAAGATGTAGGCATGGAATGTCATAAAATGGCCTTGCTAGCAGACATGCTGGCAGCCCGACTTGATGCAGGGACAGCTCAAAGAATGAAGTGTTACAACTGTGGGCAACTTAGTCATATACAAAGGGACTGTAAAAAGCCCAAGAAAACAAATAAAAATGCTCGTGCTGTTCCAACTCCACCCTGTCCCCGGTGTGGGAAGGGGCTACACTGGGCAAGACAATGCCGATCTAAACTCCCTTTTGCTGCACGGCCCTGTGATTTGCTGGGAAATGGGAAGAAGAGTGCAAGACCGTGTGCTATGACAACAAATATGGTCCTGAATCAGTCAGCCACTGCCTGGCCAGCTCACTCAGACCAGCCACCACCGGCAACACAGGAGTGGATTTGGCCACCATCCAGTCAGTGATGCTGACTGACAGCACTATGACTGTCATTCCAACAGGTGTCACGGGCCCCCTTGGGGACGGGCAAAGTGCCTTCTTGTTAGGACATTGTTCTGTTACATGGATGGGACTTTTTGTTTTACCAGGAGTTATAGATGCTATAGTACTAGTCCAGCAGGCAGTGCAATCTGTCAGTCTGCAAACGTCTGAAGAAAAAGGTGCAACTCAGCTCTCCACTGAGACATTTAGAATGGCAAATTACATCTCATGCCATTCAGCTGCAAACCCTCAAAATAGTTCACCATGTGTAGACACTGAATGATCTGCAAAAATTATTAGCAACCATCAGCTGGTTGCGACTGCTTTTGGGTATTACTACTCACAAGCTACACCCTCTATTTCAGCTACTCAAAGGAGATCCAGATCTAACCTGTAAAAGACAATTAACACCAAAAGCACTGTAATGCTTAGACTCTGTTATAACATCACTGCAATGTCAATACTGCCATTGTGTTTATCCCTTTCAGTATCTCTTATAATAATATCAAGCTCTTACCAACCATATAGCTTGTAATGTCAATGGGATATCACAAGAAAAGATCCTCTCATTATCCTCTAATGGATATTCTTACTGCATGCATTTTCAAAAACCTTTACATCACAAGTGGAAATGTTTGCAATTTTAATACAGTGAGGTCAACTTCATCTACAAATTTGAGCAGCTTTTGACCCTGATTGCATCTAATACTTGCTACTAAAATAGATGTAGATTGGATGCTTGTGCATTCACTGGCTTTACAAACTGCTGTGGTTGAATATACTGAACATCACTCATCCACCCAAACATCAGTTACTGCATGATTTGAGTGATCTGTCCCTTAACTACAAATGTTTTACTTTCACATGTTCCAGTACCTAATGCTGTTACTGTATTTACACCAAGACACACCAAGCAGTGGTTCTCTGGTGTGCAACTGCTCCATGATGGCAGTCAGATGTGCATATCATTGATGGGTCACATCAAGCTGTAGAAGTTGTTGTGGTGGCCCAAGCTTAATAAATTTTTACATTAAAAAAAAATAAAAAAAAAATATTTATATAATAACTGACTCCTTATATCATTCAGCAGAAAGAAGGATCTTTTCTTAAGGAAATTAACAGCCCTGCTTTGTTTGCACAGCTCAAGCAAGTGTTGCATTATGTCTCTCACCATACTCTTCCTCATTTTATTATGCATATTCAATCACAAACTACATTGCCTGGTCCTTTAACTGAGGGCAACCATAAGGTTGATTGAGCCACAGGCACCTTTGCTGCCACTCAATTATTTCACCAAGCTTGACTTTTGCATCAATTTTTGCATTGAAATAGGAGAGCCTTACAAAAACAATTCCAATTGACAGTGGATCAAGCCCATAACATTATTGTAACATGCACAGATTGCCAGGCTATTGCCCCATTGCCTCAAATAGGTACAAATCCCTGTGGCACAGCACCTCTTCAGCTGTGGCAAACAGCTGTCACTCATGTTCATGAATTTGGCGGTCTAAAATATTTGCATGTAAGAATGGATATTTATTCTTACATGTTCTCCACAGCACATACAGGTGAATGCAGCTTCAGCACCCACAGACATTGGTCATCTGCTTGCGCTGCTATGGGAATCCCACATACTATAAAAACATATAATGGACCTGCATATATTTCTAAGGCCACTCAAACTTTCCTCTGAGAATGGGGGTCAGACAGATTACAGGCATTCCTCATTCTCCTACTGGACAGGCTATAATTGAATGTCATCACCAAACATAGAAATGCACTCAGTAAACAAAAAAGGGAGAATATGGGAGACACACCACAAGAAAGACTATGAAAGACTTTGCTTGTGCTGAATTTTTTGAATCATAATCATACGGATACAATTTGAGCATTTTGGAGCCTCCCCAATGATCAAGGAATGGCCGATGATTAACGTTCGGAATATGGCCACAGAACATTGGGAAGGTTCCTTACCATTGATAACTTGGGGTTATGGATATGCTTGTGTTTCCACAGGGACTGGCCCTATGTCGATATCTTGCTGGAGCATGATACATTTGGCCTCATCTCAAGGCAGAAAATAGCATCCAGCCCTCATAATGACTGGGATTATGTGTTTCTTGTTGGTATTGTTTTTCAATTTGTTGTATTCTAGATCACTTATGGGTGCCATAGTGAGTGATGAAAAATGGCTGGATTACCCACTGGGCAGCATCACAGTAACAACACAATGGTATGACAAAAGTGGGTGATTTACCTGTGTCATCAACGCAGTCTCAAGACTTAAGAGTTATTAGGCATTAGCTAGATTGTTGTGTGCTTCTTCCTCTATTTTGGTAGTAGATCAAATGCGAATTGAGTAGGATTGTATGAAAATAGCTCTTTTATTGTGATTTCAGCACCCCATTATCAGTAATGCTCAGTTATGATGCTATTAGACTATCAGTTAGCCTTTTCTTAATATGTGGAGACAAAACATGGAAACGAATCCCAGGCAAAGAGATGACCCTATACTATAAAAGGATAAACTCTCTTTCATCCCACTAATCAGGATTTTAAAAATACGACCATGCATCACTAGAGACAAAGGCGCACACTATCTTACTTTGAGTCAACATCTGATTCTAATACAGAATTCAGGAATATTGCTCAACAGGTTTTTTAGTCCACTGGTACATTCAATTGGCTCCTACATCAGGGACCTGAAGGCCCCTGACTGGTGAGTAATCTTGGGACGGAAGAAAGTATTCTGATGGTTTTAAGAGAACTGATATTTGTGGCTATAGTGATGCTCTAACAGGCTTGTCCATTGATATTGATTCTATACAACATGCAACTTTACCAAATTGTGCAGCCATTGATTTTCTGTTATTAGTCTAAATGCTTGTATTGTATAAACCTTGGTGATCATTCAATATCAATGCATCAGAGTATACAAAAGTTGACGATTTTCTCCAATCAGTTTCGGGTACACAGGACCCTCTGGGATTCTTTTCCAGGTTGCAGTAAAGTTGGGCCAAGGGCCTAACAAGGTTTTGTTCTTTTCTTAATTGGTTTAATAGTATTCCTTGTCATTATGGTATGTGTATCTTGTGTCATGGTTTTGTAATGTTGCTGTCAATATTCCACATCATAACATCATGTGCAGTATGGATCATTAAAAAGTTCATACTCCAGTTCTATGGAATAACAACATCCCAAATACTCAGCTCTCAGAAGAAAACTATGTATCCCAGAGGACTTTGCGGCCAGAGATAAGTCACGGTAGGAGGACAAATGTATATATAATCTCGCTCCCAGGCTGGAGCTCTCTCTCTCTCGGACTCTCAGAGAGTGGGAAGCATTCCAGCTGTGTCGCCTAGAGTTCACAGTAGGCCTCTCGGTTTTCAGGGACTCTCTCTCTCTCTGTTTTGTTTGATTTATTAGCCTCAATCATATTGTATTGTATTGTATTGTGTTATCTTTTATTCCGCTATCATATTTAGTAAAATAAGTTTTCCTCCTTAGATTGCCGCCACTGTTCTCTTTTCCCATTCCCCTTTTCCTTTCCCTTTCGGGCCAGGGGGCCCTACAGGGTGTCTGCCCCCTGTCACGGGCACAGGTAGATCTAGGTAACCTGTGACACCTTGTCTGTTTACTTACATTCAGCATGTTAACAATCAAAGCCTTCATCAAGTCATGATAACCTAAATGCATCCAGCAATACTGTTACACAGTGATATACAAAATGAAGAAGAAAGCTCTAAACTGGCGAGTTGTGATGCTGTGTATAAGGCGTGATTAAGTTATTCATATGATTAATGTTATTTTCTAGTAGGTTTCCTGACAAACAAAAAATGGAGGAATTGTGGAAATACAATAAAGAATTTTCAAGCAGAAGCTGTGGAGCAAGATAAACAGAATTGAGAAAGCAAGGCTTAGAACAAAGTATACCTCCAGAAGAGGATAAAACAAAGACATGTAACCTGCATTACAGCTCCTTGACAATGACCCTGATTGGAGAAAGAGGTTTACCATTAGGTACTAATGGCTGCAAATCTGGACACAGTGCTCCAAGTTTGTATTTTGTGTCATTTGTAGTCAACAGTGGTTTTCCCCTTAGCTGGGACTACTGGTTTTGGCTCTCTTGCAACCTAGCCTAGCTGTGGTCTGTGAACCTGTATTGGCATGGCGGTGGATACTCCAGAGCCATTGCTGGAGGGAACATCTGTGAAACCAAATTCAGCAGAAATTGGTGTATTCGTGGCCTGCTTTTTTCTTGCATAGCTGCACTTTCACAGAAAGACCCACAGGACTGTGCTCTTTTTTGCTGTCGGGCACTGGAGGAGAACACGGGTTTGTCAGTCGCTAGGCTGAATCACCTGCCAAACATTGGTCTACAATCAAATTGTTGCATTGGCACGCCAGGGAAAGGTCACGCCCATCTGCCCCCTGCACCTCCCCAGACTACCCAAAGAAATAGATGCAGAAACCCTCAGCTAGGGTGTATGTGGGTTTTTATTTTCTTAAGAACAGGAACGTGTTGGCCTTTTCCTGTTCTCAGGGGAGGGGAAAGTATTTGGTTAGATGTTATTGTCTTCTCAGTGGCCATGGCCATGCCTCCCACAGCAGTCGGATGGGTGGCTGGAGCTGTGGCTGCCATGGCCGTCTGATCGGTGGTCGTGACCGTGTCTCGAGTAGTGGTCTGAGCGGTGGCTGGAGCTGTGGCTCCTGGAGCTGCTTGTTTGGTGGTTTCCATTTCCTTCCACTCCAGCTTCTGGGAGCAGAGAGGTAAGAGGGTCCCACTCTGCTACACTTTAGCCACTTTTCTTACTGCAAATGGGGACAGGAGCAAAAGGCTGCCATGCCCCTCCCACCCTTCCCAAGCTCCTGCTTTTTGCTGCCTTTTGAGCCCCAAATGAGTCACTGGGAGATTTTTTTGTGGGGGGCTCTTTCTCCATTGAGCAAGTAGAGGGGGTCTTCTATGGGATGTTGGGGGGTTGGGTACCCATGGGTGCTGCAGCAGCCCCCAGTCCCTCTGCTGTCCCTATTGTTCCCTATTTACAGGTGATTTCATATGGGTGGCCCCCAGCCAAGCTGGGGATAGACCCTAAAAAGTGATTCCCATCAGCAGAGTGATGCTGGGTACTCAGGACAATCCCCGGGCCTACAAGGCGGGGAGACACCAGTGGCTCTTTCCCTATTTGTCCTAAAAGTCACCAGGAGGAGGATGGGACACGAGGAACAAGGCATCAAGCTAGGGAACTATTCTAGGGAAGGCAGTGGTGGGGGGAAAGGGACAGCAAGGAACAGAGACCCACCAGCAGCCAGGGTACAGCGACATGGTGGCAGTGATGTCCCTAAAGCCCTGGGGGCTCTGGAAAACCCAGCACAGTCATTCAGTGCTGTGCCTCAAAACTCCCATGTGTTCTGGAAAGGAAAGAGTCCATGACACATGCATGAGACCAGCCACACAAAGCACTTCCCTGGAGTGGGGATGAGTCATCCTCAGCCTTCATCCCCATCCCAGTTACACTGCACAGCACTGCACTCTTCCTTCAGGTGCCTCCGCAAGAGGTGAGTTTGGGTTGCGGAACAGGAGGAATTGTCCCTGCATCCCAGTGGCATCCCGCTGCTCCCACAGCCCAGGGCTGCTGAGCGGTGCTGCATCCAAAACGTCATAGCCAAATGAATGCATTTTATCCCCACTTGGTATGTTATTCCTTATTTTGCACTGCAGAGTTCCATAATATTTCCCCTGATGGAGGTGGGACCTTCCTCCATCAGCTCCACCAAGGAGCTCCCTGGCTCCAAAGAGCCATGAAACCTCCCCAGCCGATGCATCAACAAGGAGGGAAGGTTTGGATCCGGCTGCTCCTCACAAAACCTGTGAAACCCCACTTATTCTAGGCCATAGAAAGGCAGAAAGCAGGGGGAGGGCTGCCTTGTTTCCAATTCAGTCAATAGCCATTTCAGCACTGACCACAATGGGATAAGGAACTGGGTCACTGCAGTTAAATTCTTTTTTCCTTTTTGAAGGCTGGGCTGCAATTTATTTAACGAGGAGAATCAGAGAAAGAAGCAGAGGAGGCAGGACAGCAGCCAATGAATCAGAGCAAGCTGGAAAGGGACGAGGAAAGCAGAGATGCTCTTATCTAACTACATGTCTACAACAGGAACTGCAAACGCGAGCAGAAAGAAAGGCTCCAGGAAACTGACGGGGGTGTAAGATGGGAAGCAGTTTGTTTTCCCCAACCAAAATCAAATCCCGTGCATTTAGTACAAATGTTTTCAGAGTATCTTGTAGAAAAGTGCAATAAGCAGAGAGGAAGGCAAGCAGTAAAACGCTGCGGGTAGTGAAACGACCACACAAAAGGAGACCTCCTCCTTCATCCCGTCACCACACATTGCAGGGAAATGTCCTAGCAAGGCAGAGACAACCAGAGCCACTCCTTTTCCCCAGCAACAACAAAGACGCACCATGGGGAGGTGTAACCCCAGGCTGATTGGTTCCAAACCTGAACCACATCAAGCTGATGGCTTGTTTTAACTGTAAAGAATGCCCATTCTGCAACTACATGGTAGGGCTGGCCCGTGCAGATGAGGCTACGTATGGCCATTCAGAAGGCATCTGAAAGATGACCAGAGCTCCGTGCGCAACCACTGTAACTTACCAGCTTGCATACTGCTGTGGCAAGCACATCCCATTTTGGAGAGTTTGCTTAGTACGTGGTGTCTGAAGCCCAAGATGTGCCAGAACACCACTTGCCAGGTCTGCTCCTCCCAGGAACCGGCACTACATGCAGCAGGGTGCACGGGAACACAAGGATGACGTTCAGCAGCACGGTCCTAATGTTAGTGAGGGAAAGATGAGGCATAGCTATGTCTGTGCTGCTCCAGTCCAGCTCTGCCTGCCACTCAGCAGCACTCTGAGAATCTCTCACTCTTAGAAAGACCACACCACTTCTTACCAGACGATTTTATTGTAAATGCTTCTGTATGTTATTGCATTCCTGCACATTGCTGTTCTGGGGAACCCACACATCAAGGCAATGCCTGGGCACCAGCAGACCTCTAAATGCAACCAGGCGTACAAGAAACCTGTAAGCAATTACAGTAAGTCAAGACACAGACTGCTTGCGCTGAAAATGTATTCAATAGCAGGACAGTGTGGGAGGCAGACTGTGGTTTTGCAGCGTAGGCAACGTTTTCTGTATGTAGTGAAAACAACACTTTCTGTAGGTAGTGCTGCCAGCATTTTCTGTACGTAGTTTTGGCCTTGACTGAACTTCTAACCCTCCTTGTTGAAGGCAGCATCCTCCACACATTGTGTAAGTGAGGTGTTGGGTAAGTTATGGGAGTCGTTTTTCTTCCACTAGTTTGGGGAGTTCTGATATAGGTAGAGTTGCGTTACCGAGATAAGACAAGTATGCAGGGAGGAGGGAGAGCCTAGGACAGGACAGAGCAAACGTGCTCAATGGTGGAAATACTGCTCCCCATCTCCATGAGAGGGTCCCGACAAAGAAAACAACAGGATGGTAACTGCCTTATATGGAATGTATCACGGCAGCAGCGTCAGGGAGACTGTGAGCCTGAGACGCTCAAGCAATGAGCGAGCGCCAGGAGAGCATTACCTGCGTCGGGTTTAAGGTACAGAACGGGAAGGGACTGTGCTGAGCGGAGAGCAATTTCTCCCTTGCCAACAGGGGGTGTGCTCCATTATTGCAATAACCAATAAACTTTGCTGCTAGCACTAAGATCCTTGCCTGACCTGAAATGTCTGACTGTGAGTGCTTCTTTACACCGGGGAAAAACACTAAGCAAGAGCACTAAGCAAGAGCACTAAGCAAGAGCACTAAGCAAGAGCACTAAGCGATACCACTCTGTGTATAAGAGGTGGTACTTGGAGCTGTGTGAATTCCTTGGAGAGGCCAAACAGTGTGGAGGCTCTTCTTCTCACAGCTGTGCAGTGCAGGAATGAAGTGTGTTTCTCAGCTTGTACACCTGACAGCATTTTGTTTGCTCGGGCAGCTTTACTCTGAGCAACGTAGAGCTGTCAGGCAGGCTTGGGTTCATTTACCACCATCTCAGCAGGAACAAGATTAGAAATACGTTCTGTAAGTGCACTGCCATTGAAAAAACAGTTTGTCTTGACTGTAAGAATGGTATATGTGAGGGATACAGCACCCCCCCCAAGTGATGACATTGCCCTCGCAGCCCCCAGAGCTTTGTCTGAAAAGAAGTGAAAATACCACAAAGCAGTGCAAAGCAACGGAGAAGTAAGCATAAAAGAAAGAACCAATATGAAATAGCAACAGGAAAAGAAAGAAAAACCAACTGGAAAGAAGAAAGAAAACTCTTTGGAAGGAAGAAAATAATGCCTGCGGGCTTCTATCCCCTCCCCTGAAACTTCCTACGTCCCAAGAGCTTCTGCCCAGTGGGACCAAGTGCAGGACAGCAGGATTTTGCTTGACGGGGGGCAAGGCCAAACAAGGCAGCAGGCTGTGGCTCCAGGCCCACCAGAGCATCCTCTGTGATGTCACAGGTGCCATCACCTGCGCTCCTGGAACCTCTGTGCTGTCACATTCAGTTGCCATGACGATGACGGGCCACCCACAAGGACAGCTGGCACCTGCTTACAGGCACCTCATCTGTGTGTCTGAGAGCAGGCCTGGCAGCAGAGCAGCTTGGCTTCAAGCCATCTGGATTATGGTTAAGTGCTACTATTTAGTGTTACTGTTCATAGTCGAGGGTTGCCCTTTTCCATTAGGGTTTAAGATTACTGTTTTAGAGAAGGTTTAAAGTGGTAACGTGACAGATTTGATTTACCAGTGTTAAAGTTGTCATGACCCATGAGTGTTAAGGGATAAGGTAAATGCTTTAGGATGAGGTTAAAGGTTACTGTTAGAGGCGAGTGTTTAGGGTAAAGAGTTAACAAATTAGGTTAGGATGTAGGGCTTCTCTTTTGATCTAAACTAACGGTTAGCATATCGAAGTAGAGTTCAGAATTCATATTCGGGGCAATGGTTGAGGGCAAAGCTTAGTATATAGGACTAAGGGCGGCCCATTTTTGATTAGGGATAAGGCTATCTCTGCTGCGCTCAAAGGCCTAAGGGCTATACATTTTTAGGGACAAGGGCTAACCCTTTGTCTCAGGGAAAAGAACAGCAGGCTATAAATTAGGCTAAGCGTTACGAGATAAAATTCAGAGATTAAGAGAAATGAAAAAAAGAAAGAAAAAAACCACAAACTGGCAGTAGAGGCACACGGGCAGGAGACACACAGGAGGAAAACCACTAAGGAAATCCACTAAGCAAAACCACTAAGCAAAACCACTAAGCAAAACCACTAAGCAAAACCACTAGAAAAACCACTAGCAAAAACCACTAGCAAAAACCACTAGCAAAAACCAATAGCAAAACCCATAAGGAAAAACCATAAGGAAAACCATTATTTAAAGATTTATATAAAGATTTATTAAAAGACAGAAAGAAAAAAACAGACAGGCAGGAGACACACACACAGGCAGGAGACACACACTGGCAGGAGACGCACACTGGCAGGAGACACGCACAGGCAGCAGACACGCAGTGAATCAGTATCAAAAACCCTCATGGTAAACCCTCATTAAAAACCCTAAAGAAAAACCGTCATGAAAACCCTCATGAAAACCCTAAAGAAAAACCCTAAAGAAAAACCCTCATGAAAACCCTCATTAAAAACTCTGAAGAAAAACCCTAAAGAAAAACACTAAATAAAAACCCTAAAGAAAAACCCTCATTAAAAACCCTAAAGAAAAACCCTCATGATAAACCCTCATTAAAAACCCTAAAGAAAAACCCTCATGATAAACCGTCATTAAAAACCCTAAAGAAAAACCCTCATGAAAACCCTAAAGAAAAACCCTGAAGAAAAACCCTCATTAAAAACCCTAAAGAAAAACCCTCATGAAAACCCTCATTAAAAACTCTGAAGAAAAACCCTAAAGAAAAACCCTAAAGAAAAACCCTCATGAAAACCCTAAAGAAAAACCCTAAAGAAAAACCCTCATTAAAAACCCTAACGAAAAACCCTCATGATAAACCCTCATTAAAAACCCTAAAGAAAAACCCTCATGAAAACCCTAAAGAAAAACCCTAAAGAAAAACCCTGAAGAAAAACCCTCATTAAAAACCTAAAGAAAAACCCTCATGAAAACCCTAAAGAAAAACCCTAAAGAAAAACCCTCATGAAAACCCTAATGAAAACCCAAAAGAAAAACCTAAAAAAAAACCTCATGAAAACCCTAATGAAAAATTCTAATGAAAAAAAAAAAAAAAAACCCTAATGAAAATCCTGATGAAAATCCCAAAATCAAAAACACAGAGTTGAAAAAAACACTAAGCAAAGACACTGAGCAAAGACACTAAGCAAAGACACTAAGCAAAGACACTAAGCAAAGACACTAAGCAAAGACACTAGGCAAAGACAATAAGCAAAGACAATAAGCAAAGACAATAAGCAAAGACAATAAGCAAAGACACTAGGCAAAGACACTAGGCAAAGACACTAGGCAAAGACAATAAGCAAAGACAATAAGCAAAGACACTAGGCAAAGACACTAGGCAAAGAAAAGAAGGAAAAGTAGGAAGGAAAAGAACTAGCGAAGTGTAGTATAAGAAATGATATAGGAAAAGAATTCAGTGATGACAACAGAGACTCTAGGACCCAAAAGCACAGCATCCATGCCTGGGAGGAGGAATGGGTAGCTACAGGGCATGCTGCTAACTCAAACAGAAATGCAACATCACGGTGCCCAACCCAGATTGGGTCTGTGGATGACAATTACAACAAAACATCTCTTGGGAGGAATGCAAAGCATCTGCAGTAATGCCAAGGAGGAGGAAAGGGTAGCTACCAGGCATGGATTTCAGTAGCCATTAGAGTAAATGGATTACGATTAAAACACAGAATGAAATAACACACTGGCAACACACACAGTCACAATGGCAGCAGACACAGACTGGCAGCATACACAGACTGGCAGCAAACACGCACTGGCAGGAGACACACACTGGCAGGAGACACACACTGGCAGGAGACACACACTGGCAGGAGACACGCACTGGCAGGAGACACGCACTGGCAAGGCACACATGCATGGAATCAAAGAAAGACGACATAAAAATGACTAAGGAAAAATCACTAAGCAAAATCCCTAAGCAAAAACCCTAAGCAAAAACCCTAAGCAAAAACACTAAGGAAAAACTCTAAATAAAAACCCAAAATAAAACCCCTAAATAGAAAACCTAAATACAAACGCTAATCAAAAACCCTAATCAAAAACCCTAAGCAAAAACCCTAAGCAAAAACCCTAAGCAAAAACCATAAGCAAAAACCCTAAGCAAAAAACCATAAGCAAAACCATAAGCAAATACCATAAGGAATAGTAGGAAGGAAAAGCACTAGGGAAATTTAATATCAAAACCAATATAGGAAAAGAATTCAGCGATGACAACAGAGTCTCTAGGACCCCAAAAGCAGAGCATCCATGCCTGGGAGGAGGAATGGGTAGCTACAGGGTAAGCTGCTAAATCAAACAGAAATGCAACATCATGGTGACCAGCCCAGATTGGGTCTGTGGATGACAATTACAACAAAACATCTCTTGGAAGGAATGCAAAGCATCTGAAGTAATGCCAAGGAGGAGGAAAGGGTAGCTACCAGGCATGGATTTCAGTAGCCATTAGAGTAAATGGATTACTATTAAAACACAGAATGAAATAACACACTGGCGACACACACGGTCACAATGGCAGCAGACGCACTGGCAGGAGACACGCACTGGCAGGAGACACGCACTGGCAGGAGACACGCACTGGCAAGGCACACATGCATGGAATCAAAGAAAGACGACATAATAATGACTAACGAAAAATCACTAAGCAAAAACAATAAGCTAAAACCCTAAGCAAAAACCCTAAGTAAAAACCATAAGTAAAAACCCTAAGCAAAAAACGATAAGCAAATCCATAAGCTAAACCATAAGCAAATACCATAAGGAATAGTAGGAAGGAAAAGCACTAGGGAAATTTAATATCAAAACCGATATAGGAAAAGAATTCAGCGATGACAACAGAGTCTCTAGGACCCCAAAAGCACAGCATCCATGCCTGGGAGGAGGAATGGGTAGCTACAGGGCATGCTGCTAACTCAAACAGAAATGCAACATCATGGTGACCAGCCCAGATTGGGTCTGTGGATGACAATTACAACAAAACATCTCTTGGGAGGAATGCAAAGCATCTGCAGTAATGCCAAGGAGGAGGAAAGGGTAGCTACCAGGCATGGATTTCAGTAGCCATTAGAGTAAATGGATTACTATTAAAACACAGAATGAAATAACACACTAGCAACACACACAGTCACAATGGCAGCAGACACAGACTGGCAGCATACTCAGACTGGCAGCAAACACGCACTGGCAGGAGACACACACTGGCAGGAGACACACACTGGCAGGAGACACACACTGGCAGGAGACACGCACTGGCAGGAGACACACACTGGCAGGAGACACGCAGTGGCAGGAGACACGCACTGGCAAGGCACACATGCATGGAATCAAAGAAAGACGACATAATAATGACTAAGGAAAAATCACTAAGCAAAAACAATAAGCTAAAACCCTAAGCAAAAACCCTAAGCAAAAACGCTAAGAAAAACCTCTAAATAAAAAGCCAAAATAAAACCCCTAAATAGAAAACCTAAATACAAACGCTAAGCAAAAACCCTAAGCAAAAACCCTAAGCAAAAACCCTAAGCAAAAACCCTAAGCAAAAAACCATAAGCAAAAACCATAAGCAAAACCATAAGCAAATACCATAAGGAATAGTAGGAAGGAAAAGCACTAGGGAAATTTAATATCAAAACCGATATAGGAGAAGAATTCAGCTATGACAACAGAGTCTCTAGGACACCAAAAGCACAGCATCCATGCCTGGGAGGAGGAATGGGTAGCTACAGGGCATGCTGCTAACTCAAACAGAAATGCAACATCACGGTGCCCAGCCCAGATTGGGTCTGTGGATGAAAATTACAACAAAACATCTCTTGGGAGGAATGCAAAGCATCTGCAGTAATGCCAAGGAGGAGGAAAGGGTAGCTACCAGGCATGGATTTCAGTAGCCATTAGAGTAAATGGATTACTATTAAAACACAGAATGAAATAACACACTGGCAACACACACAGTCACAATGGCAGCAGACACAGAATGGCAGCAGACACGCACTGGCAGGAGACACACACTGGCAGGAGACACACACTGGCAGGAGACACGTACTGGCAAGGCACACATGCATGTAATCAAAGAAAGACGACATAAAAATGACTAAGGAAAAATCACTAAGCAAAAACAATAAGCTAAAACCCTAAGCTAAAACCATAAGCAAAAACACTAAGAAAAAACTCTAAATAAAAACCCAAAATAAAACCCCTAATTAGAAAACCTAAATACAAACGCTAAGCAAAAACCCTAAGCAAAAACCCTAAGCAAAAACCCTAAGCAAAAACCATAAGCAAAAACATAAGCAAAAACCCTAAGCCAAACCATAAGCAAATACCATAAGGAATAGAAGGAAGGAAAACACTAGGGAAATTTAATATCAAAAACGATATAGGAAAAGAATTCAGCGATGACAACAGAGTCTCGAGGAACCCAAAAGCCCAGCATCCATGCCTGGGAGGAGGAATTGGTAGCTACAGGGCATGCTGCTAACTCAAACAGAAATGCAACATCACGGTGACCAGCCCAGACTGGGTCTGTGGATGACAATTACAACAAAACATCTCTTGGGAGGAATGCAAAGCATCTGCAGTAATGCCAAGGAGGAGGAAAGGGTAGCTACCAGGCATGGATTTCAGTAGCAATTAGAGTAAATGGATTACTATTAAAAAATAGAATGAAATAACACACTGGCAACACACACAGTCACACAGGCAGCAGACACAGACTGGCAGGAGACACGCACTGGCAGGAGACACGCACTGGCAGGAGACACGCACTGGCAGGAGACACGCACTGGCAAGGCACACATGCATGGAATCAAAGAAAGACGACATAAAAATGACTAAGGAAAAATCACTAAGCAAAAACACTAAGCTAAAACCCTAAGCAAAAACCCTAAGCAAAAACCCTAAGCAAAAACCATAAGTAAAAACCCTAAGCAAAAAACGATAAGCAAATCCATAAGCTAAACCATAAGCAAATACCATAAGGAATAGTAAGAAGGAAAAGCACTAGGGAAATTTAATATCAAAACCGATATAGGAAAAGAATTCAGCGATGACAACAGAGTCTCTAGGACCCCAAAAGCACAGCATCCATGCCTGGGAGGAGGAATGAATAGCTACAGGGCATGCTGCTAAATCAAACAGAAATGCAACATCACGATGACCAGCCCAGATTGGGTCTGTGGATGACAATTACAACAAAACATCTCTTGGGAGGAATGCAAAGCATCTGCAGTAATGCCAAGGAGGAGGAAAGGGTAGCTACCAGGCATGGATTTCAGTAGCCATTAGAGTAAATGGATTACTATTAAAACACAGAATGAAATAACACACTGGCAACACACACAGTCACAATGGCAGCAGACACAGACTGGCAGCAGACACGCACTGGCAGGAGACACACAGTGGCAGGAGACACACACTGGCAGGAGACACGCACTGGCAAGGCACACATGCATGTAATCAAAGAAAGACGACATAAAAATGACTAAGGAAAAATCACTAAGCAAAAACAAGAAGCTAAAACCCTAAGCTAAAACCCTAAGCAAAAACACTAAGAAAAAACTCTAAATAAAAACCCAAAATAAAACCCCTAATTAGAAAACCTAAATACAAACGCTAAGCAAAAACCCTAAGCAAAAACCCTAAGCAAAAACCATAAGCAAAAACCCTAGGAAAAAACCCTAAGCAAAAACCCTAATCAAAAAACCCTAAGCAAAACCATAAGCAAAACCATAAGCAAATAGCATAAGGAATAGTAGGAAGGAAAAGCACTAGGGAAATTTAATATCAAAAACGATATAGGAAAAGAATTAAGCGATGACAACAGTCTCTAGGACCCCAAAAGCACAGCATCCATGCCTGGGAGGAGGAATGGGTAGCTACAGGGCATGCTGCTAACTCAAACAGAAATGCAACATCACGGTGCCCAGCCCAGATTGGGTCTGTGGATGACAATTACAACAAAACATCTCTTGGGAGGAATGCAAAGCATCTGCAGTAATGCCAAGGAGGAGGAAAGGGTAGCTACCAGGCATGGATTTCAGTAGCCATTAGAGTAAATGGATTACTATTAAAAAACAGAATGAAATAACACACTGGCAACACACACAGTCACACAGGCAGCAGACACAGACTGGCAGCATACACAGACTGGCAGGAGACACGCACTGGCAGGAGACACGCACTGGCAGGAGACACACACTGGCAGGAGACACGCACTGGCAGGAGACACACACTGGCAGGAGACACGCACTGGCAGGAGACACGCACTGGCAGGAGACACACACTGGCAGGAGACACGCATTGGCAAGGCACACATGCATGGAATCAAAGAAAGACGACATAAAAATGACTAAGGAAAAATCACTAAGCAAAAACAATAAGCTAAAACCCTAAGCAAAAACCCTAAGCAAAAACCCTAAGCAAAAACCCTAAGCAAAAACCATAAGTAAAAACCCTAAGCAAAAAAAGATAAGCAAATCCATAAGCTAAACCATAAGCAAATACCATAAGGAATAGTAGGAAGGAAAAGCACTAGGGAAATTTAATATCAAAACCGATATAGGAAAAGAATTCAGCGATGACAACAGAGTCTCTAGGACCCCAAAAGCACAGCATCCATGCCTGGGAGGGGGAATGGGTAGCTACAGGGCATGCTGCTAAATAAAACAGAAATGCAACATCACGGTGACCAGCCCAGATTGGGTCTGTGGATGACAATTACAACAAAACATCTCTTGGGAGGAATGCAAAGCATCTGCAGTAATGCCAAGGAGGAGGAAAGGGTAGCTACCAGGCATGGATTTCAGTAGCCATTAGAGTAAATGGATTACTATTAAAACACAGAATGAAATAACACACTGGCAACACACACAGTCACAATGGCAGCAGACACAGAATGGCAGCAGACACGCACTGGCAGGAGACACACACTGGCAGGAGACACGCACTGGCAGGAGACACGCACTGGCAGGAGACACACACTGGAAGGAGACACACACTGGCAGGAGACCCACACTGGCAGGAGACCCACACTGGCAAGGCACACATGCATGGAATCAAAGAAAGACGACATAAAAATGACTAAGGAAAAATCACTAAGCAAAAACAATAAGCTAAAACCCTAAGCTAAAACCCTAAGCAAAAACACTAAGAAAAAACTCTAAATAAAAACCCAAAATAAAACCCCTAATTAGAAAACCTAAATACAAACGCTAAGCAAAAACCCTAAGCAAAAACCCTAAGCAAAAACCCTAAGCAAAAACCATAAGCAAAAACCATAAGCAAAAACCATAAGCAAAAACCCTAAGCCAAACCATAAGCAAATACCATAAGGAATAGAAGGAAGGAAAAACACCAGGGAAATTTAATATCAAAAACGATATAGGAAAAGAATTCAGCGATGACAACAGAGTCTCGAGGAACCCAAAAGCACAGCATCCATGCCTGGGAGGAGGAATGGGTAGCTACAGGGCATGCTGCTAACTCAAACAGAAATGCAACATCATGGTGACCAGCCCAGATTGGGTCTGTGGATGACAATTACAACAAAACATCTCTTGGGAGGAATGCAAAGCATCTGCAGTAATGCCAAGGAGGAGGAAAGGGTAGCTACCAGGCATGGATTTCAGTAGCCATTAGAGTAAATGGATTACTATTAAAAAACAGAATGAAATAACACACTGGCAACACACACAGTCACACAGGCAGCATACACAGACTGGCAGCATACACAGACTGGCAGGAGACACGCACTGGCAGGAGACACGCACTGGCAGGAGACACGCACTGGCAGGAGACACGCACTGGCAGGAGACACGCACTGGCAGGAGACACGCACTGGCAGGAGACACGCACTGGCAGGAGACACACACTGGCAGGAGACACACACTGGCAGGAGACACACACTGGCAGGAGACACACACTGGCAAGGCACACATGCATGGAATCAAAGAAAGACGACATAAAAATGACTAAGGAAAAATCACTAAGCAAAAACAATAAGCTAAAACCCTAAGCAAAAACCCTAAGCAAAAACCCTAAGCAAAAACCCTAAGCAAAAACCATAAGTAAAAACCCTAAGCAAAAAACGATAAGCAAATCCATAAGCTAAACCATAAGCAAATACCATAAGGAATAGTAGGAAGGAAAAGCACTAGGGAAATTTAATATCAAAACCGATATAGGAAAAGAATTCAGCGATGACAACAGAGTCTCTAGGACCCCAAAAGCACAGCATCCATGCCTGGGAGGAGGAATGGGTAGCTACAGGGCATGCTGCTAAATCAAACAGAAATGCAACATCACGGTGCCCAGCCCAGATTGGGTCTGTGGATGACAATTACAACAAAACATCTCTTGGGAGGAATGCAAAGCATCTGCAGTAATGCCAAGGAGGAGGAAAGGGTAGCTACCAGGCATGGATTTCAGTAGCCATTAGAGTAAATGGATTACTATTAAAACACAGAATGAAATAACACACTGGCAACACACACAGTCACAATGGCAGCAGACACAGAATGGCAGCAGACACGCACTGGCAGGAGACACACACTGGCAGGAGACACGCACTGGCAAGGCACACATGCATGTAATCAAAGAAAGACGACATAAAAATAACTAAGGAAAAATCACTAAGCAAAAACAATAAGCTAAAACCCTAAGCTAAAACCCTAAGCAAAAACACTAAGAAAAAACTCTAAATAAAAACCCAAAATAAAACCCCTAATTAGAAAACCTAAATACAAACGCTAAGCAAAAACCCTAAGCAAAAACCCTAAGCAAAAACCCTAATCAAAAACCATAAGCAAAAACCATAAGCAAAAACCCTAAGCCAAACCATAAGCAAATACCATAAGGAATAGAAGGAAGGAAAACACTAGGGAAATTTAATATCAAAAACGATATAGGAAAAGAATTCAGCGATGACAACAGAGTCTCGAGGAACCCAAAAGCACAGCATCCATGCCTGGGAGGAGGAATTGGTAGCTACAGGGCATGCTGCTAACTCAAACAGAAATGCAACATCATGGTGCCCAGCCCAGATTGGGTCTGTGGATGACAATTACAACAAAACATCTCTTGGGAGGAATGCAAAGCATCTGCAGTAATGCCAAGGAGGAGGAAAGAGTAGCTACCAGGCATGGATTTCAGTAGCAATTAGAGTAAATGGATTACTATTAAAAAACAGAATGAAATAACACACTGGCAACACACACAGTCACACAGGCAGCAGACACAGACTGGCAGCATACACAGACTGGCAGGAGACACGCACTGGCAGGAGACACGCACTGGCAGGAGACACGCACTGGCAGGAGACACGCACTGGCAGGAGACACGCACTGGCAGGAGACACACACTGGCAGGAGACACACACTGGCAGGAGACACACACTGGCAGGAGACACACACTGGCAGGAGACACACACTGGCAGGAGACACACACTGGCAAGGCACACATGCATGGAATCAAAGAAAGACGACATAAAAATGACTAAGGAAAAATCACTAAGCAAAAACAATAAGCTAAAACCCTAAGCAAAAACCCTAAGCAAAAACCCTAAGCAAAAACCCTAAGCAAAAACCCTAAGCAAAAACCCTAAGCAAAAACCATAAGTAAAAACCCTAAGCAAAAAACGATAAGCAAATCCATAAGCTAAACCATAAGCAAATACCATAAGGAATAGTAGGAAGGAAAAGCACTAGGGAAATTTAATATCAAAACCGATATAGGAAAAGAATTCAGCGATGACAACAGAGTCTCTAGGACCCCAAAAGCACAGCATCCATGCCTGGGAGGAGGAATGGGTAGCTACAGGGCATGCTGCTAACTCAAACAGAAATGCAACATCACGGTGCCCAGCCCAGATTGGGTCTGTGGATGACAATTACAACAAAAAATCTCTTGGGAGGAATGCAAAGCATCTGCAGTAATGCCAAGGAGGAGGAAAGGGTAGCTACCAGGCATGGATTTCAGTAGACATTAGAGTAAATGGATTACTATTAAAACACAGAATGAAATAACACACTGGCAACACACACAGTCACAATGGCAGCAGACACAGAATGGCAGCAGACACGCACTGGCAGGAGACACACAGTGGCAGGAGACACACACTGGCAGGAGACACGCACTGGCAGGAGACACGCACTGGCAAGGCACACATGCATGTAATCAAAGAAAGACGACATAAAAATGACTAAGGAAAAATCACTAAGCAAAAACAATAAGCTAAAACCCTAAGCTAAAACCCTAAGCAAAAACCCTAAGAAAAAACTCTAAATAAAAACCCAAAATAAAACCCCTAAATAGAAAACCTAAATACAAACGCTAAGCAAAAACCCTAAGCAAAAACCCTAAGCAAAAACACTAAGCAAAAACCCTAAGCAAAAACCATAAGCAAAAACCCTAAGCCAAACCATAAGCAAATACCATAAGGAATAGAAGGAAGGAAAACACTAGGGAAATTTAATATCAAAAACGATATAGAAAAAGAATTCAGCGATGACAACAGTCTCTTCGACCAAAAAAGCACAGCATCCATGCCTGGGAGGAGGAATGGGTAGCTACAGGGCATGCTGCTAACTCAAACAGAAATGCAACATCACGGTGCCCAGCCCAGATTGGGTCTGTGGATGACAATTACAACAAAACATCTCTTGGGAGGAATGCAAAGCATCTGCAGTAATGCCAAGGAGGAGGAAAGGGTAGCTACCAGGCATGGATTTCAGTAGCCATTAGAGTAAATGGATTACTATTAAAACACAGAATGAAATAACACACTGGCAACACACACAGTCACACAGGCAGCAGACACAGACTGGCAGCAGACACACACTGGCAGGAGACACGCACTGGCAAAAGACACGCACTGGCAAGGCACACATGCATGGAATCAAAGAAAGACGACATAATAATGACTAAGGAAAAATCACTAAGCAAAAACAATAAGCTAAAACCCTAAGCAAAAACCCTAAGCAAAAACGCTAAGAAAAACCTCTAAATAAAAAGCCAAAATAAAACCCCTAAATAGAAAACCTAAATACAAACGCTAAGCAAAAACCCTAAGCAAAAACCCTAAGCAAAAACCCTAAGCAAAAACCCTAAGCAAAAACCATAAGCAAAAACCATAAGCAAAAACCCTAAGCAAAAACCATAAGTAAAAACCCTAAGCAAAAAACGATAAGCAAATCCATAAGCTAAACCATAAGCAAATACCATAAGGAATAGTAGGAAGGAAAAGCACTAGGGAAATTTAATATCAAAACCGATATAGGAAAAGAATTCAGCGATGACAACAGAGTCTCTAGGACCCCAAAAGCACAGCATCCATGCCTGGGAGGAGGAATGGGTAGCTACAGGGCATGCTGCTAACTCAAACAGAAATGCAACATCACGGTGCCCAGCCCAGATTGGGTCTGTGGATGACAATTACAACAAAAAATCTCTTGGGAGGAATGCAAAGCATCTGCAGTAATGCCAAGGAGGAGGAAAGGGTAGCTACCAGGCATGGATTTCAGTAGACATTAGAGTAAATGGATTACTATTAAAACACAGAATGAAATAACACACTGGCAACACACACAGTCACAATGGCAGCAGACACAGAATGGCAGCAGACACGCACTGGCAGGAGACACACAGTGGCAGGAGACACACACTGGCAGGAGACACGCACTGGCAGGAGACACGCACTGGCAAGGCACACATGCATGTAATCAAAGAAAGACGACATAAAAATGACTAAGGAAAAATCACTAAGCAAAAACAATAAGCTAAAACCCTAAGCTAAAACCCTAAGCAAAAACCCTAAGAAAAAACTCTAAATAAAAACCCAAAATAAAACCCCTAAATAGAAAACCTAAATACAAACGCTAAGCAAAAACCCTAAGCAAAAACCCTAAGCAAAAACACTAAGCAAAAACCCTAAGCAAAAACCATAAGCAAAAACCCTAAGCCAAACCATAAGCAAATACCATAAGGAATAGAAGGAAGGAAAACACTAGGGAAATTTAATATCAAAAACGATATAGAAAAAGAATTCAGCGATGACAACAGTCTCTTCGACCAAAAAAGCACAGCATCCATGCCTGGGAGGAGGAATGGGTAGCTACAGGGCATGCTGCTAACTCAAACAGAAATGCAACATCACGGTGCCCAGCCCAGATTGGGTCTGTGGATGACAATTACAACAAAACATCTCTTGGGAGGAATGCAAAGCATCTGCAGTAATGCCAAGGAGGAGGAAAGGGTAGCTACCAGGCATGGATTTCAGTAGCCATTAGAGTAAATGGATTACTATTAAAACACAGAATGAAATAACACACTGGCAACACACACAGTCACACAGGCAGCAGACACAGACTGGCAGCAGACACACACTGGCAGGAGACACGCACTGGCAAAAGACACGCACTGGCAAGGCACACATGCATGGAATCAAAGAAAGACGACATAATAATGACTAAGGAAAAATCACTAAGCAAAAACAATAAGCTAAAACCCTAAGCAAAAACCCTAAGCAAAAACGCTAAGAAAAACCTCTAAATAAAAAGCCAAAATAAAACCCCTAAATAGAAAACCTAAATACAAACGCTAAGCAAAAACCCTAAGCAAAAACCCTAAGCAAAAACCCTAAGCAAAAACCCTAAGCAAAAACCATAAGCAAAAACCATAAGCAAAAACCATAAGCAAAACCATAAGCAAAACCATAAGCAAAACCATAAGGAAATACCATTTTATGGTATGCAAAGGAATGCAAAGCATCTGCAGTAATGCCAAGGAGGAGGAAAGGGTAGCTACCAGGCATGGATTTCAGTAGCCATTAGAGTAAATGGATTACTATTAAAACACAGAATGAAATAACACACTGGCAACACACACAGTCTCAATGGCAGCAGACACACACTGGCAGCAGACACGCACTGGCAGGAGACACACACTGGCAGGAGACACACACTGGCAGGAGACACACACTGGCAGGAGACACACACTGGCAGGAGACACACACTGGCAGGAGACACACACTGGCAGGAGACACACACTGGCAGGAGACACACACTGGCAGGAGACACGCACTGGCAGGAGACACGCACTGGCAGGAGACATGCACTGGCAGGAGACATGCACTGGCAGGAGACACGCACTGGAAGGCACACATGCATGGAATCAAAGAAAGACGACATAAAAATGACTAAGGAAAAATCACTAAGCAAAAACAATAAGCTAAAACCCTAAGCAAAAACCCTAAGTAAAAACACTAAATAAAAACCAAAAATAAAACCCCTAAATAGAAAACCTAAATACAAACCCTAAGCAAAAACCCTAAGCAAAAACCCTAAGCAAAAACCCTAAGAAAAAACCCTAAGCAAAAAACCCTAAGCAAAACCATAAGCAAAACCATAAGCAAAACCATAAGCAAATACCATAAGCAAATACCATAAGCAAATACCATAAGCAAATACCATAAGGAATAGTAGGAAGGAAAAGCACTAGGGAAATTTAATATCAAAACCGATATAGGAAAAGAATTCAGCGATGACAACAGTCTCTAGGACCCCAAAAGCACAGCATCCATGCCTGGGAGGAGGAATGGGTAGCTACAGGGCATGCTGCTAACTCAAACAGAAATGCAACATCATGGTGACCAGCCCAGATTGGGTCTGTGGATGACAATTACAACAAAACATCTCTTGGGAGGAATGCAGAGCATCTGCAGTAATGCCAAGGAGGAGGAAAGGGTAGCTACCAGGCTTGGATTTCAGTAGCCATTAGAGTAAATGGATTACTATTAAAAAACAGAATGAAATATCACACTGGCAACACACACAGTCACAATGGCAGCAGACACAGACTGGTAGCAGACACGCACTGGCAGGAGACACACACTGGCAGGAGACACGCACTGGCAGGAGACACGCACTGGCAGGAGACACGCACTGGCAGGAGACACGCACTGGCAGGAGACACGCACTGGCAGGAGACACACACTGGCAGGAGACACACACTGGCAGGAGACACACACTGGCAGGAGACACACACTGGCAGGAGACACACACTGGCAAGGCACACATGCATGGAATCAAAGAAAGACGACATAAAAATGACTAAGGAAAAATCACAAAGCAAGAACAATAAGCTAAAACCCTAAGCAAAAACTCTAAATAAAAACCCAAAATAAAACCCCTAAATAGAAAACATAAATACAAATGCTAAGCAAAAACCCTAAGCAAAAACCCTAAGCAAAAACCATAAGCAAAAACAATAAGCAAAAACCATAAGCAAAAACCCTAAGCAAAACCATAAGCAAATACCATAAGGAATGGTAGGAAGGAAAAGCACTAGGGAAATTTAATATCAAAAACGATATAGGAAAAGAATTCAGCGATAACAATAGAGTCTCTAGGACCCCAAAAGCACAGCATCCATGCCTGGGAGGAGGAATGGGTAGCTACAGGGCATGCTGCTAACTCAAACAGAAATGCAACATCACGGTGCCCAGCCCAGATTGGGTCTGTGGATGACAATTACAACAAAACATCTCTTGGGAGGAATGCAAAGCATCTGCAGTAATGCCAAGGAGGAGGAAAGGGTAGCTACCAGGCATGGATTTCAGTAGCCATTAGAGTAAATGGATTACTATTAAAAAACAGAATGAAATAACACACAGGCAACACACACAGTCACACAGGCAGCAGACACAGAATGGCAGCATACACAGACTGGCAGCAGACACGCACTGGCAGGAGACACACAATGGCAGGAGACACGCACTGGCAGGAGACACACACTGGCAGGAGACACGCACTGGCAGGAGACACGCACTGGCAGGAGACACGCACTGGCAGGAGACACGCACTGGCAGGAGACACGCACTGGCAGGAGACACGCACTGGCAGGAGACACGCACTGGCAGGAGACACACACTGGCAGGAGACACACACTGGCAGGAGACACACACTGGCAGGAGACACGCACTGGCAGGAGACAAGCACTGGCAGGAGACACACACTGGCAGGAGACACACACTGGCAGGAGACACACACTGGCAAGGCACACATGCATGGAATCATAGAACGACGACATAAAAATGACTATGGAAAAATCACTAAGCAAAAACAATAAGCTAAAACCCTACGAAAAATCCCTAAGCAAAAACCCTAAGAAAAAACTCTAAATAAAAACCCAAAATAAAACCCCTAAATAGAAAACCTAAATACAAACGCTAAGCAAAAACCCTAAGCAAAAACCCTAAGCAAAAACCCTAAGCAAAAACCCTAAGCAAAAAACCATAAGCAAAAACCATAAGCAAAAACCATAAGCAAAACCATAAGCAAAACCATAAGCAAAACCATAAGCAAATACCATAAGGAATAGAAGGAAGGAAAAACACTAGGGAAATTTAATATCAAAAACGATATAGAAAAAGAATTCAGCGATGACAACAGTCTCTTCGACCAAAAAAGCACAGCATCCATGCCTGGGAGGAGGAATGGGTAGCTACAGGGCATGCTGCTAACTCAAACAGAAATGCAACATCACGGTGCCCAGCCCAGATTGGGTCTGTGGATGACAATTACAACAAAACATCTCTTGGGAGGAATGCAAAGCACCTGCAGTAATGCCAAGGAGGAGAAAAGGGTAGCTACCAGGCATGGATTTCAGTAGCAATTAGAGTAAATGTATTACTATTAAAAAATAGAATGAAATAACACACTGGCAACACACACAGTCACACAGGCAGCAAACACAGAATGGCAGCATACACAGACTGGCAGCAGACACGCACTGGCAGGAGACACACACTGGCAGGAGACACACACTGGCAGGAGACACACACTGGCAGGAGACACACACTGGCAGGAGACACACACTGGCAGGAGACACACACTGGCAGGAGACACACACTGGCAGGAGACACACACTGGCAAGGCACACATGCATGGAATCAAAGAAAGACGACATAAAAATGACTAAGGAAAAATCACAAAGCAAGAACAATAAGCTAAAACCCTAAGCAAAAACTCTAAATAAAAACCCAAAATAAAACCCCTAAATAGAAATCCTAAATACAAACGCTAAGCAAAAACCCTAAAGAAAAAACCCTAAGGAAAAACCCTAAGCAAAAACCCTAAGCAAAAACCCTAAGCAAAAACCATAAGCAAAAATCCTAAGCAAAAAACCATAAGCAAAAACCATAAGCAAAAACCATAAGCAAAAACCATAAGCAAATACCATAAGGAATAGTAAAATGGAAAAGCACTAGGGAAATTTAATATCAAAACCGATATAGGAAAAGAATTCAGCGATGACAACAGAGTCTCTAGGACCCCAAAAGTACAGCATCCATGCCTGGGAGGAGGAATGGGTAGCTACAGGGCATGCTGCTAACTCAAACAGAAATGCAACATCACGGTGCCCAGCCCAGATTGGGTCTGTGGATGACAATTACAACAAAACATCTCTTGGGAGGAATGCAAAGCATCTGCAGTAATGCCAAGGAGGAGGAAAGGGTAGCTACCAGGCATGGATTTCAGTAGCCATTAGAGTAAATGGATTACTATTAAAAAACAGAATGAAATAACACACTGGCAACACACACAGTCACACAGGCAGCAGACACAGAATGGCAGCATACACAGACTGGCAGCAGACACGCACTGGCAAGGCACACACTGGCAGGAGACACACACTGGCAGGAGACACGCACTGGCAGGAGACACGCACTGGCAGGAGACACGCACTGGCAGGAGACACACACTGGCAAGGCACACATGCATGGAATCAAAGAAAGACGACATAAAAATGACTAAGGAAAAATCACTAAGCAAAAACAATAAGCTAAAACCCTAAGCAAAAACCCTAAGCAAAAACCATAAGTAAAAACCATAAGTAAAAACCCTAAGCAAAAAACCATAAGCAAATCCATTAACTACACCATAAGCAAAACCATAAGGAATAGTAGGAAGGAAAAGCACTAGGGAAATTTAATATCAAAAACGATATAGGAAAGGAATTCAGCGATAACAATAGAGTCTCTAGGACCCCAAAAGCACAGCATCCATGCCTGGGAGGAGGAATGGGTAGCTACCGGGCATGCTGCTAACTCAAACAGAAATGCAACATCACGGTGCCCAGCCCAGATTGGGTCTGTGGATGACAATTACAACAAAACATCTCTTGGGAGGAATGCAAAGCATCTGCAGTAATGCCAAGGAGGAGGAAAGGGTAGCTACCAGGCATGGATTTCAGTAGCCATTAGAGTAAATGGATTACTATTAAAACACAGAATGAAATAACACACTGGTAGCACACACAGTCACAATGGCAGCAGACACGCACTGGCAGCAGACACGCACTGGCAGGAGACACACACTGGCAGGAGACACGCACTGGCAAGGCACACATGCATGGAATCAAAGAAAGACGACATAAAAATGACTAAGGAAAAATCACTAAGCAAAAACAATAAGCTAAAACCCTAAGCAAAAACCCTAAGCAAAAACCCTAAGCAAAAACCTCTAAATAAAAAGCCAAAATAAAACCCCTAAATAGAAAACCTAAATACAAACGCTAAGCAAAAACCCTAAGCAAAAACCCTAAGCAAAAACCCTAATCAAAAACCCTAATCAAAAACCCTAAGCAAAAACCCTAAGCAAAAAACCATAAGCTAATACCATAAGCAAAACCATAAGCAAATACCATAAGGAATAGTAGGAAGGAAAAGCACTAGGGAAATTTAATATCAAAACCGATATAGGAAAAGAATTCAGCGATGACAACAGTCTCTAGTTCCCCAAAAGCACAGCATCCATGCCTGGGAGGAGGAATGGGTAGCTACAGGGCATGCTGCTAACTCAAACAGAAATGCAACATCACGGTGCCCAGCCCAGATTGGGTCTGTGGATGACAATTACAACAAAACATCTCTTGGGAGGAATGCAAAGCATCTGCAGTAATGCCAAGGAGGAGGAAAGGGTAGCTACCAGGCATGGATTTCAGTAGCCATTAGAGTAAATGGATTACTATTAAAACACAGAATGAAATAACACACTGGCAACACACACAGTCACACAGGCAGCAGACACGCACTGGCAGGAGACACACACTGGCAGGAGACACGCACTGGCAGGAGACACACTCTGGCAGGAGACACGCACTGGCAGGAGACACGCACTGGCAGGAGACACGCACTGGCAGGAGACAAGCACTGGCAGGAGACAAGCACTGGCAGGAGACACACACTGGCAGGAGACACGCACTGGCAGGAGACACGCACTGGCAGGAGACACGCACTGGCAGGAGACACGCACTGGCAGGAGACACGCACTGGCAGGAGACACACACTGGCAGGAGACACACACTGGCAGGAGACACGCACTGGCAGGAGACAAGCACTGGCAGGAGACACACACTGACAGGAGACACACACTGGCAGGAGACACGCACTGGCAGGAGACAAGCACTGGCAGGAGACACACACTGGCAGGAGACACACACTGACAGGAGACACACACTGGCAGGAGACACGCACTGGCAGGAGACAAGCACTGGCAGGAGACACACACTGGCAGGAGACACACACTGGCAGGAGACACGCACTGGCAGGAGACAAGCACTGGCAGGAGACACACACTGGCAGGAGACACACACTGACAGGAGACACACACTGGCAGGAGACACGCACTGGCAAGGCACACATGCATGGAATCATAGAACGACGACATAAAAATGACTATGGAAAAATCCCTAAGCAAAAACCCTAAGAAAAAACTCTAAATAAAAACCCAAAATAAAACCCCTAAATAGAAAACCTAAATACAAACGCTAAGCAAAAACCCTAAGCAAAAACCCTAAGCAAAAACCCTAAGCAAAACCATAAGCAAAACCATAAGCAAAACCATAAGCAAATACCATAAGGAATAGAAGGAAGGAAAAACACTAGGAAAATTTAATATCAAAAACGATATAGAAAAAGAATTCAGCGATGACAACAGTCTCTTCGACCAAAAAAGCACAGCATCCATGCCTGGGAGGAGGAATGGGTAGCTACAGGGCATGCTGCTAACTCAAACAGAAATGCAACATCACGGTGCCCAGCCCAGATTGGGTCTGTGGATGACAATTACAACAAAACATCTCTTGGGAGGAATGCAAAGCATCTGCAGTATTGCCAAGGAGGAGGAAAGGGTAGCTACCAGGCATGGATTTCAGTAGCAATTAGAGTAAATGGATTACTATTAAAAAATAGAATGAAATAACACACTGGCAACACACACAGTCACACAGGCAGCAAACACAGAAAGGCAGCATACACAGACTGGCAGCAGACACGCACTGGCAGGAGACACACACTGGCAGGAGACACACACTGGCAGGAGACACACACTGGCAGGAGACACACACTGGCAGGAGACACACACTGGCAGGAGACACACACTGGCAGGAGACACACACTGGCAAGGCACACATGCATGGAATCAAAGAAAGACGACATAAAAATGACTAAGGAAAAATCACAATGCAAGAACAATAAGCTAAAACCCTAAGCAAAAACTCTAAATAAAAACCCAAAATAAAACCCCTAAATAGAAATCCTAAATACAAACGCTAAGCAAAAACCCTAAAGAAAAAACCCTAAGGAAAAACCCTAAGCAAAAACCCTAAGCAAAAACCCTAAGCAAAAACCATAAGCAAAAATCCTAAGCAAAAAACCATAAGCAAAAACCATAAGCAAAAACCATAAGCAAAAACCATAAGCAAATACCATAAGGAATAGTAAAATGGAAAAGCACTAGGGAAATTTAATATCAAAACCGATATAGGAAAAGAATTCAGCGATGACAACAGAGTCTCTAGGACCCCAAAAGCACAGCATCCATGCCTGGGAGGAGGAATGGGTAGCTACAGGGCATGCTGCTAACTCAAACAGAAATGCAACATCACGGTGACCAGCCCAGATTGGGTCTGTGGATGACAATTACAACAAAACATCTCTTGGGAGGAATGCAAAGCATCTGCAGTAATGCCAAGGAGGAGGAAAGGGTAGCTACCAGGCATGGATTTCAGTAGCCATTAGAGTAAATGGATTACTATTAAAAAACAGAATGAAATATCACACTGGCAACACACACAGTCACAATGGCAGCAGACACAGACTGGTAGCAGACACGCACTGGCAGGAGACACGCACTGGCAGGAGACACGCACTGGCAGGAGACACGCACTGGCAGGAGACACGCACTGGCAGGAGACACGCACTGGCAGGAGACACGCACTGGCAGGAGACACACACTGGCAAGGCACACATGCATGGAATCAAAGAAAGACGACATAAAAATGACTAAGGAAAAATCACAAAGCAAGAACAATAAGCTAAAACCCTAAGCAAAAACTCTAAATAAAAACCCAAAATAAAACCCCTAAATAGAAAACATAAATACAAATGCTAAGCAAAAACCCTAAGCAAAAACCCTAAGCAAAAACCCTAAGCAAAAACCATAAGCAAAAACCATAAGCAAAAACCCTAAGCAAAAACCCTAAGCAAAACCATAAGCAAATACCATAAGGAATGGTAGGAAGGAAAAGTTCTAGGGAAATTTAATATCAAAAACGATATAGGAGAAGAATTCAGCGATGACAACAGAGTCTCGAGGAACCCAAAAGCACAGCATCCATGCCTGGGAGGAGGAATGGGTAGCTACAGGGCATGCTGCTAACTCAAACAGAAATGCAACATCACGGTGCCCAGCCCAGATCGGGTCTGTGGATGACAATTACAACTAAACATCTCTTGGGAGGAATGCAAAGCATCTGCAGTAATGCCAAGGAGGAGGAAAGGGTAGCTACCAGGCATGGATTTCAGTAGCCATTAGAGTAAATGGATTACTATTAAAAAACAGAATGAAATAACACACTGGCAACACACACAGTCACACAGGCAGCAGACACACAATGGCAGCATACACAGACTGGCAGCAGACACGCACTGGCAGGAGACACACACTGGCAGGAGACACGCACTGGCAAGGCACACACTGGCAGGAGACACACACTGGCAGGAGACACACACTGGCAGGAGACACACACTGGCAGGAGACACACACTGGCAGGAGACACTCACTGGCAGGAGACACACACTGGCAGGAGACACACACTGGCAGGAGACACGCACTGGCAGGAGACACGCACTGGCAGGAGACACGCACTGGCAAGGCACACATGCATGGAATCAAAGAAAGACGACATAAAAATGACTAAGTAAAAATCACTAAGCAAAAACAATAAGCTAAAACCCTAAGAAAAATCCCTAAGCAAAAACCCTAAGAAAAAACTCTAAATAAAAACCCAAAATAAAACCCCTAAATAGAAAACCTAAATACAAACGCTAAGCAAAAACCCTAAGCAAAAACCCTAAGCAAAAACCCTAAGGAAAAACCCTAAGTAAAAACCCTAAGCAAAAACCCTAAGCAAAAAACCATAAGGAAAAACCATAAGCAAAACCATAAGCAAATACCATAAGGAATAGTAGGAAGGAAAAGCACTAGGGAAATTTAATATCAAAACCGATATAGGAAAAGAATTCAGCGATGAGAACAGTCTCTAGGACCCCAAAAGCATAGCATCCATGCCTGGGAGGAGGAATGGGTAGCTACAGGGCATGGTGCTAACTCAAACAGAAATGCAACATCACGGTGCCCAGCCCAGATAGGGTCTGTGGATGACAATTACAACAAAACATCTCTTGGGAGGAATGCAAAGCATCTGCAGTAATGCCAAGGAGGAGGAAAGGGTAGCTACCAGGCATGGATTTCAGTAGCCATTAGAGTAAATGGATTACGATTAAGACACAGAATGAAATAACACACTGGCAACACACACAGTCACAATGGCAGCAGACACGCACTGGCAGCAGACACGCACTGGCAGGAGACACGCACTGGCAGGAGACACGCACTGGCAGGAGACACGCACTGGCAAGGCACACATGCATGGAATAAAAGAAAGACGACATAAAAATGACTAAGGAAAAATCACTAAGCAAAAACAATAAGCTAAAACCCTAAGCAAAAGCCCTAAGCAAAAACCCTAAGAAAAAACTAAATCAAAACCCCAGATAAAACCCCTAAATAGAAAACTTAAATACAAACCGCAAGCAAAAACCCTAAGCAAAAACCGTAAGCAAATACCCTAAGCAAAAAACCATAAGCAAAAACCATAAGCAAAAACCATAAGGAATAGTATGAAAAAAAAGCACTGAAGAAATTTAATATCAAAACCGATATAGGAAAAGAATTCAGCGATGACTACAGTCTCTAGGACCCCAAAAGCACAGCATCCATGCCTGGGAGGAGGAATGGGTAGCTACAGGGCATGCTGCTAACTCAAACAGAAATGCAACATCACGGTGCCCAGCCCAGATTGGGTCTGTGGATGACAATTACAACTAAACATCTCTTGGGAGGAATGCAAAGCATCTGCAGTAATGCCAAGGAGGAGGAAAGGGTAGCTACCAGGCATGGATTTCAGTAGCCATTAGAGTAAATGGATTACGATTAAAACACAGAATGAAATAACACACTGGCAACACACACAGTCACACAGGCAGCAAATACAGACTGGCAGGAGACACGCACTGGCAGGAGACACGCACTGGCAGGAGACACGCACTGGCAGGAGACACGCACTGGCAAGGCACACATGCATGGAATCAAAGAAAGACGACATAAAAATGACTAAGGAAAAATCACTAAGCAAAAACAATAAGCTAAAACCCTAAGCAAAAACCCTAAGCAAAAACCCTAAATAAAAACTCTAAATAAAAACCCAAAATAAAACCCCTAAATAGAAAACCTAAATACAAACACTAAGCAAAAACCCTAAGCAAAAACCCTAAGCAAAAACCCTAAGCAAAAACCCTAAGGAAAAACCATAAGCAAAAACCATAAGCAAAAACCCTAAGCAAAAACCATAAGCAAAAACCATAAGCAAAAACCATAAGCAAAAACCATAAGCAAAAACCATAAGCAAAAAACCATAAGCAAAAAACCATAAGCAAAAACCATAAGCAAAACCATAAGCGAATACCATAATGAATAGAAGGAAGGAAAAACACTAGGGAAATTTAATATCAAAAACGATATAGGAAAAGAATTTAGCGTTGACAACAGAGTCTCTAGGACCCCAAAAGCACAGCATCCATGCCTGGGAGGAGGAATGGGTAGCTACAGGGCATGCTGCTAACTCAAACAGAAATGCAACATCAGGGAGACCAACCCAGATTGGGTCTGTGGATGACAATTACAACCAAACATCTCTTGGGAGGAATGCAAAGCCTCTGCAGTAATGCCAAGGAGGAGGAAAGGGTAGCTACCAGGCATGGATTTCAGTAGCCATGAGAGTAAATGGAGAACTATTAACACACAGAATGAAATAACACACTGGCAGCAGACACAGAGTGGCAGCAGACACAGAGTGGCAGCAGACACACACTGGCAGCAGACACACACTGGCAGCAGACACACTCATGGAATCAAAGAAAACCATTATAAAAAACCCTAAGCAAAAACACTGAGCAAAAAGAATATGCAAAAACACTAAGCAAAAACAGTATGGAAAATGCCTGGGAGGAGGAAAGTGTAGCTACAGGGCATGCTGCTACCTCCACCACAGATGCTACATCAGGGTCAATAGCCAAGAATGGGTCTGCTGGATTTCAGCAGCCATTAGAGGAAATAATAATGAAGCAAAGGACAGAAAGTAAAAACACACAGGCTAGGGACGCACTCGGTTGCAAACAAAGAAGAACAACATTAACAAATCTGAAAGAAAATGCAACAATTCATCGTAACACAGAACAAGCTGTGGTAGGTAAGGGTTTAGTTTGTTAGTCAATTCGAAACTCAATGTTGCTTTCTCAGATGTCCTGGAATGGAAACAGTGTTGTAAAATGTAATTTGTGTTGCAAACGATGGAAACTAAGTAGCTGCAAGCATTGCAAACTACACATTGCCAGGATACTTAAGCTGCTAGAAAATAACCAAAGAATAATGGAAAAGACTGCTGACTTTCACCCTCACAACCATCATGAGAAAAGAAAGCGCATCTCCCGCAACAACCTGCACATCCGCTAGAATGACTGGAATTCATTCAGGAGATAAGAGTTGTATAAATGCAGAACTGATCCTTTGCTCAAATTGTGACCTTGGCGGAGTGTAGACTCCCCCTGGCGCCCAGCTCTGTTTTGCTCACTTGACCACCTAGCTTAATTGAATAAAGCTATCCCTTTATGTATCGCACTAGACTTTGCCTGGTTTTGTCACAATTAGAATTAATAGTAAGGAAAAGCAACAAAGAAATCAATCATCAAGCCATACAGCAGAAACAACAGCGTAAAAAAGCAAAGGAAAAGACTGCAGCTGCAGTCATGCCAAGAAGGAGGTAAGGGTAGCGACCATGCACAGACCTAGCCAGCCACCAGAGGAAAGCATATAGGTAAAAAACCACTAAAGAAAACTACTAATGAAGAACAGCACGGAAGAGCAGCACGGAAGAGCAGTAACAAGAGACACGAAGGAAAAAAAATGAAGGAGAAAAAGAGCACTAAGAAAAAGCACTAAAGGGGAAATGCACCAAAAGGGGAAAAGCTCTCAAGGGGAAAAGCTCTCAAGGGGAAAAGCTCTCAAGGGGAAAAGCTCTCAAGGGGAAAAGCTCTCAAGGGGAAACGCACTCAAGGGAAACGCACTCAAGGGGAAACGCAGCACGGAAATGCACAGATGAAAAGAATGCAGAGATGACAACTGAGTCTGGAGGACCCCAAAAGCTCAGCATCCATGCTTGGCAGGAGGAAAGGGTAGCTACAGGGCACGCTGCTAAGCCCACCAGAGATGCTACATCAGGGTCAGCAGCCCAAAATGGATCTGCGGATGACAATTAGAACAAAACATCTCTCTGGAGGAAGGCAGAGCACCTGCAGTCATGCCAAGGAGGAGGTCAGGGTAGCTACCGGGCATCAATCTAGCCTGCCATCAGAGGAAAAGCTGCAAGACCACCACAAGGGAACAGGCAGCCTTGCTCAGGAGGCGTGGACCCACCTGGGAAATGAGAATAAGACAGCAAATGCATCAAGCAGAGCAGGAAAGCCAAAACAGGAGGCTGGAGTTTAAGAAGTCAGAAACGAATACACAAAACAGAACAATCGAGGGTGAGAGAACATCAGGTAAGTGAAGGGAAAGTAAGAGGAAAGGCACAGGCTAGGGGACAAGGAAAGAAGGGACAAGGAAGGTAAAGCTAGGCAAGGAAGAGTGAAAAGGAAAGGAGAAACACAAAACAAAGAGAAAATACATTGTCTCAAAAGGAAAAGAATGCTCTCAGTAAGGAAGAATGCAAAGAAAGGAACAGGAAAGACAAAGAACCGACAAAAATGAAACAAAGACCATGGAAGGCAAAGCAAAAGGGGCACTACAGAAAAGCTAAGCGGGGAAATAACAAACAAACAGGGAAAAGAAAGCAAAGCAAAACAAGGTCTAGAAATGCAAGAGTAAAGCAAATCACCTGAATACAATATCACGGCAAAGCAAAGAGTCTGAATCAGATAAAAATGCTCCCCAGTGATGATCTCTGGAAAGAAAGAATGAAAGAAAGAACATTCAGAAAGAAAGAACTGCTGGACTCTTTCCAAGAGATTCCTGTACTTTTTGTTCTGAGGAGCCCACAACTGGACACAGTACTCCAGATGAGGCCTTACCAGGGCAAAGTAGAGTGGGAGGATCACCTCCCTTGACCTGCTGGCCATGCTTTTTCTAATGCACCATGGAATGCCATTGGCCTTTTTGGCCATGAGGGTACACTGATGGCATGGCCAACCTGTTGTCCACTAGGACACCCAGGTCCCTCTCTGCAGAGCTCCCCTCCAGCAGGTCATCCCCCAACCTGTACTAGTGTATGCAATTATTCCTCCCTAGGTGCAAGACTCTACACTTGCTTTTGTTGACCCTCATCCAGTTTCTTACTGCCCAGCTCTCCAGTCTGGCCAGGTCTCGCTGAATGGCAGCACAGCCTTCAGGCGTGTCAGCCAATCCTCCCAACTTCGTATCATCAGCAAACTTGCTGAGGGTGGCCACTGTCCCCTCGTCAAGGTCATCGATGAAGACGTTGAACAAGACCGGACCCAGCATCGACCCCTGGGGGACACTGCTAGTTACAGGTCTCCAACCGGACTCTGCACTGCCAACAACGACCCTCTGTGCGCTGACAGTCAGCCAGTTCTCAACCCACCTCACTGTCCACTCATCTATCCCACACTCCCTCAGCTTTGTTATAAGGATGTCATGGGGGACACTATCAAATGCCTTGCTGAAATCATGGTAGGCTACATCCACCGCCCTATCCAAAACTATCTGGAAGGTTCTTAGTTCTTTACCACCGTTTCCTTCCCCGCGCTTGAAAACTACAAGCAGCTAAAACAATGTTCTCTGAAGATATCCAGGAGAGAAGAGTCCCGGTAGATCAGTATCAAGCCCAGCTCATGGGAGCCCAATGCCCACTGTTTCCTGGCTGATAAACACAGATCTCTGGCAGCATTCAATCGTCTTCCCTGTACAACCACCCAGCCCCCCTCCTAGTCATCAACACCAGTATCATTTTAAAGTCAATGAACCTAGCCTGTAAAAGCACATGTAGCCTCCTTCATTGGTTTGGGGGACTGAGTTTGAGAACACATCTTTAGGCAAACACTCACATCAAGTTCCATATGTCTGAATGCGCAGCCCCTCCTCATGCAGTGACCGCCCTTCCACAGCTGCAGATGGTTTCATTCCCCGCAGCAACTTCACAGCGGCAGAAGGGACAGACGCCTCCCTGTAACCAGAAGGAAACAACAAAGATAAATAAAGCAGCACAGCCCCACGTCCAAGGCTCTGTAAACTCCATGTATTCCAGTGACAGGAAGGCATCTGCAACATCAGCCTTCACCCTGGCATCAGGGTACCTTGTTGGCCTATCACAGCGGCGCTGGTACAGGATTCATTGTGTTACGCCCTGTTACCAAAGGCACGATACCTGTGAGTGGGTAACACAGTATCTCGCTACCACAGAACTTGCAAGGAGCGACACAAAGTTTGATCTCAGCACTCATCACACAGAAGTTACTTTGGCAGCCTTGGGAGGAGAATGGAGGAATCTCTTGCTATGCAGGGAGCAAGGACTTGGTGTATTTCTAGCATCAAGTTACACGTGGTCAAATCGGGTGATGTTCCCAGCCTGCATCTTCATCCTTCCTTAAGGCCTTGACTGAAAGCTTGCTGGCACTGCGTCAGCTGATTCTGGCTCGCATTCCCTCCGGATCAGCTTCAGATACATCAGGGCTTGGACACGTGTTACTGATGAGTGCAGCAACATTGGGATCTGGCCCCACTGATCTTCTGGACACCAGCTTTTCATTACACGTGAAACGTTCTACACTGCAAGATATTAATAAGGAGAGAGAACAATACTCAGTCGATGACAAAAAGAGAAGCGTGTGTCCCAACGCTACAACTGTTAGAGAAAACACTCACCGTGACTCCTTTAGTACAGAAAAGCTGGAACGAGGCTTCTTAGCTACTTGATCTGGCTGTTCAAAGCTATTTAAAACAAAACAACACAAAACAACCAAACATGCTTCTCTTTGCATCGGTTTTAAAGGTTTTCTGATTTAAAGTGTGTTGAAGCAGGCTGTATTCAGAGAGAAAAAGTAACAACTTCTACTCCGCACATCATTTTTGCCCTTAATCCAGTGGCTGGATTTTCACTGAGAAAGGAGGCATTTCTGATGGAGATTACAATGAAGGCACCGTCCTTCATAGGACCTGGAGGATGAAAGAAAGGTTCAGAAACCCATTCTGGAATTCAGGCGCTAATTACTGGGAATACTCAAGCACAGTCTTGTCTTTCCTAACATTTTGTTCTGATTTTACTAATATGCTAGGCTCACCTGTAGGCTTTGTTTTGTTGCTTTTTTTTTCCTCCTGTACAATGAAGAGGTGTCACTTACTGAAATGGCACTGATTACTTTTTGGAGGACAGCGTTCTTGTTTCTCTCTAACAACAAGGGTATTTTTGCTAATTGCTCATCAGAATTTCCACAGGCACAGTGAATTAAGTGTGCCCTCTGAACACAGGTAGCCACTATCATCAGAAACTGATGTTGAAAATCACTGGCTTAATTGTTGCTTAGCTCAGAACTGTACTGCCTTTCAGAAAACAGTGATTGAACACTACTACTACTCTGTACTTCACTGTAGGTTGTTAAGCAACCCCCCCTGCCCCACAAGTGCTCTTTCCCTTCCTTACAGTTATCTCCACCTAAGCAGAATCCAAAACACGTGCCCTTGATGCCATCCAACTTCCTCCGAGTGCTTTTGCAGTTTTACAGAAAAGAAAAAAAAAAAAAAAGAAAAAAGAATAAGAAAGAGGATTTTCCTCTTGCCCCACTGATAAACAAAGAAGTCAAACATGGGTAGCTTGGCCATGAATGCCTCCAGGGATGGGACACCCATAACCTCTCCAGCCTGTCCATGTCCCTCTGGATGGCTTCCCTTCCCTCCAATGTATCAACTGCGCTGCTCAGTTTGTATCGTCTGCAAACCTGCTGAGGGCGCACTCGATGCCATCATCTGTGTCACTGATGTTGAAGAGCATCGGTCCCAAGACAAAACTCTGAGGGACACCACTTGTGATCAGCCTCCACCCTGACACAGAACCATCGACCACAATCCTTTGGCTGTGTCCAGCCAGCCAATTCCTAATCCACTGAACAGTCACAAAATCCACACCTCCCCAGTCTAGAGAGAAGGATGTGGTGAGGGACCATGTCAAAGGCTCTGCAGAAGTCCAGGTAGATGACATCCATCGCCCTTCCCCCGACAACCCAAGCCATCACTCCATCATACAAGGCCACCAAATTGATCAGGCAAGATCTGCCCTTGGTCAAACTATGCTGGCTCTCTTGGGTCTCTGTCTTGTGTGTGCCTTAACATCACTTCTAGGAGGATCTGCTCCCTGATTTTCCCAGGCACAAAGCTGAGGCTCGCCAGCCTGAAGTTGCCCGGGTCCTCCTTTCTACCTTGCTTAAAAATTCCCAGGATCGTGCTGTGATTCATCCATATGCAGACATTCTGGAAGACAAGCAACTGGTGCCTAGCCAAAAGTGGAACAGAATGACTGCCTACTGAGGGCTTCTTCTGCAAAAACTATTGTAAACATTTCTCATTTTTCCAAGTATCAATTCAGCTTCCCACTTCTTTTTCTAAAGCTTTTCAAAAGAGACAAGCAAGGCAGGCAAGGCAGGGATGTAGCCCTCTATGTTAGGAAAGAATGTGAATGTATGGAAATCAGTAATGGCAATGATAGGGGTGAGAGCTTATGGGTCAAAATAAAAGCAAAGGCCAGTAAAACTGACATTACCACAGGAGCGTGCTACAGGCCACCCAACCGCATGAAGATGCGGACAAGACACTTTATAGGTGGTTGGATGAGGTCTCAAGGTCTCTTCCCCTTGTTCTTGTGGGGGATTTCCACGTCCCACACATCTGCTGGATTCCTAATGCAGCAGATAGGGAACAGTCCCGGAGGTCCCTAGAGTGTGTGGGAGAGAACTTCCTGACACAGATGGTGAAGGAGCCAACAAGGGGAAGCAAAATCCTGCTGTTTGTTAACAGAAAAGGTCTTGTGACAGATGGAAAGGTTGGAGGCCGTCTGGCTCATAGAGATCGTGAGATGCCAGATTTCTCAGTCCTTGATGAACCCCAGAGGGGAGTCAGCAGAACTGCTACCTCGGACTCCCAGAGGCAAACTTTAACCTTTCTAGTACCATGGCTGAGAGGGTTCCTCGGGAGGTAGCTTTGGAGGGCGTGGGAACCCAGGAAGGCTAGCAATACTTTAAGCAAGTAATTTAAAAGGAGCAGGAGCTGACCATCCCCAAGACACAGAAGACAACAGGCAAGGAGGCTGGACTGGCTGAACGGAAACCTCTGACTGGAACTCAAGAGCAAAAGGAAATGTACGGTCTCTGCAAGAGTGGGCAAGCTACTTACGATGATAACAGGTATGTAGCAAGGCTGTGCAGGGACAACATTAGGAGAGCCAAAGCCCAGCTAGAACCGAACTTGGGCACTAAGGTAAACAACAATACATATTTCTATTAATACAACAACAGCAAGAGGAGGGCTAGGGAGAATCCATTCCTCATTGGACACCAAGAGCAACTTGGTGACTAAGGATCAGGATAAGGCTGAGCTACTTAATGCCTTCTTTGCCTCAGTCTTTAATAGCAAGATTTGTTACTCCCTGGGAATAAAATCCCCTGTGCTGCTAGGTAGGGACGAGGAACCCAGCAGGCCCTGCCCTATCAGTCTCACCTCAGCGACAGCAAAGGTTATGGAATGGATCATCTCAGGAGCCATCGTGGACCAATTAAAGATCAACCAGGGGATCAGGTCCAGTCAGCATGGGTTTATGAATGGTAATTCCATTCTATGACAAGGTGACCCACTTAGCAGATGAGGATAAGGCTGTTAATGTGGTAAAGCCTCTGACGCTGTACCCCACAACATCTTCATGGAGAAGCTGGCTGCCCACAGTTTAGATGGGCGTATGCTGCACTGGGTGAAACACTGTCTGGAAAACGGGGCCAACGAGTTGCAGTCAACGGAGTTAAATCCAGTTGGCAGCCAGTCACTCCAATGTCCCCCTGCGCTCGGTACTGGGGATGCTTCCATTCAACACCTTTATTAACAATCTTGACGAGGAGATGGAGCACACCCTCAGTAAGTTTGCAGACAACACCAAGTTCAGAAGGATGGTCGAGCTGCCTGATGGGAGAGAGGTGCTACACAGGGACCTGGATAGACTGGATCAATGGGCCAGGACAAACTGGATGAGTTTCAATAGGGCCAAGTGCTGGGTCCTGCATTTTGGTCACAACAAACCCAAGCAACCCTACAGGCTTGGGGAGGAGAGGCTGGAAAGCTGCCTGATGGAAAGGGACCTTGGTGTACTGATGGACAGTCAGCTGGATATGAGCCAGCAGCACACCCAGGTGGCCAAGAAGGCCAACGGCACCGTAGCTTGGGTCAGGAATGGAGTGGTGAGCAGGACTAGGGAAGTCATCCTGCCCCTGCACTTGACCCTGGCGAGGTCTCACCTCAAGTACTGTGTTCAGTTTTGGGCACCCCAATTCACAAAGGACGTCAAGGTGCAGAAGCAGGTTTAAAGAAGGGCAGCAAAGCTGGGGAAAGGATTGGAGAATATGTTCTGCAGGGAGCGACTGAAGGAACTGGGGCTGTTCAGCTCGGGAAAAAGGAGGCTGAGGGGAGACCTTATTGCTCTCTCCAGATACCTGAAAGGTGCTTACAGCAAGAGCGGAGCTGGTCTCTTCTCACTGGTGACAGGATGAGGAGTAATGGCTTTGAGCTGCACCAGGGGAAGTTTAGGTTGGATATCAGGAAAAACTTCTTGACAGAAGGGCTTGCTAAGCACTGGAATAGGCTCCCCAGGGAGGTGGTTGAGTCACCATCCCTGAATGTGTGTAAAAATCATTCTGATGCGGTGCTCAGTGACAAAACTGAGTGGAGGGCTGTTAGAGTTAGGCTAGTCTGGTTAGGTTGTGGTTGGACTTGATGATCCTTAATGCCTTCTCCAAGCTGAGCAATTCTATGATTCTATGAGATTTAACACCACAGTTCTTGTGGGAGCTGTGATGGAACTTGCAGTGTCTCTGGCTTCCCCACAATCACTTTCTCCAGGCGGATTCTTAGGTCCTGGAACTTCTCGAAAGCCAAGGACACACCTCTGTCCAGTTTCCGTACCAGCTCCTGCAGTGACATCTCTGACAGCTTTCTCCTCTAAGGAAGAACCAAGCAGGTGGTTGAGTCACCGTCCCTGAATGTGTTTAAGAACCATTTGAATGTGGTGCTCAGGGACATGATTGGGCAGCAGGTTGCCGGGTTTAGGGTAAGTTTGGTTAGGTTATGGTTGGACTTGACCACCTAAAGGTGGTCTTTTCCAACCTGAGCAATTCTATGACTCTATGATCCCTATTGAAGTTGACCTTCTGTGGTTTCTAAAATCACTCTGCCTTCAGCAAAATGTTACTCTCTGCATCCTCCTGCCTTCCAAGGAGAAGTACAGAAGCCTGTCCATCAACCAGTAGTCTTTGCTGGGCTGGATGCTGAAATTACCCACCAACTATGAAGAGCCAACAATACAAAGAGAAGTACATCAGCTGAAGTAGTCACGCTTTAGAATACCAGATGCTACTAAGATCTAAACTACCAGAGCTCCCAGGGGCAGCCTTTCTCAAGCTATACTATCATCTACTGCAGCTAGCACTTATGCTCTGCGTTCCAATGCCTACTTCTTCAGCCGGTAGCAAAGACTCATTGTATCAGCAGTACAATATCAAGAGCTCAGGGTTCCGGTTACGTGCAGCAAAACTCGATCTTAACAGAGACATCTTGAACTATTCTTGAAGACACCCATTGGTTCCTGTCAACAGGAAAGGTAAGGTGAAATCCAACAAGCCTGCACTCTCAGCCTGTGCTCTCAAATCACATGACAGGATCTGCTAGAGTGGGATGCGACAATGACACGAGTCCTCCAGCAGTCAGAAGCACCATTCTAAAAATAACCACATTTCTATGAGGCTGTAACATCAAGTGTAATGTGCCCCCCCTCACGCCACTGCTCAAACAAATAACCAGCTGCTGGTCAGGGTCCTGCTCAGCAGGGAGCTGAAAAAAGTGCTGCCCCACACCCACCCCAGGCTGCCTCATCAGCACAGGGCAGCACTAAGCCCAGCACCAGGCAGGGCAACTTGCACAACGCATACCAGGCTTTGGCTGGCTCAGCTTCCATACCGCTGTGCCTGCAGTCCCACTGACCCCAGGCTACAGCAGGCACTGTGTCATCACAAGACTGAGTGGCAACAGAGGCATATTCCCTGTGGGCTCTGCCCCATAAATGCCATCACACAAACTGGTACTCTGAAGTTTACGTGCCTTAATACCTTAGGAGCCCCTCTCTTCAAGGAGCTAGATCTACAAGTCTGATTCCCACAAAGGGTGAGGGGCGATGACAATCAGCAGTGTGGTAGATACCCTATCCTAAGCAAGATCATTCTCCTAAGACATTCAAATTAGTGCAGCAACACCCTACCTTATTTTCTGTATTCAGCTCTGTATTGATCTCACGTGGATAAAAGTAACAGTCAGCACCTGCAACAAGTCTAGACGTAGCTAAGATTTAGATGGAGGGAGCTAAGAGATCAAGACAAGATGATGTAGTGCAATGCAGTCAAAGGAGCTGGCCAAGCAAAAGCTATGTGCATGCATTTCCAAGCTGAGCATGCACCTGGAGTTGGGACTGGATCACTCACTGTCAGAAGAATTCCTGAGTACCATCATAAAGAAAGCTATACTGCGTCATGACTGGAGTCCCTTTACGTTAATTAGCCCTCTTTGCATTTTAATATGCACCATTCACTACTCCAAAGTTGCACTTCCTTTTGCCTTTCTACCTGAAGGGCTTTGAAAAAGTCTCTGAAATAGAAATTCCATGACTGCTGTAATACACTTGGGCAGGTATCTGGACTCCCATCCAGAGACATCCAATGCCTTTTACGGAAATAAAGAATACTCAAGGACTTACCCCACCAAATTCCCACTCAGTTTTACACCACTGCTTTTTGGTCTGATAGGCAGGAGTCAGCAAAAGGCAGCGAAAGGCAGCTATTCGGCAATCCCAGGAAGTCAGCTGGGCTCTAGGGAGACAAGAAGGGCACTAAGGTGACAAACAACCATTGCCTTTCATCCTTTTTCACAGGTCTTAACATCTTTGTTTCCTCCTCTCCACCATTTTCACAGCCAAAACAGAAACTACCTTTGCACTTCTCACAACTCTTCCCTGCACTCCCAAATAAATGGTATCATGACATCCTCTACCACACTGCAACTGCTCAGAATAATCAAAATTATATCATTCATGACATAAGAAACTTACTTTTGACTAGTGGCAACAACATTCCATTCCCATCCTGTCCCTCTGTGTTATGAATACTGCAATTGTCCTTCTGACAGCCTCCTGGATGAATGCACCAACAGCAAGGAAGCATCCTGCACTTACTCTGAAGAGAGAAGGAAAGCAAGGTTCATGGAAACAGGCACACAAGGCTTGCACCCAGACACGGTTCTCCAGATCATGCCACAGATAGGACTACCAGAGTGCCAGAACATAATTTACCACTAAAGAAAACATCTGGGGGCACATTCACAACTTCAGCACAAGCTGTAGTGGCTCAGCATATTTAGCTTTCCTCTCATTACAGCTGGAAAACAAGATACTCCTAAACATCAGTCAGCAAGCACTTGGATCAGCCTGCCCTCTGGTTTTTACAATGACAGACATCGTTACAGCCACCTCTAACACCTGACCAGGAGATGCTTCCATTTACTAGCCTGGACTTGCTTCCTTCCATCAGCAGCTGCTCCTAAACTGACCTTCGATTCATACAGTGATACCATTGACTTGTAGCACAAGCTGACCTGCAAGACAGAGAAGAGAAAGCAGGATGGCCACAAACACTGACACAGCACGTTCTAATATTCATAGTATCATAGTATCATAGTATTGTGCGAGTTGGAAGGGACCTTAGAGATCATCGAGTCCAACTCCCGGGATTCGAGCCCTCTGTGTAGCAGAGCAGCACTTCTACCCCCTGCTCCACAGGGGGGATTCGAACCCAGGCCCCCTGGTGTTGCAGACGGGAATTCTACCGCTGCGCCACCGGGGCACACTTGAACAACCACAAAAGAGACAAAACAGGAGATAAGGGCATCCACAGCAACACCCCAGTTCATAAAGAAATGCAAATGCAGCCTGGCCTCAGCAGTCCTTATATATTTCTTACACATTTGATTGAGCCGACTGCATTTTGAACCAGGAGTGTTCACAGTCTCTTGCAAATTAACATGACACAGCAAAAACCAAAATAAAAACAAAACAAAAAAAAAATTACAAAAAAAAAAAAAAAGCAATACAAAGACCTATAAAGAAAAAAAGCAAGCCAAAGACCAGGGTATCAAAGATTAAAAAAAAAAAACAAAACCAAAAACAAACACAAAACAAATAGAAAAAAAAAAAAAAGGAAAAAGAAAACGCATAGCACCTGTAACAGCAAAAATACTGGCACAATGGGAATATATTACAAAGGCAAGGAAAGAATGGCTCACCCACCTCTGAGGATGGAAGTGCACAGAACAAACTGCACAGAGGAGAAATCATCAGAAAAAAATCCCACCCAGGGGCAGTCAGCCCTCAGAAATGCTCTGTAAGAGAGGTGCAGCCAGGCTCCACCCCTTCCAGTCACTCAGCTGCATTGCCTTCACCTGCTGACCAGGGCTGACCAGGTGATAATCAGTGGCTCAAGCTGTAATTCAACAGTTCTCATACAGCAAATCAGAAGAAAAATAGCAAAGCATAGATGAAAAACACAGCAACAACAAATGAACCTCGAAGAATTCTAGAAAGTAACACAGAATTAAGTAAATAAATAAATAAACACACACAAAAATAAAAATTAAAATTAAAAAAAAAAAAAAGCACAGCACAGCAAAGCACAGATGACAATAAACAACAAGGAAAACCCACCACCCTGAAAAGAAATGGCACCTGAGCATTTCACCAGAGAGGCTCCTTCCATCTGTCTTCCTGCAAAGACACAAGGATAAAAGCCTCAGTTCCTCTGAGCAACAATTGGAAACAAGTCCACAAAATTATTCATTCAAAGGCACTTCCAGGAGATGTATAACAGAATCCTTCCCAGTTACACAAGCTTACACTGTGGCCTTAGGAGAAACAAGCTCCCTTTCTGGTCCCGGTTCCTAAGGGCTTCTTTTCATCACCTGTTGGACACAACAAGACGACTTTTCTTGCACAAATATATGCCCTGCATACCTTTCTCCATCCCAAAACAAAGTCCAACCTAGAGTTGCAGAGCAGACACTAGATGCTGACCAGAGCAGTAAATGAACAGAAGAGGGGAGAAGCAGATACAGGTAAAACAACTAAAGGAGTGAAAAAGATCAGAACTGAAGAAAGGATACAGGTAAGAAAGAAGGACAGAAGAATGGAAAGTGCTATAGAGGATAGGACTGGACATCAGCAGAAGAGGAGCAGATGCAAAGCTACACCAAGGTGTGCCTTCTCCCTCTGTCCCTGTCCACCACTAGCAACATCCCCCACTGACAGGGATGCTGCTGCCCCAGCAGCTGATGGGGTTGTGGCCTGGGGCTGTTCCCTGCCACTTCTTTTCTTCAGGTGTCTGCACATGAGGAACAGCTGTTCCCCATGCCCTGCATGCTGGTAATTAGTGTGGGTAATTACTGGGTGGGAATTGTGGGAAGGAAATTCAGGGGTGGGATAGTGAGAAGGCATTTGAGGGGGATGGGATATTGTTTGGGTGGGATTTTGGAAATCAGACATGACTGTTAGGATGGGGGATATTTGGTTGGAAATATTGTCATTTCCATTACTCATTGCTTTGTATGATAAGTTATTAAATGCTTTGTGTTCCTTCTGCTATACCTCTGCTTGCAGTCATCTGTGCAGTGTCAAAGGTCCTCAGCTCTACATGCCCACCTCCAGGGTAGGATGGGGCACCACAGATGGCAGGGTTCCACAGCTGCCACCAGCAGCCCCAGCCCGCTCCTGCACACCTGAGGTGTGAGTGGCTGTGAGAGGAATGTCTCTGTGGAAGTGCAGCTCATTCCTCCCCTCTGATGGGGGCAGAAGGCACGAGACAAAAGAGGAAAGCAGAAAGCATCTGCATTTCCCTCGTGGCTCTTATTTCCTGTGTTAATGTGGGAAATGAGCTGAGCCACTGTGCCTCTCTTCTATGGCTAGCTCTGCAGCTCTGCCACTGTCTTCATGCTCAGCTGTTCCTGTGTGTAATGCTCCACACTTGGACCCTGCAGAGCCCAAAGACCTCCTTGGCTGCTGTTACTCACCACTCTGTACCTGCTTCCAGGTGTCACTTGCAAGACCCTGCGAGTCCACCTGGTTGGAACTGCAGTCCATAAACACAAATGTGAAAGAAAGAAGAAAGGATTCTTTCATTTCACAGGCTTTCATCTTCATTAAAAGATGTTCTGCTGTGGAGCACAGCTGGAAGCATTTCATTTGTGCAAAAAAGGGGGAGAGCTTGGTTCCTGCCCTCTCTAATCTCATGTAAGAGCTGGCTGTCTATGAGGAAGAGTCTCTACTTGGAGATCTGCTCTATAGGAACATTTTGTGAACCTGTTCTTCAGAAAAGTATCTTTGGGACTTTTTGTTTTGATTTGTGGGGTTTTTTTTCAGAAATAATGCTTTTGTTTACTAGCTTGAGTCCTTCACCATTCTTAGGAAAATTAGAGTAAAGCAGCTGTATCTGCTACTGCCTTCCACTACAGTTACCATTTGAGGTTATGGTTAAAGGCTGAACTTGAGAGTTTGAGCGCTGCCACAAAGCCCTGGCTGTGCCGGGCCCCCTTCCGACCTGGGCCCCAAAGCAGCCCCGACTGTGCCGGGTTCCCCTCTCACCTGGGCCCTGCAGTGGCCTCAGCTGTGCCGGGTCCCTCTCCAGTCTGGGCCCTGAGGTGGCCCCAGCCGTGCCTGGTCCTCCTCCATGCTGGGCCCCAAGGCCCTGCCTCTGCCTGCTCCCCCACTGCTCTGGGCCCTGAGCTGGCCCTAACTGTGCCAGGCCCCCCTCAGGCACAGGCCCTGCCTCAAGCCCCGCCCCCTGTGGACAGCAGTGCTATTGCCTGTTTTTTTTCTCTCTTCCCTCTTCTTTCCCTCTTCTCTTCACAAATGCATTCAGATCCCCCAGGATGACCTGCACTGATACTGCTGCATTCTTCCTGAACAAACTTGCTGGACAGTGCAGCTTTTTCTACAGAGCAGCGTGCCTTTGGAAATGCTTTGACTATGTAAACTAACAGCAAGAGAACACTGAGCTCTTCTGGGTCTTTCTAGGAATGGCAAAGAGACAGGAGAGTGTGCTCAGCCTCGTCTGGTTGCTTGTATGCAGAAATCCCTGTCACGGTTGTAAACATCTGTGCTGTTCTGCTTGACGGCAGCAGTGTGTGACAAGAAGCCTACAGTTATCAATCTAGAGGTGGTAATTAATTGTAACAGTTCCCCCTTCTTCTTCCCTCGACACTTGGGTTATGCAGTTCCCCTATGCTATGTGCCGGTGTGTCATGGGTTAAGCTAAAATCTACCTGCACCCATGACTGGGGTATAGACAGCCTGCAGGGCTGCTATCCCAAAAGGAAAAGGGAAAAAGGGAAAAGGAAAATAAATACAGCGGCAGCGATCTAAGGAGGCACACTTATTTACTAAATACTATATCGGAATACAGAATAACACAAAATAATACAATATAATTGGAATTAAGGCTAACAAATCAAGTAAAATAAGAGAGTGAGTCCCGAAACCAAGAGGCCTACTGTAACTCTAGGCGAAACGGCTGGAACGCTCCCACACGGCTCCCCCCTGGCTGGCAAGGTCCAAGAGCGCGAGTCCAGCACTGAAGTGAGATTATATAGAGTCCGTGTCATATGACTGACCGTGGTGTTCCCTGGGACATTCAGTCTTCTTTTGTGAGCAGCAGATTCGTCAAAATTATCCATGCTTTATCATGATGTTATGATGTGGAATACTGATAGCAAAATCACAGAATTGCAAAAACATGACATGGTGTAATACCTATGAGCCACAGCTTTGTTGCGTTTAGCAAAGCTCATGGCAACAGGCTTTGGCCAACCTCAGAGCTACGTAGATGATGATAAGATACCCGATGATAAGAGAGAGAAAATGAACAAGCTACAAGGTAAATGTTGTTTCTTCCTTCTAGTCAGCACGCCATCGCTAAATCTTCCATGCTATGACTTTTATCTTGATAGTGATGATCCTTTAACCTCACACCTTTAGCACAGCACTTTATGTGGAGGTACCCACTAGTGACAATGTGTTAGTGCCGCTTTTCTGCCTGTGGTTTTTTGTTGTTGTTGTTGTTTTGTCTGTATTTTCCAGAATGTGGGGATTTCTTTCATTGCCCACAAACACTGCCCAGTGCAGGAGGAGGCAGGGACGAGAGTCAGGAGCAAGGGCAGAATGGTGTCTCTGTTACTAAGTGAAATGACTGTGGTTTCTGCATGTGGATTTGCCATAGTGCTTCTTACAAGGCCTAACAGTGGGATGAAATGTGCCCTGAAGCAGGTGTGCTTTTTAGGAAGGCAAAAGAGAAATGCAAATCATGGTAAGTCTCAGCACTGTACTTGGGCACCCGGCCTGGGAGGAGAATGGTGTGAGTGCCCCATCACCTTCTGCCTGTGAGCTGTCTAGAGTCCTGTCCCAAGCTGTGGATTTCCCTAGCTAGAAGGTCATTCTTCTGGAAAGCCGGATTTCCTCAAGTTACGTTACCACATGAAGAATATCAGATTGAGTTATTTGGAAATACTGTTCTGGCCTCATTTCCCATGGGAAAACCTCCACTGGAGAGACCTTGAGGATGTGGGAGACCCCACAATGGGGGAGACCCAGGTGCTTCTTACCACACGTGAAGAGTTTGCAAAGGAGGTGGCATCACTGGCACCCTCTGGATAAGGGATTTACACCCAGGAGCGTCAGATGGGCTTCTGTTGCTAACAAACAAAATTCTTTCAGTACGCACAACTTTCTTTTCTGCTCTTCCTGCACGTGTGTTTTTGAACCTGTTGCCTAAGGAAGAGCGGCTGCAGAGAAGTGCTTTGTGTGTCTGTGTTCCCCTCAGTAATTTCTGAGTCCAGTGATGAATCAGATAGAAGGGTCGGGAGGTTCTTGGAGTTTTACTGCAAATCACCTTCAAGCAGAAGAGAAAAGTCTGCCTGCAAACCTTCATTGAGCAACCAGTGGGTCCAGAGGAGGGCCACTAAGATGATCAGAGGGCTGGAGCACCTTTCCTATGTGGACAGGCTGAGGGAACTGGGCTTGTTTAGCTTGGAGAAAGCTCCAAGGGAGACCTCCTTGTGGCCTTCTAGTATTTGAAGGGAGCATATAAACAGGAGGGGGAACGGCTGTTTACGAGGGTGGATAGTGATAGGACAAGGGGGAATGGTTTTAAACCGATACGGGGAGGTTTAGGTTGGATATTAGGTTGATGTTTTCCACACAGAGGTTGGTTACGCACTGGAACAGGTTGCCCAGGGAGGCTGTGGATGCCCCATCCCTGGAGGCATTGCAGGCCAGGCTGGACGTGGCTCTGGGCAGCCTGGTCTGCTGGTTGGAGACCCTGCACACTGTGGTCCTTTTCAGCCCAGGCTATTCTATGATTCTATGATTCTATGATGTTATCAGACCTCAGGGAAATCAAGTCTAAAAGAGAAGCCTTTGAAATTAAGCTTGATTTGCTCTGCTTGGTGCTCCCTTTCCGGATGGTCATTTGGACACGGATTTTCTGCCTGTGCCTGTTGGACAACCCAGAGGTAAGTTGTGTCTGTCTCCTAGAAGGCAGAAACCTTCATGCTCTCATCATTGAACTGGGTGCAAATTGACTTAAGATCCTCTCAAGGTCTTCCAAGTCTGTTAGTGCCTTGAAGGGCTTGCACAGTTGGACCACGAGTATTTATTTACCCGGAGAGCATCCCAGACCTTCATATTTGGGCCGTGTCATTCCCTGACCCACTGCCAGACCCTACAGGTGTCTCAGGGAAAAGGTGGCCCCCACATGCAGTGGAAGCTCTCCTCACCTGTGTCTCATCACACTTGTGCCTGCAGGCTTTGCTGGTGAGTCAGCTGAATGGAATCCTGTTTATGAGCCTGAGCGGGGTAATGGAGGTAAGTCACCAGGCTTCACTGGTTTGTAGATTTGGCTGGGATAGTTCAGCAAGGATCCTGCTTGTTACCAGCCAGCGGGTTCTTATCCCCGAGAAGCACGGATGGTCATCGTTTCTTGGTGCTCCATGCTGTCCGCATTGCGTTGGCTTTGTCTCTGTATCTCCAAGGTCTCCCTGTAAGAAAATTTCAAGGGTCCGAATGTTCTTCCATGAGGTCTCTGAGAACAGTTTCCCATGACCTGGAGAAAGTATTTGGGAAGCTGTGGAATAGCAGCCAGCAGGACACCTGGCCTCTCTGCAACTTTGGAACTCTCCCCCCATGTCATTACCTGAGCCCCTTCCATCAATGCAGGTCACTATGGAAGAGATGGGCATGTGCAATGGGGGTGTTTCTCCTCTGTCCTTGATTACAGCTTTGACACCAGGCAGTGGCTTACCAAAGCCTAGCTTTAATCCAACCCATGCAGCTGAGTTTAGAGCCAGGGGTGAGCTCCAAGAGGGCACTCCTATGAGCAGCTGCTCTGGTTACTTAAATATGATGGGGGTGCCCCTGCAGGCGCCCAGGAACTGTTTCCAAGGTGCTCCCATGTGGAAGGGAGAGAAGAGTGTTGGGAAGGAATCCCCAGCTTTAATTGCATCCTGTGTCATTCTGACTGGAAGGATGTTTAATGGGAGTTGCTCTGTCCCGTGTTTGCTTCCTGATGTGACTGGAGGAGGTGATCCAGGTTCCCCTCTAGGTTCTGGGACCGAAAGTCTGGCAGATCGCATGGGTATGTCATGGCTTTGTAATTCCTTAGAGAGCTTTCACTGCCCATTTCCATGCCATTTCATGGCACGTTCCCCTGTATGCTCCGCTATTCAGTGACGCTGTAGTGTATGACTGAATCTTTTCATGGGTCTTTACTTGCAGAAGTGCCCCCAGGGAAAGCCTTGCCCGATCCTCTCTTTCCTCCTGCACTGGAGCCCAGATGAAATCCCAGCAGTGAGTACTTTGTCTTTACTGCCTCCACCGACTCACCACTGCTCTTCAAAAGCTCATGTTCATGATATTTAACTTCATGCATTCTGTTTAGGTCTGGAAAGAGTAAAGGACGAATCCGAACGAGGAAAATACTCCCAGGGCTCGTCCCGTCTCATACAAAAATTGTTGAAGGAAATGAAGAAGGCAGAGCGTGGTGGGTATACTTCAGTCTGCTTACCGTGAGTCCTGGGAAGCTGAGGTCTGATGTACATGGGTAGATAAGCTCTGGCCTACAGAGCAGGAAAGGGTCAGAGCCGTGCTGCGGTGGTGTTCCATGTAACGCCTTGCAGGTGCTGTCAAGCACCAGAGCTGGTCTGCTGCCACTTCTGCATCCGGCCAAGATCCAGAGACAGGTGCTCCCCCAGCACCTCTGGGGGGCTGGGACCAGCAGACTTTGCCTGAGCTCAGGATTGGTGTACCTCGGTTCCTGATGAGAACACATCATGTCCAATTCTGCTGTCCTGCTTTCTTTCTAAAGGAATGGAACAGCCAACCGAGCAGGATGCACTGCAGGAAGGCAGCCATCCCACTCTGCCCAGCTCGGACAGTGTAACAGAGGCAGCGCCAACTATTAGCATGCCAGGTAATTTCTGTCCCGTGACCATCCAGTGTCACTAACCAGAGTCACTGTGTGCCTGCAGGCTCTTCCTGCCTACTCCTGTATACCAGGTCAGCAGCCAAATCAGGGCGCATGTAAAAGAAGCCAGGCTCTCTGAAAATGGCTGACCTCAGTGGGGTCTGGAGAGTTGTTCAGCAGCATGCCAGAGAAAGTACGTGCAGAGCTCTGTGACACTGCTCACCTCCCACCGCTCCCAGTTCCCAGAGACTTGTGAGCTTTGCCCTTTTGGATGAAAGGGATCCTGTGTGGTAGGAGCCTGCAGGGCTGTTTCTCCCCAGGGCTGGCTCCGGCTGTGCCCTGTGCTGGCTGGAGCCCAACCTTCATCCTGGGGATGTCCTGCGGGAGAGCTCAGGACACGTGAGCTGGGGAAAGTGTGAGGGAATCGGCTCTGCGGTGTTGCCCACAGAAAAAGCCCAGAGCCCAGGGCACAGCCCCAGTCCTCGGCCAAGAGCAAGACACGGGTAGTTCCTGTGCATCCTCTCCCTATCAAACTAGAGGTGGAAGCAATCTTTCTTGTCCCCCGATGCTTAGGCACCAGGGGCAGAGGCACGCACTGAAGAAAAGGACAATTTCCGGGGCCTATGAAGCACACTGAGGGATCATCTGTAGCGCAGGTGAAGGTAACGTGGGACATTGTCTTGCTTCTTCCAGGGATGAATGCCAAGAAAAGCACAAAGGCTGCTGTTGACAGGTCTGTGCGAAAGCGCCACATGATGGTGATTCTCAAAGCTCTGCTGCTGTCTGTGCTGGTGCTGGCCTGTGGTACTGTGCTATGGATATGCAAAAAATACTGGTGAGTTGGCTTTTCCCCAGAACACGTTATTGCTGCGTTTGGCAAGGAAGCATTTGTGGTGCTGGGATCCTGGACGGCCAAACTTTACGTTGCAAAGTTTTTCTAGTTTCCCCTTATTTCCTGTCAGTGAGTAGTGCTTTCTGAAACTCATTTTCACAGGCCGTGCATGAGGAAAGAGAGAACAGCAGAGCAAGCTCATCCCGAGACCGACGGTGAGGGTGTTCCAACTGGAGATGAGTGCAGAATGGAGCTGGGAGAGGCAGCAGGAGAGAATCTTGCCCAGTCAAACGAGAATCTCAACAACAGTCCCAGACCATTCTGTTCTGCCATCAGAAACATCCTGTCAAAATGCCAGCATTTATTCATCTGCAAGACCACCCCCTGCTCCAGTTGATGTTCTAGTGGAGTGGGAGCAGGATTTGGATCGGCTCCTTTAGGAACTCTCTGAGGTGGCTGGCAGTGTAACAGCGTAGTCTCATTGTATCTTAAAAACAAACAAACCATCAAAACCCAATAGAACAAACAAAAATCCCAGCACTGTTCTTTTCCTTGGATACGCTGACGTGATACATTTTCCAGCTGAGACTTTGCAATAAGTCTTGAAGCAGTTTTGAACTGGTACAAGTTGGCAGTGTCTGCATTCCGTTCTCCTAATTTCCTTGCTGCTCAGAGTTACGGTATTTATTAATATATCAATAGGGGTATTAGTGTCAGCTGCTTTCTCCACTCAGGAAGTCCCAGTGCAAGCCAAGATCCAGACAGGAATTCTTCAGTGGAGGCTGTGGTGTTTATGAATAGCCATACAATATTGCACTTTAGTTAATTCACCAAAAGCACATCTAGTCCAATTTGACAGTATGTGAAGTTGCCATGAAATGTTCTCAAAGATGATTTAGTGTCTTGAGATCTTTCCACTTGAGCATTTCCCAAGAAATTCAGTTGCTGAGAGATATAAATACTAGTTAGGTAAGTTCAAGAACTGCTATAGTCTACAGAACTTTTCACAGGACAGTGTGTGTAGGATACCCCACGGTATAAACCATAAGAGGGATAATCCCAGAAACATGCACATCTGTAAGAGGCCATGCTTTTTACATTATTGCCTCAAAAGTTTGCTGAAATGGACAAGTCCAGGCAAGCCCTGGGCAGGGGATGAGAAATCCTTTGTCTGAGGGTAACAGATGGACAAGTCCAGGGGCAAAGAGAGAGAGAGAAGCTGCAGATGAATGGCCGTGGTCTTTTGTGTGTGCTTATCTCAAGGAAGATGGCCATCTCATGGGTACTCGCATGACTCTGACCCAAGCTCCCAGGAATGTCACGTAGGCTGGGAAGAAGTAGGATAAAAAGAGCATGGACAAACCACGAATTTAGGTTTTCTGACATCAGATGCCTCACTTCATGAACAAGGAGGTTTTTTGACATCAGGTGCCAAACTATGTGAATGCCTGCATGCTGGAGAAGATGCTTGCATGAAGAACTTCTAGGTATCTGGCCTCAGAATCTCTCCATCGTCGTCCTACTGCTGCCAACTGACTCTCCTGGGCTTGCTGTCGAACCATTTGCTGCTTCACATTTAATCCTTAGGGGAACAGAGTAGACTGGAGTTCCACGTGTTTTCATGTTGACACTCAACGTGCACGTCGTTTGATACAGGACCCAACAATGGCAGAGACGATGACGAGACCTGCTGAAGGTGTTTTGGAAGGCATAAGAAGCAAGGGAGAGAGATGTGCACAGTTCTTCTGGATGCTGTGCAAAGAGCAAATCAAAGTCAGCGCTTGTTTTCTTTGCCAGTCCCTGGATGCCTATGAGGCTTCTGTCACATATGGTTGTGCTTACAGCAGAGACACGAGGTAAGTTTTGGTTCTTAGTGAATCTTTTGAGTGCGATCCTGTCATTGTTTTTTGATCTTTCCCCTTTTCTTTCACTGTTATTTTTTTTCCTGGTGAGTACCTGGACAAAGTCCAGCAGTTCCATGATGCTGTCTGTAATGCTTTCCTAGGGAAGGGAGTTTTGCTGGAATTATACCTTCCTGTATAGCCAAGTGAGCTGAAACCAATACGATCCTTGCTGTTATTAATTTCCTGTTGTAATTTATGCGGCCATCTGAATACAATGTATTTTAATCAGGGAGATGGCCTGCGTGAAGAAGGAGACCAGAGGTGACGGTAATCTTTCCAGCCATTGCTACAGCAGTAGCCAAGGTCTTTGCTGCATGTAATGATACAGCACTCCCTCTGGTGTCAAGTGAAAGAAGGAGCAAATTTCAGCTCTCTTCTGTGGCCGCATACTGGTCAGGAATGGATTTCAAGTAAGACCCACAGTCATAACGTGGGGTTGAGTGACCTGCAGTAAGCACTGTTACCGCTAGAAATGACCTGCAGTCCCAAGGAAAGGTAAACAAACCCAAGCTAGGTATTATGCTGAAAAGCATCAGTGCAAAGGGCTTTAGGATAGATTGCTTTTGTGTCCACATCTAGCAGATATTAGATGAGTCCCTTGGCTCATTTCCCACTTTGTTAGGAATTTGGAAGCACCGTGGAGGAGTTACGTGCAAATCACAGTCAGTTTGACTAAAAGGGGTGACAGAAGGGGTCAGAAGGGATGGTGTTACTGTGCAGGGAGCACCAGAAAGCCAGGATGACCTGAAAAAACTCTGAACGCAGTTGTGAAGTCCAACAGATCCAAGGACAGATATCAGTCACAACCACAACAAACCATACGGATGTTCTGCTTCTGCCTTTATAGCTCTAAGGACAGACAGACCATACAGATGTGTGGTGCTCATGGGTACATCTCAGAAAACCAGCGGTGGAGGAGCACGTTTGGCTGCAACATCCATCCTGCTTCCCTCGAGACGTCGGTCCCCAGTGGTGGCGCTGTGATCCAACTTTTGCCACCGGAAGAACTTTTTCATGCGTGCTTTAATTTTCTGTGCTCCAGGTGATCAGTGCTATTCCAGGAGACTGAGAGAGATTGCTCATCAGGAAACTAAGGACGTCAGATTGGTTCCCATGATCCACACTCTTTGCACCATTCAGTGCACTGCAGAACTAATGAATGGCTGCACGAAATAGATGCAGTGAAAGCTAAATGACAGCTTTGGATGGAAAAGAATGGGAGTAGCTGCTGTCCCCAAAGTCATGGCTCTTATTCAGGTGCATGAGCCCTTTTCTCCTTTAATAACAGAGGCTCCCCAGATGTTGAAGCCTACGTGATCTGAAATGACCCAGTAGTCAAGCGGGAGTCATTCTGAGATGCTAGATGCCTTGGTCAGAAAGGATTGGCACATTGTGAAAGGTTCACATTTTGCCCCGTTGCGTCTCATAGAGGATCCTCCTTGGGGAAGGAGCAGTAATGCTTAACTGAACCGACGTAGGGCTGGGAACTGATTTCTCAGCAGGTGGAGGTAAGGCTTCCTTCCTGCAGTGCTTTTCTCTCTGTTGGAATAAATTGCCCATAGTCACAGAAGTCACTTGCAGCGTTTGAGGCACGGACTCAGATGTGAACGATCCAAATCGTTTATTACAAGTTCTCACATCCCTTATATACCTTCACAAGTTGCTGTTTTCTCACTTTCCCATCTGCCCTTATAACTTTCCCATCCGCCCTTATAACTTTCCCAACCACCTTTACATGTCAACAAAGCATTCTACAAGACACTTTTCAACTGTCCATGCAGGCACATATCCAATCAGAGCTGTGAGAGCCTTCTTCTCCTTCCAGAGGTGTCCTTGGTTCTCATGCTGTTTATCTTGCTCCACAGCTGCTGCTCTGAACAGCTTTTCTTGTATTCCCACAATTCCCCCTTTTTTGTTTATTCACAAACTGCTACCATACTATACTATAAAGTAATAACACTAATTATATTAATAACATAATCATTAACTCAATCAAGGCCTCGATTGACAATACTCTAAAACTGAAAAAAGGTGATAAGTCAAATGTCAAGAGATACGATTAACTCCACTAAAATATCAGACACTTTTTACCTGTGGCCTAAGTTCCTACAACCTGGAAAAGAATCCCTGAGAATCCAATCTGTGTTAATCTGAAATGGTTTAGAAAAAGACTTCAATTTCGTGTTATCCATCTTAGACCATCCCATTAGCAGGAAGCGAATATTCCCTAAGCTAGCACATTATTACTTATTGTCCCTGGAGAGGCAGAAAACTGCAGAAAAGGAGAGAGAAGGATCATGTTGGCGGTGGATGAGATAGGCAGTGCCAGCAAGGCGTCCCCTGCTTCAAGGTGCACTTTCCCTTTCTCACCCACCACGGATTCTCTCCTGCTTTTATCTTACTCAGGGTTTGAATGGTATTTTCCATTTGTACACTGCATCCGCGTGGCCAGTGCGTGGTACAGAGCCCAAGGGCAACACCTGCTTACAAAACAGAATAAACTACCGAGGTTAGCTCTTTTAGCAAGCACCTTTGTTTCAATTGATGCATGGTCATATTTTGAAAATCCCAATTAGTGAGATGAAAAAGAGTTAATCATTTTATATTGAAGAATCATCCCTTTGTCCAGGATTTTTTTCCAGGGTTTTGCATTTACAAACTAAGAAGAGGTTAGTTGATAGGCTAATAATATCATAACTGAACATTATTAATACATTACAAGAGCTATTCCCATAGATTCCTACATTGGTACTAACAAATCCTACTTAACTTATATTTGATCTATTATCAAAATAGGAAAAACACACAATAATCTAGATAATGCTTAATAATTCTAATTCTTAAATTTGTACCAGTAACGCAGAGGAGTAATCCACTATGTCCTACAATTACTAAAATTATTCCTTGCAATAAAACAAATTATAAAGCAATACCAATGAAATAAGAAGCATATAATCACAGTCATTATTAAGGCTGGATGCTATTTTCTGCCTTGAGATGAGGCCGAACATATCGTGCCGGTACCCATGTAGGGCCAGTCCCTGTAGAAACACAAGCATATCCACGACCCCAGGTTATCAGTGGCAAAGGACCTTCCCAGTGCCCTGTGACCATATTTCGAATGTGAACCATAGGCCGTTCCTTGAGCACTGGGGAGGCCCCAAAATGACGATCCACACAAGTTGTGTTTGTATGATCAAAAAATTCATGCAAAAAATTCAGCACAAACAAAGCCTTACATAATCTCTCTTGTGGTGTGTCTCCCGTATTCCCCCTTTTTTGTTTAATAGGAACAGATTTCAGTGTTTGATGAGTACGCTCAATGATAGCTTGTCCAGTGGGAGAATGAGGGATGCCTGTAATATGTCTAACCCGCCATTCTTGAAGGAAAGTTCGAGTGGCCTTAGAGGTATAGGCGGGCCCATTATATGTTTTTATAGTATGTGGGATTCCCATAGCAGCATAAGCTGATAACCAGTGTTTACGGGCGCCGCGACTGCGTTCACCTGTATGTGCTGTGGCAAATATGTAAGAAGAATGAGTATCTATCGTTACATGTACGTATTTTAGATGGCCAAATTCAGGAACGTGAGTGACATCTGCCTGCCACAGTTGAAGAGGTGCTGTGCCACGTGGATTTGTCCCAATTTGAGGCAAAGGGGCAATCACCTGGCAGTCTGGGCATGTTAGAATAATGTTATGGGCTTGATCCACTGTCAGTTGGAATTGTTTTTGTAAGGCTCTCCTGTTCTGATGGAAAAATTGATGGGAGAGTCGTGCTTGCTCAAATAATTGAGGACTAGCAAAAGCGACTGTGGCTTGATCAGCCTTACGGTTGCCCTCAGTTAAAGGACCAGGCAATGTAGTATGCGATCGAATGTGCATAATAAAATAAGGAAGAGTACGGTGAGAGACATAACGCAAGACTTGCTTAAGCTGTACAAACAAAGCCAGGTTATTAACTTCCTTAAGAAAGGATTCTTCAGTCTGTTGAATGATACCTGTAACATACAAAGAGTCAGTTATTATACTAAGCTTTTGGTCTGAAAAAATTTGGAAAGCTCGAGCTACTGCAGCGAGTTCTACAACTTGAGGTGACCCATCAACAACATGTACGTCTGACTGCCATCGTGTAGCAGTCGCACGCCAGAGAACCACTGCTTGATGTGTCTTGCCAGAGCCATCTGTAAATACAGTAACAACATCAGGTATTGGAACATGTGAAATTAAAGTATTAGTAGTAAGGGGGATATCAGCCAAATTATGTAGTAACTGATGTTTAGGAGGATGGGTGGACAATTGTCTGGTATAGTCTGCCATAACAGTCTGAAAAGAAGTCGGGAAAAGGTGCCAGGAGATGCGTGAATGAGTAAGGAACTCATGTGCAAGCTCCGCAGAAAGAAGAAAGTACACAATATGTGGAAAAAGGGTCTGGCCACTTGGGAACAATATAAGAATGTAGTCAGGGACTGCCGAGATGCGACCAGGAAGGCTAAAGCCCACCTGGAGCTGAATCTAGCTAAGGAGATAAAGGATAATAAAAAAGGGTTTTTTAAGTACGTTAACAGCAAAAGGAAGGCTAGGGAGAATGTGGGCCCCATACTAAGTGAGGGGGGTGTTCTGGTAACGGGGGATGCTGAGAAGGCGGAAATACTGAACGCCTTCTTTGCCTCTGTCTTTAGTGAAAGGGCTCTCCCCCAGGAATCCCAGACCCCGGTGGTTGATGAGAGAATCTGGGGAATGGGAGATTTCCCTTTAGTCAGGGAAGAGGTGGTCCGTGAGTGCTTAGGAAACATTAATGTCCATAAATCCATGGGACCTGATGGGGTGCACCCGCGGGTGCTGAGAGAGCTGGCGGAGGTTATTGCTAAACAAAGATGTTGGTCCTTAAATTCATATACTGACCCCTATTTTCTAGGCTAACCAGTCTGTATCAGTGTGAAGACAGATCCATAAGTGGATTCATGAGGGGAAGAAAAAAACCAACATACACACACACAAAAAGAACAGAACAAACAAAAATAACCAATCACCAAAACAAAACAAAACAAAAAAACAAAAACAAAACAAAACAAAAAAACACACCCAAAACACACCTCAAAAATACCCCGAATAAGGCAAGATAAATATATGCAAAATAAGCATGACTTGGGCTAATGAAAATATTGGGTATCCTTGCTCATAGCAGGTATGAAAAACTTATCAATGACTCATTTGGAGCACTAATTGCTTCAGTCCCTACAGACAAAGGTATTTTCAGATCTGTTTGGAGCACGTATATTTGCTGGCTCTAGTTGTGCCCGCATGTTTTGGTTCATGTCCTTCTTGTCCTTAGCCTGAAGCTGAACCCACACAGGTGTCTGAGGTGCCTACTGGGATGATGTCCTTTGCAAAAGGAATCAATGAGTGCTAGTTCTGAAACTTTCAACATAGCTTGGTGTGTGAACAGCCTTGTTTTTCTCACCAATTCTGCTTCACAAGACACACTGGAGTCATAATAGTCCGCTTTTATCTTTGTGCCCACCAGGTGCAAGGACTTCTTCCTCAGATTTCTCATCTATTGTTTTGGATTATAGTGCACCAAGGTGGAAAGTTGCTCATTGTTGCATCCCAAGCAATGGAAATCCACCAAACTGGGGAAAAACAGCCGAGGGTCAGCCAAAAGCCTCTGTGATGAGGCTGAGGATGGAAAAATGGGGATTAAGTAAATTAACATACGACCTCACAGATGCAACTGAGCATGCCCAGAAGGACATCGGCATAGATAAATAATTCATTGGAAAAGAATGAATATGTATGCCCATGTACTGGTTATGGATGTCTGAACAGTTCAAATGTAGAACATGAACTTTGAGAGAGCACGCTTGCTTGTCAAGTGTCCAGGGAATAAAGGAATAACACTCTGTGACAGCACATTGGAGTTAAGAGAGTTTTATTCCCAGATTTTGGATGATGGAACATCAACACCTTATTTATTTATTTATTTGTTTATTTATTTATTTATTTATTTCATTTAGGGGCATCTCTGATTTGATCAACTTTTGTACGAGAGCAGATATTTGTCTCATTTCAGTGCTGTACAGGATTGATTTCCATCAGTCAGATGCCTCTAGCCCTGTCTTGGTGCACCTTTGTGCTTTTCTCTGATGTGTCACCCAGCTTTGTTTTTCCTGAGAGAAATAACACAATGCTCACATTCCTCATTTCCAAGCTCTGCTTCATGGGTTCTGTTTATTCCTACGTAATGCTTTCACCTTTGCACATGAGTTATGCTTCTCCCAGCCAGTAGAAATAATAGTAATATTCTGCTAAAAGGTAAACTTGTGTGGAATTTATCTCCAGAGCTTACTGTGTCTTGTCTTGTAGTCAGCTGGTATTTCAGAGATGTTTCAGGTAGCCCACTCTGCAGGCAGTTAAAATCTTTTAGGCTGGTTCGTTGCCAATGAATTACAGACAGCCCAGAAAGTGGAGTTTTTATCTCCAGGGCTTATATCTGTAAAGGCTGTGCGGAGGGAGAATGTCTGCTCCTCGAAGGTATTGGTCAGGGCTCTTTACCTTTTTCCTATCCCTACAAACCCCGCTAAAGAGTTTGGCCTCTTCCTTCTTACAGCCCCTTCTCTTCTCCAGGCTGCACAGCCCCAGCTCTCAGCCTGTCCACACAGCAGAGGTGTTTCATCCCTGGGTTCCTATTTATGGCCCTCCTCTGGACGCACTCTAACAGCCCCATGTCTCTCCTGCTCTGAGGACTCCACATCTGAACACAGTGCTGCTGGGGAAGCCTCGCCAGCACAGAGCAGAAGGGCAGATCCCCTCCCTCTCTCTGCTGAGACAAGTTCACCCACTTTGTTACCAAGGGAAGCCTGCTGGAGGCCATGCCTACCAAGCTGCTGAGTTGAAAAAGCACTGGGAACACGCTGTCAGAGGTATGATTTGAGCTTTGAGTGGTCCTGCACGGAACCAGGAGTGGCAGTTAATGATCCTCATTAACTGTTCAGGTTCAGGTTATGCTATGATTTCATGATTCTACAGACTTGCAGGATGTCTGTCACTTGTTCTCGGGACTGCTGTTGGGTTACATGGGCATTCTGGTGGTGCTGATGAGCTACATAGGAATTTTGGCCCTAGTGCAGGCAGAGCTGATGGCAGGAGTCACTGCCCAGCCAGGTGTGCGCGACCCATCCCAGCTGAGCAGGGATACCAACGTAAGCCGCAGGGCCATTGGCTTAGCCTGCAGTGATCTCACGCTGCTGGAGGATGTTCAAGCCTTGTCTCTGTGCCTCTGCTGCATCCAGAGCTCAAGATGGAAGAGCAGAACCTCTGTGGGTGTTGTGTTTTAATCCAGGAGGTGCCTGAATAGCACACGCTCATCTGCTCACTCCCCTCTTCCTAGTGATCACTGATCAAGAGAGGGTGTCACTGGCCAACAGGGGGCTTCATTGGTCATCGGGAGATTGGAGGTGTCCATGGGAGGGGATGTGCAGACCTTGTTCTGGGTGATGGGGCACTGATGCAAGAGGACTAAAGCTGATCCAAAGGAGGGACAAGTGGCTGCAGTAAGAGAGGGCGTAAAAGGAGGGTGACATAGTCACACTGTGTCCATGCATAGGTCGATCAAAGTGTAACAGGTTTGGGAGGAATTGTATGGAGGAGCTAAGAGAGAGCAGAGGGAGGATATTGGGGCTGCTTGGCCCAAATAGCTCCCAAAGAGCCCAAAGAGCTCCCTCCTTTAGGACTTTAGAGCAGATGATGAGAGAGGGTGGGGAAGCCCACAAGGGTGCATGAAACGGTGAGCATGGCATGGAGCTGGGGAAGCTTCCTAGCACTTTGAGGTGACCACTGGCAGGCAGGGAGAGATCCAGGCAGTCTGTGCTGAGCATGAGAACAAGGACACAGACACAAAGCGTGTAGATTTGCTGAGGGATTTATTGATCATCAGAGGGTGTCATTGATCATCATGGTCTTCATTGGTCATCAGAGGGCAACGCTGGTCATCAGAGGGCAGCATTGGTCATCAGAGGATGTCAGAGAGCATCATCGGCAAGGAGGAGCCTTGTCCCTGCAGGGTTTGTCCCCAAGGACTTAGGGCAAGAGGACTGGCAGCAGCCAAGAGCCAAGAGAGCCCCAAGGATGTGGGTCCCCTGGGGACAGAAGCCACAGGCCCTTTCCCACCTGCATGGTGACTCTGGGCTATCCATGCGGCACCCTGAGCCTGCCCCCTCCAGATCAGTTCCTCTGCACAGCCCCATAGAGCGCAAAGGAAGGGTTGGAGGTGACAGTGCCCGAATCTCCCTGGAAGAGGCCATGGAGAGTCCCCTCCATACCATCAATTTCCAGCCCCTGATGCACAGGGTCCCCCAAGTGCTCTGTGGTGTTGTAGGCATTCCCGTGCTGCTCACCTAGACATGTAGATCTAAGGCTGCGCGTTTCACACGTGGGGGATTCTCATTTGTCTGGCTGAGCAGTTCCTGGGGAAAAAGGGGCTGTCAGGGACACACCAAGGGTATGGAGAGAATGGAACACAATGGGGGCAATAAGACACACTGGGACACCCTGAAGGTGCAGGCACCCATTGTGGGCACTAGAACAGCATGGCCAAGGCATGGTCCTGTATCCAGCTCAGCCCCAACTGCCCCCATTGCCTCCTTCCCCTGCCCAGTGCCCTCACACATCTGGAGGGAGCCCAACAGCAGCCTTGGGGCTGCAGGGGTGTCCACAAGCCCCAGGGGAACTGAGAACAGCAAGACATCCCAGCACCACCCTCGCCCCAGGGTCACCCAACTCACCCATCCAGGAAGGGCAACAACAATAGGTGTCGGTTGCTGTGAAAGAAGAGCCGTGGGGCAGCCATGAGGGAATTTGAATCTGGGGGATCACAGGGTGACCCCATCCAAGCTGCCTGGTTGGTCCCAGGGAAGCCCCCACCCCCATGGCTGCCAAGGTCTGTGTGCACCTCTGCCCATGGAGCAGCTCAGGGCCAGGATTGGGCATAGAGACAAAGTAGGGGCTTGGGGGGCCCAAAGGAGGGGAATAGCTCTGCCAAAAGAGCTGGGGGGACCAAACAGAGAGGAACAAGAATCTCAAAGAGAGGACAATCAGGGAAAATGAAACAAGGGGATTGTGGACCTAAAGAGGTGAGAATCGGGTTGCCAAAGAAAGGAGATCTGTTGGTGCCAAAAGGATGGGATATGGGGATCCAAAGAGAGGGCATTAGGAACCGACAAGAGAAGGGATTTGGGGAACCCAGAGTATAGATGAGTAGGGTGCAAATGGAAGAAATTTGGATGTGCCAAATAGAGGGGTGACCTCTGCCAGGCAGGGACAGACCCCACCTGCTCCTGCAGAGCTCCCTGCAGGGCCACCCTTGGGCACAATCAGCGTGGCTGCCCAAGCACTTACCAAAGCAACTTCCGACTTCGGCACTTGCAGAACTGGCTGTGGGGAGAGGAGTAGGAGAGAGCGTGAGAGAGATGCTCGCATCAGGGACCACCAAGGCAAATCACCTCCAGCCCCAGCCCACATTCCCCACGGATGCTTCACCTGAGCTTCCACTGTGCAGCACAGGGCAGCGAGGAGCATCACGAGGCTGAGCACAGCTGCCTTCATCTTCCTCTGTGCTCTGGGAGCTGGGTGAAGCTGCAGGAGGCAAGGTCTGCATTTATCCTCCCAGAGCCCCTCCCACTGCCCAGATGCCCCTGGGCTTGGCAGACTCCCCTGACTTGGACTGAGCCCAGCATGCAGCCATCCCCTTCCTTGGCCCCATGAAACAGGAGGAAGCAGGGACCAGAGGAAGAACACTGAGTGCTGGGATCACGATGGCACTGAGCCCAAAGCCCTCAGGTCCCAGCACTCAGCACACATGGCCCTCCTGACCCCCAGGGCCACCCAGAGATGACACTGTCCTAATATCAAGGCATTGTCCAAGGACTCATCCCTGAGTTCTGTCTGGTCCTGTGAGGCTGCAAGGTGTGAGGCTGAACCTTTGGGCAACTGTGACACAGCATTTGTGGACAGTGGGAGGTGTGAGGGCAATAGGGACATGGGTAGTGAGGAAATTACGGAGGCTTTTGGAAGGCAAGGGGTCCCAGGGATATGGGGACATGAAGATACGGGAACATCATGGGGACATGAGTGTATCACGGCAGTACGGAGACATAATGGAGCACTGGTAGCCTGGTCTGGTGGTTGGTGACCCTGCACTAAGCAAGGGGATTGAAACTAGATGATCATTGTGGTCCTTTCAACCCAGGCCATTCTATAATTCTGTGTGGGCTGTGGGGACAGTTGAGTGACAAGGACACTTAGACACAGGGAGGTTGGCAGTGTTCACTCAGTGCCTTTGTTGTCAAGCAGGAGCTCAGGAGTGAATAACAGAACTTGGCTATGGCTGATGGGTTCCCTCCTCATTTATTGCTGCAAAAGACAAAGACCAAAACTTATAGAATCATGGAATCTCAAAATCCTGGATTACCTGAACCATGGAATGACAGACTCATAGAATCAGTGAGTGGTGGAATCACAGAACCATGAAATCACAACACCATAGAACTATGGAATCTTGGCATCATTAGGGTGGGACAAGACCACTTAAGTCACGTCAAGAGATGTGTCATATATTTTCTGCTGTTTTTACATAACCAAGAGCAGAAGTCCCCATGTTGCATCCAGAAATATGCATTGCATGTCTGAGATGGCAGTAGTGCTGCTTCTGTCCATGAGGACAGTTTGCCATTAGGACATGCAGGCACGGAATCCAAGGCTGAGGGTGAAAATTGGCTGAAGGTACCTGAGTAGGTTCTGAAGTCACTGGGCTGTGTGGTTGAGCTCCAGCAGAACAAAGGTGTCCTACGGGTTTTGTTCCTGTGATGACCCAACCTCCTGTCATGGCTTCAAAGAAAGTGAGTCTTGTTTTATCTGCATGAAAGGAAAGAAAGAATAGAGAACTGATAAATTGCTTAGAACTGCAAACAACTCAAGGATTCTACAAGGAAACATGATATGCCAATTTGAAGTGCTTCATCTGGCAGAACAGCCAGCTGGTCACAGCTTTCACGGGGCATTTCCCATAAACAGGAGAGCTGCTGTGGGTCATCTCTGAGAAGAACACGTGAATGTTTACTTTGGAAATTGCCCAGAGAGCAGCCAGCTGGAAGAGCTTCCTTTGGGCTGCTTCTGCTCTGCGCAGTATTTGTCAGAGCTGATCACTGCTGCCTCATTCACTGCACTTAAATGTAATGTAAAATTGCCCCTACTCTGGGGTTCTTTTGGAAAGAACCAACCAATTGCCCGTATCGCCATCACTGAGGAATCTTGACTGAGGTGCGGTACAGACTGTCTTTGAGATCAATGCAAAGCAGGTGGATGACACTTGATAGCAATTTCACGTGAAAAGTTCTTATTAGGAAAACCCCTTGGTTGTATTGATGACATCTAAAAAGAAATACTCAGGCTTTTGTAACAGTCAGACACTGAACGAGTGAAATGTGACGTGGTCTGAGTTCTCAGGCTTCTCAGACAACAGCCTCCCCTGCAGCAATCTCCCCATCACGGCATCATTTAGGTTAGAAATGACCTCTCAGGTCATCCAACTGTTAACTCAGATAAGAGCTGCATCAAAAGTAATACCCCCTCTTTTGTTACCTGGGCCATAAGATCAGAGGCGGATGTTGGAGATGTGTCTGTAGAGTTGAACCCTTCCATCAACATCCCATTATGTGTTGCAGCCGTGTGACAGATGTCAGCAGAGGGGCAGTCTGACAGAATGACTTTTGACATGGAAGTGCACATGAAGGAAAGTTGTGCCATAGAATTCTCACAAGCAGAAAAAGGTTGCACTTGTTGACATTCAACAATGCTTGCTGAATGCTACTGGAGACCAAAGAGTGGATGTGAACAGACTGAGGCAGTGGCAGGTGTGTTTCAGCAGTGGTAATGGTGGGTCACCTTGGCTGGTGCGGATGCTTATGAGCAGGGCATGTAGGCTCCTCTTCCCACCCCTCAGTCTCTCACCTGCGTTCTTCAGGCTTCTCCTAACCTGCTGTGTAAGTCATCTCATTAGTACAGCTTTCTACCTACCAGGTTATGCTCCAGAATGGCTCCTGTAGAACCTATCAGAGCTTTGTGCACAATTTCTGTTCCACAGACCATCCTGCAGGCAGTGACCACCTCTGAGTACGAAGTGGAAGAAGCCCTGAAGGAAGCTTAGAAACGTCTGACATTATAACCCACATCCAAGAACTTGTCCTGTGCAGGGTCTCACAGGGAATGAGCAAGAGGGGACCTGAATACCAACGTGCAAACCAGCTGCTGCTGCTGGCCTCTCAGAGGCACTGGCAGATGTGAGCCAGAAAGAACAGACTCCAGCCAGGAGCCCAGGGATGGCCTGTCAGCTGTTACAGGCTGAAGCCACTGCAGAGTTTGATGAACAGCTGTGTGCTTCCTGCTGGACTGTGGGTTTCCGAGAACATCTGACCCCGACAGTTCCAGAAATGTCTCACAAGAAGGAGGACAGACGGAGTCACTGCAAGACCTTTATTCTGTCATAGTTCACAGAGAGCCTGGTTCATTATGTACAGCATGTCTGGGCTAAACTACAAAGGTACAAGCTGATTAGGAATTGATTTGAGTAATGATGTTTTAGTGAAAGACATTACTATATTAAAACAAACAAACGAACAAAAAAACCCAAGAAACAATAAGAATAAATTACACTTCTAAAATGCAACAAAATGAACAATAAAAGAGAGCCTGCTTCAGTAAAAAGCTGCATTACAAGTCTTGAATTCGAAAAGATGGGCAGCTCACTGCTAATGAAACACATTTGGTTATCACTTTCCTCACTGCATCCTTGACTTCCTGGTTCCTCATGCTGTAGATGAGGGGGTTCAGTGTTGGAGGAACCACTGAGTACAGAACTGCCATCATCAAATCCATGGATGGGGAGGAGACAGAAAGGGGCTTCAGGTAGGCAAAAAAGGCAGTGCTGAGAAACAGGGAGACCACGGCCAGGTGAGGGAGGCACGTGGAGAAGGCTTTGTGCCGTCCCTGCTCAGAGGGCATCCTCAGCACAGCAATGAAGATCTGCACATAGGACACAACTATGAAAACAAAGCACCCAAAGGCTAAACTGATAGTAAAAATGATAAACACACCTTCCCTGAGATTTGATTCTGAGCAGGAGAGCTTGAGGATCTGGGGGATTTCACAGAAAAACTGGTTGACAACATTCCCTTGGCAGAAAGACAGTGAAAACGTACTGGCAGTGTGCAGCAGGGAATGGAGAACCCCAGTGCCCCAGACAGCTGCTGCCATGGTGGCACAAGCTCTGCTGTCCATCAAGGTCCCATAGTGCAGGGGCTTGCAGATGGCAACATAGCGGTCATAGGACATGATGGTGAGGAGGTAATACTCTGCTGAGATAAAGAAGAGAAAGAAAAAGAGCTGTGCAGCACATCCTGCGTAGGAGATGGCCCTGGTGTCCCAGAGGGTGTTGGCCATGGCTTTGGATCCTTTCCAGACCCTCACTATCACTGAGTCAGTAAATGACGAGGCCGAGCTGACCTCTCCATCTCCCACACCAGATTGATACAAATTGACCCCAAATGCCCTCTAAGGTCCCCAAATTAACCCATGTTAGCCTGAAATTGTCCCCAAATTGTTCCAAATATGAAATACATTCTCCTGAAATACATTCCTTACACCAGCTTTGGAAGAGGCCTCCAGTTCTCTGGTCCTGCTCTGAAGGAGCCCTCTTGTCATGGCAGTGCCAGCAAGGAGACCAGCACTGACACAGCCGTTCATATTGCCGGCTACTGACTGCAGCCCCGGAGTGCTGCTGTAGAGACAACAGGATTGTTGTGAGACACACAAGACCCTCAGGCCTGCACAAATGAGAGGACTTGAGAGCACAGTGGCAGTGTAAAGAGAGCAGGAATGAAAAGAGCACATTGTGCTGCTGTCTGTGGCTGTACCTCCCCCAGACCCAGACAAGGTAGTAAGAGAGAAGAGCTAAGGAAAAGTCTATTTTGAAAGATTTTTATGTATCTTTTAACCTATTCAGGGAATCTGGTTCAATGTTTACATGAGCTCTTGGAGTGAGAAAATGGAAATTAGGTAGAAAAGAAGTAAAATAATTTTTTATTTATATGTTTGATAACTTTTTTTTTTTTTTTTTTTTTTTTTTTTTTTTTTTTTTTTGCGGGCTGCTATATCACACACAATCAAACAATCAAAGATGCTTAAAAATAAAGAACCATCACTGGGAATCGTGTGAGGAAGATATGCACTTTATGGAAGCTGGAATAGTGCGTATTGCAACACCTTTCTGAGAGCGTGCTTGATCTCCGTGTTCCTCATGCTATAGATGAGAGGGTTCAGTGTTGGAGGAAACACTGCGTACAGAAGTGCCACTGTCAGATCCAGGAGTGGAGAGGAAATGGAGGGAGGCTTCAGGTGGGCAAAAAAGCCAGTGCTGAGAAACAGGGAGACCACGGCCAGGTGAGGGAGGCACGTGGAGAAGGCTTTGTGCTGTCCCTGCTCAGAGGGCATCCTCAGCACAGCCATGAAGATCTGCACATAGGACACAACTATGAAAACAAAGCAGCCAAAGAATAAACTTCCACTAAAAAAGAAAAACACATTTTCCCTGAAGGCTGAGCAGGAGAGCTTGAGGATCTGGGGGATTTCACAGAAAATCTGGTTGACAACATTCCCTTGGCAGAGAGGCAGTGAAAACGTACTGGCAGTGTGCAGCAGGGAATTGAGAACCCCAGCGCCCCAGGCAGCTGCTGCCATGGTGGCACAAGCTCTGCTGTCCATCAAGGTCCCGTAGTGCAGGGGCTTGCAGATGGCAACGTAGCGGTCATAGGACATGATGGTGAGAAGGGAAAACTCTGCTGACATGAAGAATGAGAAGAAAAAGAGCTGTGCAGCACATCCTGTGTAGGAGATGGCCCTGGTGTCCCAGAGGGCGTTGGCCATGGCTTTGGGGAGAGTGGTGGAGATGCAGCCCAGGTCGAGGAGGGCCAGGTTGAGCAGGAAGAAGTACATGGGGGTGTGCAGGCGGCGGTCGCAGGCTATGGCTGTGATGATGAGGCCATTGCCCAGGAGGGCAGCCAGGTAGATGCCCAGCAAGAGCCAGAAGTGCAGGAGCTGCAGCTGCCGCGTGTCTGCCAACGGCAGCAGGAGGAACTCGCTGATGGAGCTGCTGTTGGGCATCTGCTGTTGCTGGGCTTGGAGTCCTGCTCAGAGTGCAGAAGATAATGACAAGTCCAGATCATACTCAGAGACACTCCTGCTATACTATAAAAGTTTTCCTTTTCCTTTGGAAAATGATCATTTAACTCCAGAACTTGAAGTTATTTTCATGAGTTTCACCATCTCCTAAAGTGTAGAATATTGGAGAGCTCTTACTTTCTTCTCATTTCCTCATCATATCCCAGTCTCCTGGATATTTACGTCTTTACTGAAGCTGCTCTTTGAAACCCCAGCCCCAGCATCTGTGCACTTCATCTCATAGAAATCAGCCTGCTTACAGGAGAAGTGAACTAATTATATCTGCAGAAAACACTGCCTTGGTTCTTCCCTTGCAAAGCACCACTACAAACATTTTGTTGTGCAGTGGAGCTGTGATCCCTCTGCCCCAGGCAGCAGCTGTGGCAGCACAAGCCCTGCCGGGGGCCTCCTTCTTCCCACACATCTCCCTGCAGAGTCCTGGGCAGCTCCCCGGGCCCCAGTCACCCGCCTGCAGCTCTGTCTGCTCAGCCTGCAGCCGTGCTGGGACACGCAGCCCTCAGGGCTGTGCTCTGAAGCTGCAGCACCGAAGCCCTCAGCTGGAGCAGAAGGCTTTTCACACAGTAAAGTAACGTGCAGAGCCTGCAGCCAGATCTGCTATGGGATGTCCCTGATTTGGTTAACCCTCTATGAAAAGCAGCTGACATAGACTGCAATGAGACTTACCGTGTCATGGTCTGTGAGCAATGCTCCTGCTGTGGGCTCACAGCCCACTCACACCGTACACATCCTGTAAGCTCTCTCCCCTATCTCTCCTCTCCTTCTGTCACCTGCAGGCTGTGCTGTGCACAAGAGCTGCTCCTGGGCACAGCTGTCTCTCTGCCCACACAGTTTCTTGGAGTATGAATGGGTCCACTGAGGGCCATTAACAAGCAAGTTTCCCTAGGGACTTGTTATAGCAGATAACTGGAAGCCATGACTACAGGCAGGCAAAGGCACTGGCATGGTGGCTCTGATGTTGAGAAATCCCTCCTTTGTCTTATGAAGCAGACTGGCCATGACCTGATTCCCAGACCCTTGGCAGGGAGACCCTGTCCCTCATGTTGCCTGAGGGCCCTTCCTGGGCAGTGGAGGGAGGTTTGTATGATGTCAAATGAAAGACACAGGGACAGAAGATCCCAGGATCTGCATGGGGTGCAAGGACACTGTGCAGTTCATGTGTGCCCTGTGTCTCACTGCAGGATGTGGGAGGTAAGAAGGGTCAAGTCTGAACATGTCAATCCCAATGTAACTCTGAACTTCAGATCTCTCAGTTCCAATGCCCTCCTTTGCACACCCTCCCATAGTTTGATGTCCTTTATGTTCTACAGTGCCCAAATTTGCAGCCAGTGCTCCAGATGTGACTGTAGCAATGCAGAGCAGAGAGGGACAATCCTTTCCCTCACCCACCTGGCAATACCTTGCTTGATGCACTCCGGGGGACCATTGGCCTTCCTGGCTGCCTGGGCACACTGCTGACTCACATTCAATTTGATGTTGAACAGGACCCCCAGTCCTTCTCAGTCAGACCGCTCTCCAGTGTCCCATATCCAGTCAGTGTGTATGTCCAGGGTTGCCCCTACCCAGGTGCACAATCAGGCACTTGTTATACTTGATGCCCAGTTCTCTGACCCAGTTCTCCATCTCTCTGCAAGTCCTCTCCACCCTCAGTGAAGGCAACAGCACCTCCTCATGTGGTATCATCAGCAAACTTGCTCAAAATGTCTTCTAGTCCTGCATGCAAGTCATCCACAAAAATTTGAAAGAGAATGGTTCTAAAATGGAGCCCTGGGGATGACTGATAGTGACCATCTACCAACCTGATGGAACCCATTGACTATAATCCTTTGGGCCTGACCTAATGGCCAACTGCTCACCCACCACGTTCTGTTTCTGTCTAGCTGTATGCAGGACATTCTGCCCAGAAGGGTGCTGTGAGAAACAGTATCAGAAGCTCTACTTAAATCCTCAACGATAACATCAACTGGCTTCCCTTGGTCAACTAAATGGATAACCTTGTGATAAAAGGGCCTTAAGATAAACAGGACCTTTCCCTTGGGAACTTGCGTCGGTGCGGACCAATGACAGAGTTTTCCTTCAGCTGCCTTAAACAGTGTGGGAAATCCCTGAGATAGACACCTCCTTCCTGAGCATCAGCTTATGCGAGGCGGACAGGCTGCGACAGCAGCACCGTCTGAGGGCAGAGCATGGGGTTGTTGTAGCCCAAGTGCAGGACGTGGCACTTGGTTTTGTTGAACCTCATCCCATTGGCTTCAGCCCAGCTCTCCAGCCTGTCCAGATCCCTCTGTAGGGCCTCGCTACCCCCAGGCAGATCCACACTCCCAGCCAATCTGCAGACTTACTGAGGGTGCACTCAATGCCCTCATCCAGGTCATCAATAAAGGTATTGAAGAGGACAGGCCCCAGCACCGACCCCTGGGGAGCACCACTCGTGACTGGTCGCCAGCTGGATTGAAATCCATTTACCACCACTCTCTGAGCCCGGCCCTCCAGCCAGCTCCTTACCCAGCCAAGAGTGTACCCATCCAAGCCACGGGCTGCCAGCTTCTGCAGGAGAATAATGTGGTAGACAGTGTCAAAGGCTTTGCTAAAGTCTAGGTAGACCACATCAATAGGCTTGCCCTCATTCAGCAGATGGGTCACTAGATCATAGAAGCAGATCAGGTTGGTCCAACAGGACCTGCCCTTCATGAACCCCTGCTGGCTAGGCCTGATCCCCCAGTCGTCCCGCACATGCCACATGAAGTTCCTCAAAACAATCTGCTCCATAACCTTCCCTGGTACCGAGGTCAGACTAACAGGTCTGTCGTTCCCCAGATACTCCTTACAACGTTTCTTGTAAATGGGGATCACAGTGACAAGCCTCCAGTCTTTTAGGACCTCACCAGTCAACAAAGAGCACTGATAGATGATGGAAAGTAGCTTGGCTGTCACCTCTGCCAGTTCCCTTGGCACTCTCGGGTGAATCTCATATGGACAGTTGTGACAGTCCAGTTGGACTAGTAAGTCTCTGACTATTTCTTTCAGAATCATGGGGTGTTTAGTCTGCTCCCCTGGTTGGTCTTCCTCTGTGTTGGGCAGTGATCCAGCTGAGGCAGTGCAAGTGTCTCATCCCTAAATGGAAACCATGGGGCTGAAATGGGATTCAGCTCCCTACAGACCCTCAGGAGCTGGGATTCCTCTGCTTCAGTTCAGATGTGCACAAGGTGTTGCCTACATGTGAGCTCCTGCTCTGAGTGCTTCAGCATGGAGTCAGTTGCTCACACACAGCAGAGCTGCTGCCTGGAAGGACCACATCCATACAGCATGGCAGGCTTTGGCTGGTTAGTGTGCAAAGCCAGGAAACCTTGCTGGCTGTGGCCCTGAGACAGGCAAAGGAAGTCCCAGTGCAGGTGACATCACGCGGGCTGCTGGAACCTGTGCGTTGTCACGCTGCATTTCCATAACAGCAGGCCTGACCGAGGGGGACCTTTGCTGCCATGTTAGGTACTGGATAGAGCATGTTGCAGAGGGTCAGAAAGTCTTGCCAAAGAGGCCTGTGGTACACCACCATGAACAGCACAAGTCCTTTTGTGCCTCCTTGAACCCTGGCCAGGCTTTGTGGAGAAAGCCAAGAGGAGAAAGAGGGCACTGAGTATTTCCCCAGACAGCTACATAGATTGTTTTATTCAGCAGTATAAAGGCTGGACCTGCTTACAGTGGCTGTGGATGCCTCATCCGTGGGATGGATGCATTGCTGTGCAAGTTCCCCATGGCTGGGAGAGGTTCTCCATATGATCATTGCTAAAGGAGCTCCCCAGTGACTGCGGATCTGAGTGATGGGAAAGTGTTGGGTCAGCTGGTGATGTATCTTAATCACTGAGCTCACGTAGCAGTGATTAGGCCCACTGCCTCACTTATTTCCTTTACTGCTTTTCACTACAGACACTGCTTTATTTTTTGTATGCTATTGTAATGGGCAGTAAAAGAAGCCTATCCCTTATGTTGGTGTCTGTGTCCTTCCTGTTGACCCCCTGGACTGACACAGCAGTATTAGCACGTGATGGGCACATAACTTGGACATCAGAAGCATGACTTGTAAGGCCAGCATCAAGAGCGTATCCTTTGGAGAGAGACTGAGAGACTTTTGGCTTGTTGAGCCTGGAGAACAGAAGGCTCTGGGGAGACCATGTGGCTGCGTTCAGTAGACAGGGCCTCAAAGATCACCTACTTCCAACCCCCTGCTGCGGCCAACAGTGAGGTCAGGCTCTAGGTCAGGTTGCCCAGGGTGCCACCCAGCCTGAACTTCAACACTGGTAAGGACGGGGTATGCACAGTGTTTCTGGGCAGCCTGTGCCAGCACCTCACCAGCATCTCAGTGAAAAGATTCGTAGCACTGCTTTTGCAGTCTCTGGCTTAAAGAAATCCTTTTTATTTTTCTTCCCTACTAACTAACTTTTAACTATTGTTAAAATCTTATGCTTATGCATGCATTCTCAACCAAAACCTGTCACAGAGTTATCTAGATCAATCTATGTCTGTGACAGGGTGGGCAGTAGGTCCGTGGGCCCCCCATCCACCGACAAATGGGATGTGTAGTTCTTCTTCTGTGTGCTCCACATGATTTTGTGATGTGGAATGCCAACAGCAAAAATTACAAAACCATGACACCTGTTTCAATTCCTGAGGGTCATTGAGAAGCAGACCCAGTAATTGCCCAGCAGCCAATTTGTCTTTTCTCCCCTGGAATGGCACAGGGTGCAGCCATCCAAAGAGAGGCACTCCAGCCCCACCTGCCCTTTAAGCAGACTTCATTGCCATAGAAAACTGGAGTAGCCATATTTAGGTTCTGCTTTGGTTTTTGGCATTCAAGTGCTTTCAGTATCTCTTAGCAGTGCACGGACCCAAGGGTCCTGTGCTTTGATTGTACGATGGTTATTTAAACAATATATGCACTTATGATATATATAATATAATAATAATAAAATATAATATTTTTTTAAGTCACTACTGTAATTAAAAAAAAAATAAAATTGAAATTCAAATGTTTTGCTATTTACCTGTTAACAATATTGTATATTTTATGAGATTAATCAAACACAGAATGACTGTATTGGAAGGGACTCCAAGGATCTCCAATTATAGGGAGGTCCACCAACCTCTAGTGATAAGAGCTGCTTCAAAAGTAATGCCTCCTCATTTATTACGTGGGCTGTAAGATCAGAGGCGGATATTGGAGATGTGGCTGTAGAGGCTGAACCTTCCCACCAATATCCCATTAAATGTTACTCCGTGTTTCAGAATGGCACCTAACATGGAAGTGCATCCGAAGCAAAGGGGAGCCATTGAATTCCTCCAAGTGGAAAAAATTGCAGGCGCTGACATTCACCAACGTTTGCTGAATGTTTCTGGAGACCAAAGAGTGGATGTGAGCAGAGTGAGGCAGTGGAAGGTGTGTTTCAGCAGTGGCAACTGTGGGTCACTTTTGCTGGTGTAGAAGGTTATGAGCATGGTATGTAGGCTCCTCTTCCCTCCCTTCAGACTCCCATCAGTGTTCTCCAGACTTCTCCTGACCTCCTTGTGTCAGTCATCTCATGAGAGGCAGCTTTCTACCTACCAGCCCAGGCTGCAGAATGGCTCTTGTAAGTTCTGGGTAACTTTTATCAGACCTTTGTTCTCAGTTCCTCTTCCACAGACCCTCCTGGAGGCAGTGACCACCTCTGTGTACAGAATGGAAGAAGCCCTGGAGGAAGCTTGGAAACTTCTGACATGATAACGCAGGGTCTCACAGGGAATGAGGAAGAGGGGACCTGACAACCAACGTGCAAAACAGCTGCTGCTGCTGGCCTCTCAGAGGCACTGACAGATGTGAGCCTGAAAGCACAGACCCCAGCCAGGAGCCCAGGAATGGCCTGTCAGCTGTTGCACGCTGAAGCCACTGCACAGTTTGATGAACAGCTGTGTGCTTCCTGCTGGACTGTGGGATTCTGAGAACATCTTACACCGACAGCTCCAGAAATGTCTCACAAGAAGGAGGACAGACGGAGTCACTGCATGTCCTTTATTCTGTTAAGGTTCACAGAGAGCCTGGCTCATTATACAGTGTGTCTGGAGTACAGAACAAAGGTACAAGCTGAATAGGAATTGATTTCAGTAATGACTATGTAGTGAAAAGATTTCAGTATTTTTTATAAAAGAATAAAAATAAATTACACATATAAAAAAGCTCAAAACAAACAAACAATAAAAGAGAGCTCGCTTCAGTAAAAAGTTGCATTATAAACCATGAATTCAAAAAGATGGGCATTTCACTGCTAATGAAATACATTTGGTTATCAATTTCCTCACTGCATCCTTGGCTTCCTGGTTCCTCATGCTGTAGATGAGGGGGTTCAGTGTTGGAGGAACCACTGAGTACAGAACTGCCAAAATCAGGTCCATGAATGGGGAGGAAACAGAGAAGGGCTTCAGGAGGGCAAAAAAGGCAGTGCTGATAAAGAGGGATACCACAGCCAGGTGAGGGAGACATGTGGAGAAGGCTTTGTGCCATCCCTGCTCAGAGGGCATCCTCAGCACAGCCATGAAGATCTGCACATAGGACACAACTATGAAAACAAAGCACCCAAAGCATAAACTAACACTAAAAATGAGCAACACAACTTCCCTGAGGTAGGAGCCTGAGCAGGAGAGCTTGAGGATCTGGGGCACTTCACAGAAAAACTGGTTGACAACATTCCCTTGGCAGAGAGGCAGTGAAAACGTACTGGCAGTGTGCAGCAGGGAATAGAGAACCCCAGCGCCCCAGGCAGCAGCTGCCATGGTGGCACAAGCTCTGCTGTCCATCAAGGTCCCGTAGTGCAGGGGCTTGCAGATGGCAACATAGCGGTCATAGGACATGATGGTGAGAAGGGAATACTCTGCTGAGATAAAGAAGACAAAGAAAAAGACCTGTGCAGCACATCCTGCGTAGGAGATGGCCCTGGTGTCCCAGAGGGCGTTGGCCATGGCTTTGGGGAGAGTGGTGGAGATGCAGCCCAGGTCGAGGAGGGCCAGGTTGAGCAGGAAGAAGTACATGGGGGTGTGCAGGTGCTGGTCGCAGGCTACGGCTGCGATGATGAGGCCGTTGCCCAGGAGGGCAGCCAGGTAGATGCCCAGGAAGAGCCAGAAGTGCAGGAGCTGCAGCTGCCGCGTGTCTGCCAACGGCAGCAGGAGGAACTCGCTGATGGAGCTGCTGTTGGGCATCTGCTGTTCCTGGGCTTGGAGTCCTGCTCAGAGTGCAGAAGATAATGACAAGTCCAGACCATTCTCAGAGACAGTCCTTCTGCTGTACTGTGAAATATTTTCCTTTCCCTTTGGATACTGTTCATTTAACTCCAGAACTTGTATTTATTTTCATGAGCTTCACCATCCCTAAAGAAGTAGAAGATTAAGGAGATTGTTCTTTCTTCTCATTTCCTAATCATATCCCGGCCTCCTGAATATTTGCTTCTTAGGAGCTGTTTACATGTCTCATATCTTAACTCTAACTGGTCTTAGAGGCCCCAGCCCCAGCCTCTTTTTACTTCAGTTTTTCTTAGATGAATCTTCCTGTTCACAGGATAAGAGCACTATTAAAGCCTGCAGAAAACAACAAAAACTTAAACTGATTCTGTCCTATTACAAATGAGGCTGAAAGCACAACTTGTGTGACTGTTCACAAAACAACGGATGAATTGAAGAAATATTTGGGAGTAACATAGCTATGTTTTATATTATACAGTCCCTATTAGATTTCCGCCCCCAGTCCTTTCTGTCTTCCCCCAGAACAGGAAATGAAAAATCCCTGCCTTGGCTCTCCTCTTGCAAAGGGTCCACAAAAACACTCAGTTGTGCAGTGGAGCTGTGATCCCCCTGCCCCAGGCAGCAGCTGTGGCAGCACAAGCCCTGCCGGGGGGCTCCTTCCCCCCACACGTCTCCCCGCAGCACCCTGGGCAGCTCCCCGGGCAGGCTGAGTGCTGAGCCTGGCAGGCGGCAGAGTCCCATAGCCGGCACACAGCCCCTGGGGCACAGCAGGGACCCTGCTCTGCAGGACAGCCCCGAGCACCCGCCTGCAGCCCCGGCTGCACAGCCTGCAGCCGTGCTGGGACACGCAGCCCTCAGGGCTGTGCTCTGATGCTGCAGCACAGAAGCCCTCAGCTGGAGCAGAAGGCTTTTTCCACAGTAAAGAAACATGCAGAGGCTGCAGCCAGATCTGTTATGGGATGTCCCAGATTTAGTTATCCCTCTATGAAAAGCAGCTGCATGGTCTGCAGTGAGACTTACCGTGTCATGGTCTGTGAGCAATGCTTCTGCAGTGAGCTCACAGCCTGCTCACACCGTACACATCCTTCAAGCTCTCTCCCATTTCTCTCCTCTCCTGTCACCTGCAGGCTGTGCTGTGCACAAGAGCTGCTCCTGGGCACAGCTGTCTCTCTACAACATTGCCCACTTTTATGAGCTCCCTGTGCCCCAGGAGCCCAGCCCAGCTGAGCAGCAGAGTATGTCATTTTTATCCTTCCCACTCGTCTCCCCTGAGATGTCCCTGCATCTTCATGGTCAACAGCTCCTGAAGGAGAACAGCATCATGACTGTACATTAAAATCTGTTTAATTTAACACCAGATTTCCAGCAGTCAGTAAATAATTCCAGACATGTGGTGAGTCCTCCCAGAGAGTGTTTCCTGAAACAAAAAGGGCACACAGACAAGGACAGGATATCATAGAATCATAGAATCACCAAGGTTGGAAAAGACCTAAAAGATCATCCAGTCCAACTGTTCACCTATCACCAATAGCTCCCACTAATCCATGTCCCTCCAATAATTCCTTGAACACCTCCATGGTCAGTGACTCCACCACACCTCTGGGCAGTCCATTACAGGTCCCAAAGTACAGGATGTGGCATTTGGTCTTGGTGAACCTCATCCCATTGGCTTCAGCCCAGCTCTCCAGCCTGTCCAGATCCCTCTGTAGGGCCTGGCAACCCCCAGGCAGATCCACGCACCCAGTCAATTTGGTGTCATCTGCAAACTTACTGAGGGAGCACTCGCTGCCCTCATCTAGGTCATCAATAAAGATATTGAAGAGGACAGGCCCCAGCACCGACCCCTGGGGAACACCAGGTAGGGGCACAGGTAGGCGGCCAGGCAGGTCTTGAATATCTCCAGAGAAGGAAACTCCACAAGCCCCTTGGGTAGCCTGTTCCAGTGCACCATCACCTGCACTGTAAAGAAGTTCTTGCACACATTAGTGCGGAACTTCCCATGCTCCAGTTAATGGCTATTTCCCCTTGTCCTGTCTCCAGACACTGCTGAAAAGAGTCTGGTCTTGCCACTTTGCCCCCCACACCTCAGATATTTGTAAACCTGGATTAGATCCCCTCTAAGTCATCTTTTCTCAAGGCTATACTGACCCAGTTCGCTTAGCCTTTCACAGTATCACAGTATCACAGTATCGTGCGAGTTGGAAGGGACCTTAGAGATCATCGAGTCCAACTCCCGGGATTCGAGCCTTTCTGTGTAGCAGAGCAGCATTTCTACTACTTGCGCCACAGGGGGGATTCGAACCTGAGCCTCCGGTGTTGCAAGTAGCACCTTATACCACTGCGCCACCGGGGACACACTTTCTTCATAGGGGAGATGCTCCAGTCCCTTCACCACCTTTGTGGCCCTCTGCTGGGGTGTTTCCAAGAGGTCCCTGACTTTTTTGTACTGCCCAGAACTGGACAGTACTCCAGATGAGGCCTTACCAGGGCAGAGTAAAGGGGAGGATCACCTCCCTCAACCTGCTGGACATGCTCTTTTTAATGTACCCCAGAATGCCATTGGCCAACTGGTTGCCCACCAGGATGCCCAGGTCCCTCTCTGCAGAGCTCCTCTCCAGCTGGTCATCCCCAAACCTGTCCTGGTGCATGCAATTCTTCCTCCCTAGGTGCAAGACTACACTTGCTTTTGTTAAACCCCATCTGGTATCTTACCACCCAGCTCTCCAGCCTGTCCAGGTCTCGCTGAATGGCAGCACAGACTTCAGGAGTGTCAGCTAATCCTCCCAACTTGGTATCATCAGCAAACTTACTGAGGGTGGCCACTATCCCCTCATCAAGGTCACTGATAAAGATGTTAAACAAGACTGGACCTAGCACTGACCCCTGGGTAGTAGAACGCTACTTACAGGTCTCCAACTGGACTCTGCACTGACAATGACGACCATCTATGCTCTGCCAGTCAGCCAGTTCTCAACCCACCTCACTGTCCACTCATCTATCCCACACTTCCTCAGCTTTCTTATAAGAATACTTTCATGGAAGACACTATCAGATGCCTTGCGGAAATCAAGGTAGATGAAATCCACAGCTCTGTCCCCATCCATCCAGCCAGTGACAACATCATGGCCTTTCTAGGGACAGAGGTGAGGTTGACTGGCCTGTAATTACCCAGATCTTTCTTGTTGCCCTTTTTGAAGATTGGAGTGACACTGGCTATCCTCCAGTCTTCAGGCACCTCCCGCATTCTCCAAGACCTCTCAAAGATGATAGAAAGCTGTTCATCAGTCTCCTCTGCCAGCTCCCTCAGCACCCGTGGATGCACCCCATCAAGTCCCATGGCTTTATGAACATCAGTGTGGCCTAGGTGCTCTCAGACCAGCTCTTCCCCAAAATAATGGGAAGTCTTCCATTCCCCAGACCCTCTCACTAAGCTCCAGGGTCTGGGATTCCTGAGGGAGAGCTTTTTCTCTGAAGAAAGAAGCAAAGAAGGCCCTCAGTATCTCCACATTCCAATACCAGATGAGGAGGTGCTGTTGCCTCCACTGAGGGTGGAGAGGACTTGCAGAGAGATGTGGACAAGTCAGAGAAGTGGGTACCAGTTGGTACTAAGCACCAAGTACATAAAGTATAACAAGAACAAGTGCCTGATTGTGCACCTGGGTAGGGGCAATCCTGGACATACACAATGACTGGATATGGGACACTAGAGAGCGATCTGACTGAAAAGGATTGGGGGTCCTGGTCAACATCAAATTGCACATGAGTCAGCAGTGTGCCCAGGCAGCCAGGAAGCTCAACGGTCCATTGGAGTGCGTCAAGCAAGGCATTGACAGCTGGGTGAGGGAAAGGATTGTCACTCTCTGCTCAGCACTGCTGGAGCCTCACATGAAGCACTGGCTGCACTTCTGGGCACCACAGAACATAAAGGACATCAAACTATGGGAGGGTGTGCAAAGGAGGGCACTGAAACTGAGAGATCTGAAGTTCAGAGTTTCAATGGGATTAGCTATATATTCATATTGGGCCTTTCTTACATCCCACATCCTGCAGTGAGACACTGGGCACACATGGGACATGAACCTCACAGTGTCCTTGCACCCCATGCAGAGCCTGGGATCTTCTGCCTGTCTTTCATTTGACATCATACAATTCTGCATCTCCTGTCCCAGGAAGGACCCTTAGCCAATATGAGGGACAGGATCTCCCTGCCAAGGGTCTGGGGATCTAGGCTTGGCCTTTCTGCTTCATAAGACAAAGGAGACAAAGGAAGAGTTTCTCAGCATCAGAACCACCATGCCAGAGTCTTTCATTGCCTGTAGTCATTGCTTCCAATTATCTGCTCTAACAAGTCCCTTGGGAAGCTGGCTTGTTAATGTCCCTCAGTGAGCCCATTAATACTCCAAGAAACTTCACTGTTACTTCTGACTTTGTCTTGTTGAGCACTCTGTGCAAACTTCTCTCTGCACTGGAGGTTGATGGACTCAGCATCAAATCCGCCCTGGGGCCCATTATAACCTAAAGAGCCTCCTGTGACTTGTGCCTTCCTGTCATCATCTTCAGGTTTTCAGAACTTGTTCAGCAAAATGGAGAGATATCTGGAGAGAGCTTAAAGAGGAAGAATCCAGCAGACATTTACTGTCTATTTATTTGTAGTTGGGTATAAACAAGTCTTTAAAGCAGCACATGGAAACTGATATCAATCCAGGATGTCCCCAGTAAGTTCTATTCTGTTACACTGTGGACAAATGTCCTTCTCAACCACCCCACCCCATTTCTACTCACATTGGCCCCATGGGACTTGCATCACTTTTCCTCACATCACTCTTCTCTGCAGTCACCACTCAGTGTTAAACCTGCATTGCACCAACTCCCACTGGCTTTCCACAGAGAACCCGCTGCACAAGGGCAAAGAAAGAGTTCTCTTTTTTTGGCCAACATACAGAAGGAAAGGTGATGCAATTGAATGAACAGTAAAACACAGTGATCAACTGCATGCCATGTCCAAGCTGCGTCTATTGAGTTTTATCTTTCACAGAGAATATTTGCAGAAGAAATGAGTTAGACACAGATAGGAAGGGATAGATCAAATCACAGTGAAGGAGCTGACAACAGAATCGATCAGACTTTTGAGGAATGGATCAAATTCCAGTAATCTCCCTGGGATAGATCAGCCAGGTAGTTGGGAGGGATCAACTTAAAACTGAACAGGACTCGTGAGTATTTCACACATTGAGAAGGGTTAACACATTCTCATTGACTTCTATCTTTATCTTCAACTCTTTTCTTCACTTTTACTGACATTAATGAACATCTTTCAGACATCGTGCTTTAAAAAAAAGAAAGAGAATAAGAAAAAGAAAGAGAAAAAGAAAAAGAAAAAGGAAAAAAAAAAAAAAGAAAATAATAGATAGGAAGGGATAGATAGAATCACGGTGAAGGAATTGACAACAGAGTCCATCAGACTTTGGAGTGATGGAGCAAGTTTGAGTTATCCCCCTGAAAGTCAGAAATCAAACAAGTAATGGGGAGGTATCTGACTGAACAAAGAGCAAAGGATGGGGAAATCTGGAGGGCAGTGGGAGGAGTGTGTGTCCAAATGGCCTGCTGAAAGCATGGCCTTAACCAGGGCTATTTATTTATGAGAGCTGGAGATGCCTGGAGGATGAGGGACATCAAATAGGCAGCAAGGAAGAACAGCGGAAGATGCCAGGCTTTAGTCACAAGGCATTGGCACCGACATCGCTGTCTATGTCTCTGAACCTGAAGGCATCTGTGTTCTGCAAACACAGTTCTGGAAAGCATTGTAGTTTCAGAAAAGTAAATAAATAAATAAATAAATCCCCTCAAAGACTCATATTTACAACTAAAAATGGAACAAGACTCATGAGAATTTCTCATTAGAGAGGAATTAACACATTTTCATTAATTTCTATCTTTGGCTTCAATTTTTTGTTTCATTTCTTTTGACATCAATGAACATCATTTATACTTACAGCATCAAATAAATAAATACATAAATAACAAGAGATCCATTTGTGTCTTGCAGATGGCCTAGTATGCCTTTGACCTTCACATTCCTCACCAGACCTTCCTTGCTGGTGAGTATGAGATCCAGCAGAGAACCTCTACTCTTTATTGGTCTCCTCTGGCTTGGTCCAGTAGCTGACATCTGTGCTCTCCAGGGATCTCCTGGATGGCACATGCCCTGCTGTGCTGTCCCTGCAGCAGATACTGGAGTGAAAAAGACCCCCAAACGGGACTAGGGCCTGACAACATCAGGCTCCCATCTGTCTGCAGAGGGCATCTTCCACTTGCTCTCCCTGATCAGGAAGCCAGGAAGAGACACTGTTGGTCTCCTCTGTTTGCCATTTCCATTAGCTCATACCTGGCTGCTCTGCCATCCCTAGGCAGAGCTCAGTGCACTCTCACAGAGGGCAGACGCACTTCCTCGTCTCCTCGCCCATCCATTCTAAAGGCTCTGTATCTCCCTTGCACTGCAGTGCAGTTGTGGACGCCATTAAACTGTGTCCCTGTGGTCCAAACAAGAGCTCAGGCCTGCAGCTCTTCCATGAATTCTAGGTTATTGTGTGCTGGATTTTGCATTGGCTCAAAACCACCGAAGTAAACATCCTGATTGGAAAGCATCATTGGACAGAGCCTGACTGGATAGCTCATCTCTGGTATTAGTGTGCAGAAGGTGGCACACAGACATTTGTCCGGTCGTGGGTGTTGGACTTGACGTAGCAACATGGACACACCATGGGCATGGCTTTCCTGAAGCCCCTGTGCTGCACTTGCAGCTGCATGTGAGTTCACCAGACAGCTGGTGCTATCCCCTATCTGTCCCTCAGCTGATGCTCAGGAAGGAGGTGTCGATCTGAGGGATTTCCCACACAGTTTACAAGCACTGGCACACATCCAGGAGCAGCCCAGGCACCTTGGGCATCACCCAGTGTCTGTGTGTGAGCAACTGCCTCCCTGCTGAAGGACCGAGGACTCAGAGCAGGAGCTCACATGCAGGCAACTCCTTGTGCACTTCTGAACTGAACCAGAGGAATACGAATGATCCTGCATGTCTGTGGGGATCTGAATCCCATTTCAGTCCCAGGGTTTCCCGTTAGGGATGAGATGCCTTCACTGCCTCAGCTGGATCACTGTCCTGCACAGGGGAAGTCCACCCCTCTCTGTCCTTGTCTGTGTGCCCTTTTTGTTTCATCAAACGATCTCTGGGAGGACTCCCCTAAGTCTGGAATCAATCACTGACCCCTGGAAATCTGGTGTTTAATTATGCAGATTTCAAAGTACAGTCATGATGCTGCTCTCTTTCAGGAGTAGTTGGCCATGAAGATCCAGGGGCATCTCAGGGGAGACGAGTGGGAAGGATAACAATGACATCCTCTTCTGCTGAGCTGGGCCGGGCTCTTAGGACACATGGAGCTCATAAAACTGGGCAGCACTGCAGAGAGACAGCTAAGCCCAGGAGCAGCTCTTGTGCACAGCACAGCCTGCAGCTGACAGAAGGAGAGGAGAGAAAGGGGAGAGACTTTACAGGATGTGTACGGTGTGAGTGGGCTGTGAGCTCACAGCAGGAGCATTGCCTACAGACCATGACACGGTAAGTCTCACTGCAGTCTATGCAGCTGCTTTTCATAGAGGGTTAACCAAATCAGGGACATCCCATAGCAGATCTGGCTGCAGGCACTGCATGTTACTTTACTGTGGAAAAAGCCTTCTGCTCCAGCTGAGGGCTTCAGTGCTGCAGCTTCAGAGCACAGCCCTGAGGGCTGCGTGTCCCAGCACGGCTGCAGGCTGAGCAGACAGAGCTGCAGGCGGGTGACTGGGACCCGGGGAGCTGCCCAGGACTCTGCAGGGAGATGTGTGGGAAGAAGGAGCCCCCGGCAGGGCTTGTGCTGCCACAGCTGCTGCCTGGGGCAGGGGGATCACAGCTCCACTGCACAACAAAATGTTTGTGCGGGTGCTTTGCAAGAGGAGAGCCAAGGCAGGGATTTTCCATTTCCTGTTCTGAGTGAAGGGGAGAGGATTAGGGTCAGAAATCTAATAGGGGCTGTCAACTTTGAACACAGCTCTGAGACTCCAGTTTCGGGAGCTCCCCATGCATTGGTTATTTTGTGAAGAGTCACACAGGTTGTGCTTTCAGCCTCACCTACCTAAAAGGATACAGTCAGTTTCAGTGATAGTTCTTTTCTGCAGACATAATTAGTTCACTTGTCCCGTAAACAGGCTGATTTCTATGAGACCATTTGAAGTGCACAGATGCTGGGGCTGGGGTCTCAAAGAGCAGCTGGGATAAAGAGGAAAATATCCAGGAGGCTGGAATGTGATTATGAAATGAGAAAATGTAAGTGCACCCTAATATTCTACTCTTCAGGGGATGGTGAAATTCTTTAAAATAACTTCAAGTTCTGGAGTTAAATGATCATTTCCCAAAGGAAAAGGAAAATGATTATAGTATAGCAGGAGGAGTGTGTCTGAGAATGATCTGGACTTGTCATTATCTTCTGCACTCTGAGCAGGACTCCAAGCCCAGGAACAGCAGATGCCCAACAGCAGCTCCATCAGCGAGTTCCTCCTGCTGCCGTTGGCAGACACGCGGCAGCTGCAGCTCCTGCACTTCTGGCTCTTGCTGGGCATCTACCTGGCTGCCCTCCTGGGCAACGGCCTCATCATCACAGCCATAGCCTGCGATCAGCGCCTGCACACCCCCATGTACTTCTTCCTGCTCAACCTGGCCCTCCTCGACCTGGGCTGCATCTCCACCACTCTCCCCAAAGCCATGGCCAACACCCTCTGGGACACCAGGGCCATCTCCTACACAGGATGTGCTGCACAGCTCTTTTTCTTCTCATTCTTCATGTCAGCAGAGTTTTCCCTTCTCACCATCATGTCCTATGACCGCTACGTTGCCATCTGCAAGCCCCTGCACTATGGGACACTGATGGATAGCAGAGCTTGTGCCACCATGGCAGCAGCTGCCTGGGGCGCTGGGGTTCTCAATTCCCTGCTGCACACTGCCAGTACATTTTCACTGCCTCTCTGCCAAGGGAATGTTGTCAACCAGTTTTTCTGTGAAATCCCCCAGATCCTCAAGCTCTCCTGCTCAGAATCAAATCTCAGGGAAGTTTTTTTTCTCATTTTTAGTGTCAGTTTAGCCTTTGGGTGCTTTGTTTTCATAGTTGTGTCCTATGTGCAGATCTTCATGGCCGTGCTGAGGATGCCCTCTCAGCAGGGACAGCACAAAGCCTTCTCCACGTGCCTCCCTCACCTGGCCGTGGTCTCCCTGTTTCTCAGCACTGGCTTTTTTGCCCACCTGAAGCCTCCCTCCATTTCCTCCCCACCCTTGGATCTGACAGTGGCACTTCTTTACGCAGTGTTTCCTCCAACACTGAACCCTCTCATCTATAGCATGAGGAACAGGGAGATCAAGCATGCTCTCAGCAAGGTGTTGCAATAAGCACTATTCCAGCTTTACTAGAGTGCACATCTTTGTCTCAGGATTCCCAGTGATGGTTCTTTATTTTTTATGCATCTTTGATCGTTTGATTGTGTGTGATATAGAAACCTTCAAAAAAATGTTATCCAACCTATAAATAAAAATTTATTTCTCTTCTTTCCTACCTAATTTCCATTTTCTCACTCCAAGAGCTCATGTAAACATGGAACCAGATTCCCTGAATAGGTTAAAAGATACATAAAAATCTTTCAAAATAGACTTTTCCTTAGCTCTCCTCTCTTCCTGCCTTGTCTGGGTCTGGGGGAGGTACAGCCACAGACAGCAGCACAATGTGCTCTTTTCATTCCTGCTCTCTTTACACTGCCACAGTGCTCTCAAGTCCTCTCATTTGTGCAGGCCTGAAGGTCTTGTGTGTCTCACAACAATCCTGTTGTCTCTACAGCAGCACTCCGGGGCTGCAGTCAGTAGCCGGCAATATGAACGGCTGTGTCAGAGCTGGTCTCCTTGCTGGCACTGCCAAAACAAGAGGGCTCCTTCAGAGCAGGACCAGAGAACTGGAGGCCTCTTCCGAAGCTGGTGTAAGGAATGTACCTCAGGAGCTGCTCCCTGAGAAGACCTTGAGATCTTCTGGTGCTCTTCACTGAGTGACAGGGACAATTTCAAGTGTCCCAAGGAGATCCGTAAGAGACTCAGGACAGTGCTATGGTTTAGAATTTGTTGGGTTAAAGTTATTTACTAAGAGAAAAAGAAAAGGATTATGATTATGATATATGCATATATACATTCATGATATATATAGTATATTTTCACATATATACAACATATGCAGTTGCAAACATATGCATAGATACTAATACATATGCATATCTGTTTGCAAGTTCAGGACCTTTTGCAGAAGTTTTAACAGCCACAGGGTTCACTGTAGGAGCTGAAGCAGCTGTTGGGCAGTTGCAGTAGTTAGAGCGACTGCAGAGCTCGTTGACAGAGCAGGAATCACCACAGGACCTGTCACTGAAGTTGGAGCAGCCACTGGGCTCATTGGAGGGGATGGAGTGACCACAGGGCTGTACCTGCTGGCACAGTGCACCTCCCTTGTATGGAATTTGTTTCATTTTCATATTGCAATACCTGGAACAGCTGCAGGACCTGTGGCAGGAGTGACTGCAGAGCTCATTATGAGGGGTGTAGTGACAGTGGGATCTGTCCAGAGCTTGGAGCAACCGCAGGATGTGTAGCAAAAACTTGGAGCTGCTGCAGAGTCTGTGCCAGGAGTTGCAGAGGCTGCAGCACTGTCAGCAGATCCAGCTCTTCCAAGTGTGGATGCTGAAGAGTGCAGAACACAGCTCAGTAGGTATAGACCAGGCCTTGGCACACTGCAGTTTTCTGTGCCACTTTGGGATTACCAGGGTCACAGCAGAACTTCCCCCAGTATTCTACCAGTTTCTCAGAATTCTGCATTTGCTCGGAGATAAAGTTCCAAAGCCCTGGGGCTGCCCACCACTCCAGGCAGCTGCCCAGACCACCCCACACCTCGTTCCATGCAGAGCCTTCTCACCTTGGGGCAGATCTCTCAGTGATATTCTTGAGTAATTGTTTAATCTGAAACATAACCTGGAATGCATTAACAACACATAGCAATGGGAGGTTTGGGCATCCCACAGATAGTCAAAATCCTCAGGAGCTATTGGAACTAGCTCTGGAGCTCCAGGGCAAGAAGTGAGAGTGAGGCTGAGTTACTGCTGGAAATTGTCTGCCCTTCTTACCTCTATTGCCGGGCTCCCTGAGGGGATAACAAAAAGAGTGTCATTTCTAATCATATTGACAGTATTGCTTCCAAACCTCAAATATGATCGCAGAGGTGAATGTCCTCAGAACTTCACTTTGTCAGCTGCCTATTTTACCATGATATAAACCAAGGTCAAACAGCATAGCAAAATAAACACCTGAATCCAGCCCCCAGAGTTGACAAACAGTGCAGCAGGGAAAACAAGCAGCAAGAAAGGAGCTGTGCAGTGCAGCTTCATGAGAAGACTCAACAAGCTCCACAAATAGGGAAACAATCAGCACCATGGCCAGCAAATTCTCCAACTCCTACAAAGCTCTGTGTTAACTCGCTCTCGACAGATGTGCTGTTATCTCAACCCTTGGAGCCCCACATCGGGCACCAAAATGATGGTGGTTGTTGAACCCAACATGTGGCTCAGTAGCACACAGTGCTTTGTGCACTGCCCCCTTCCCAGTGGGATGGGGAAGGGAACTGGGGGAAAAAAAGTACAACTTGTGAGTTGAAATGAAGCTATTTACTAAGAGAGATGAAAGGAGAGGTGTCATCGTTATGACTATATATCCAGATATATGGTGTTGTACATTACAACTGATGCACAAGCACATGCTCAGCACCACCAGAGTGATTCCCAGCTGGCCCCTGAGCAGGAGAAGAGAGTGAAATGATCTCCCACCCCTTTCAATACACCTTCTGCTTGTTGTCAGATGGTACGGAACGTCCCTTTGGCCGCTTTAAGACACATGTCCTCAGTCTGTTCCCCCCAGTTCCTTGAGCACTCCACTGACCGTGGCACTGGCTCTGTACAACACTGCTTAGCAGCAGCTGTAAACATCAGAGTGTTATCAATGTTTTTCCCCTAGAACCAAAACACTGCACCATAGCAGACAGTCTGAAGAAAACAATTCCATCCCAGCTGTAACTCAGATACCTGCCTGTCCCCCTCCTCTTGTTCTTCCTGATCAGGAAGCAAGGAACAGAATCTGCTGCTCTCCTCTTTGAGCCCTTTCCATCAGTTCTCAGCTGGCTCCTCTGCCATCCCCAGGCAGAGCTCAGTGCACTCTCACAAAGGGCAGCAGCCTTTCTTCATCTTCTTTGCCTAATCGTAATGAAGAGTCTGTACCTGCTTTGCTACATTTCAGAGGTGGGAACCATCCCACCATGCTTCTGTGAGCCCAACAAGACGCTAAGCCTGTGAAGGCACAGAGATTTCAACTTCATTGAGTGAAATGTTTGTGGTCCTCTCATTAGTGTAAAGACCCTTCAGAAAGCATCCCCTTCCAGAAGCAGGTTTTGATTTAGCCTGTCTGGGCCTTGCATCTGCACCGTGGTACTGATGTTCAGGGCCTTGCTCAGAAGCAGCAGCCTGCATGAAAGGAAATGCTCTGTGGTTTTCTCTCAATTTGTCCCATTTATTTCCCATGCTACCCACACTGGTCTACAGGCACTTTAGGGCAGCAGCAGGTTGGGGTTACCCCCAGAGAGTACACAATAAGGTTTAGGATGGGGTATTGGCAACAAGACCTTCTCTGAGGAATCCTCACACAACTCTGTGGAACAACTCAGAGGCTTTCCCTGCAATCTCCAACAGCAACATCATCCCTCAGCCCTTCTCTGTCACACCTAATTCTCCTTCCTTCACCCTTCAGACCTGGTTTAAAGCCCTTTAATCAATCAGTGCAGGAGCATTTCAGATGGCGTCACTGAGGAGGCAGACTGCCATTCTTGGGGTGGCCATTTTCCCAGGAGGGCATGGTGGGAGGGCTTTGTCCCGTCCGGTTCAACCAACACTTGTATCCACCCAGCAGAAGGCTGTGCCCTCTGTGTCCCACTTGACCTCTGCATGGAGCTTACAGCTGGCAGTGACATGACTGAGAAGCTCTGGGCATAGACTAAAGGACAAGGAAGTAAAGTGGGAGTTGACTATAAGCCACCCAGCCACGAGGATGATACCAGTTAATTATTCTTTTAGGAATAAAGGGATATGTCGGGAACAGCATCACTTGCCCAAGGCACTGAAGTCCATCAGTGTTGGTCACTTGTTAAGAAGCATCTCGTAGGGTTTCTTCAAGTATGACTTGTGTTGTAAAAACAATTAGAGGTACAAAAAAAAAAAAAAAAAAAAAAAAAAAAGGAAGAAGGAGAATTAAAGGGAGTGATGAGATCACCAGACCTGGATCCAGAACCAACCCTGCCTGCTGATAGGGATGTTCCACATAGCATAGAGTGGAAACAGCTACACCTAGAAGCAGGACCAGCAGCAGAGGTAGGGCAAATCTGACCTCCCCCCTAGCAACTAGTTATAATATCAAAGGAAGCAGATCAGATACCATCAGCCCCTATTTGGAACTGGAATTGCCTTAATTCCTGGACGCTGGGCTATATCCAATTCAAAGGAAGTTACACCAGACCTTGTCCTGAAACCTGACCATTTCAGGGCTGTTGTTCAGGACTCTTCCAGGAGTAGCTATCAATATAATCAATCAATCAGTCTAATAAAGGGAAGGGACACCCAGCTGCTCCATGTGACTTAACGTCCCTCACACCCCATGTTCTTTTAACAGCAATATGTCTAGAACCAGTTGGTTTTGCAAGGCCACCTTGGGTACTTGTTGAACCTGTCTGTTTGACTCTCCAAAAACATGTTCTGTCTGGCTCCTTAGCACACGGACCTGCCAAGGTAGATTCTCCAGGACAAGCTGGTGTCATCCAGGTGGGGTCTGATGATGAGTTTGGTCCCCTAGTCCCTATCTTGAAACCAATGCTCTTCAGCATCTTTATCAATGAGGCAGGCAGCTAGATTCAGTGTTTACTGATGGTATCATGCTTAGCAGTACAGCTAATAGAAGGAAGGGATGCCACCCAAAAGGACCATGGCAGGCTCCAAAATGTCACCCACATAAACCAAATGAATCTCAGTGAGAAGAGAGGACTGCAGGGCAATCTCACTGTAATTTTTCAGTACTCGAATGACTGTATAAGCTTATAAGCCTTATCTCCCATCTCCTCTGAATCACTGGGAACAACCCCACAATGCAGGGAGGGATCATGGGCCCAGAACTGATTAAATCACACGAAGCAGCAGCCTTGGTGTCTGTGGGCAATGCCTGTCCCTGCCCGGTGGGGCAGATTCTGGGGGAAAGAAAGAAAGGGAGAAACCAACTAACCAACCAACCAATCACCAACAAAAACACACTGCGTTCATTTGACACTTCCTTGAAGCACGCGTCTTTGCCAGTGGACTAGTACCAGAAGAGGTTTAGACCAGACATAAGAAGGACCTTTTTTTCTCAGCATGGTCAGGCAGTGGAATGGCTACCCAGGGAGGTGGTGGAGTCACCATCCCTGGCAGTATTCCAGAGGTGTCTGGATGAGGAGCTACAAGACATGGTTTAATGGTTTGTTGTAGCTACGGTAGTGGGAGGATGGTTGGACTAGATGATCTTGTAGCTCCTTTCCAACCTTGTGATTCTGTGATTCTATGAGAGGAAACAGACTGATGAGGAGAACTGTGGATGAAGGGTTTCCATTCTGTACATCCCCAGATCCAATTGTACATTCAGAATGTGAAAGGCTGAGGCTGGGAGCTCATATGCATATTGGAAGCACAGATTATAATCCACTTAAGCAGATATAAACATAGGATCTGTCATGGTTTTGTGCTGTCAATATTCTACATCATGACATCATGTGCGGTATGAATCATTAACTGAGGGTACAAATAGTGGTAAACTGTTTAACCCTGGTAACGCCCGATCTTGTCTGATCTCGGAAGCTAAGCAGGGTCGGGCCTGGTTAGTACTTGGATGGGAGACCTCCTGGGAGGTCTGGGTGCTGTAGGCTTAAACAGTTTACCACTATTTGTACCCTCAGTTAATGATTCATACCGCACATGATGTCATGATGTAGAATATTGACAGCACAAAACCAAGACAGGATCATAGAATCAACTATATCTCATAGCACCTCATCTCAATGCCTGGAAAACCAGCAGGGACAGTGACCCCACTAGCGCCCTGGGAGAAGAAGAGGTCAAGCAAGGCACCACCACTGGTAGGTTCTCCATCTTAAAATCATGCATTGGATGGGAACTCAACGTGGCACTTTATATAGAGAGACCATTGGAGATGGCTCCCTAACCCTAACACAAACCCTAAACCTAACCCTAACTTTAACACTAACCCTAACCCTAACCCAAACCCTAACACTAATCCTAACCCTAGCCCTCACCCTAACCCTAACCCTAACCCTAACAATTACCTCTGTGGGTGATTATTTCTCATTACAGTCTGATTCTAATGGCAAAACACAACTCTAACCAACTTTTCTTTACCCATGAATGCAATGCCCAGATGAGAATCATGTAAGGCAAAATAAAAGATAATAATAAGTATTAATGAACAGTTGCTATCAGACAAACAGCTGATGACTTTTATTAAGGCCCACAGGAATCAGATCTGTCAGCACAGCTGCGTGCTGTCATTATAAACCACCGCCGCTGGAGCCAAACAAACACTGCAGTCACAGTAACCCCTTACAGAGATAAAGAATCTCAAGAGAGCAGAATGGGAGGATATATCCATCCTCTGCCACACAGTGATCCGCCCCTATCAGTGGGGCAGTGCCGGCTGTGGGCTCATCCACACATGGAGGGAGATGTGGCTGTGAGCGGGTCCAGAGCTCAGCAGTCATCAGCTCTGTGCACAGCACTGCTGAATGCATGAGTGTGCAGGAGAGGAAGAGAGAGAAGGCTTCAGAGCAGGGTGATGGACTGCCCACAAAGGTCCTGAAAGGGAGGTATGTATTGAAGCTGATGATGTATGTCTGCATGGGGTTGGCTTCAGAAATAATGTGAGCTCAGTGAGGAAGGAAAGTGCCTCAGGCTGTGCTGCTCTCCCAGCACAGGACAATGGTGTGGATGGATCACTTTGAGGTCCTTTCCAACCCATGCCATTCTATGATTCTATGATTCTGCAACATGTCAGTACCCTCTCAACCCAACCCAACCCAACCCAACCCAAGCCAGCTGTTCCAAGGCTCTATGGTCTTTAAGGACCCTACCAACACAACCGTTCTGTGGTTCTATGATCCTTATGGACCCATCTAGCTGCAGCCCAAACATACTGCCCCAACTCCAACACTATGGGTCTGTGGGCCTCTATGGGTTTCTGTGGGGTAATCAATTCCAGGAATCAACCCAGAGATGCATTTAATGCAATTAATCCGCTCAAAAACAGAGTTGGGAGTCAGTGAAACATTCAGAGCAGAGCCTAACTGCATAAATACAGCATTCGGTGTTGCCTAATTACCTTAATTATCCCATGTTTAATTAAAGAAGGAGATGAGCTGAAGGTTGGACTCTGTGGTCTCAGCGCTTTTTCCCCATCTTAATTATTCTGTCATTAATCAAAGGAGGTGAGGGGCTAAAGGTTGGGCTCGATGGTCTCAGTGCTCCTTCCCCACCTTAATTATCTTATGGTTAATTAAAGACTGTTTCAAGGCACGATGTGAGGTTTTTAAGGAGCACTTTGCTCTCTCAGCTGGGCACAGTGCTGATTACTGATGGCTTAACTGGGTAGAGATATTTAGATAATTGTTTTTTCTGCACATCTCCAATGTCCTGATGGCCTCACTGAGGAGCTGGGATGTGTTATGGGATTTCTGTGGGGAAAAGTGAAAGTCTGAATGCGATCCCAGCACCCTCAGCTGCACTGAAAGACAGCTGGGGAGAATAGATTAGTGTAGAAAATACTCAAATTGATGCATTCCAGGGAAAATCCAGGATGGAATTCCCCATTCCTTGGGATGGCTGCAGTGACACCATGGGCTACAGAGGTGTTCTGGTGTTCCACTGTGATCTGCTTTGCAGCTGTCAGATGAGGGCACCCCATTGACTCACAACAGATGGGAGTGCTCCATCATTGGTTTCCTTTTCTAATGAGTGGGTGTGATTTTCGGCCTGGAGGTCAATTTGGGTTGATTTGGGCACATTTGGAGGGCAGTTCTGGAGAATTTGGGGACATTTTGGGTCAACTTGGAGACAGTTTTTGGATAATTTGGGGACAATTTGGAGGTAATTTGGGGGCAATTTGAGGTCAATTTGGGGACAATTTGGGGGTAATTTGGGGCAATGCAGGGACATCAGAGGACATTTTTGTTCAATTTGGGTCAATTTGGGAACAATTTGTGTCTATTTGGGGACAACTTGAGGATAATGGGCCAATTTTGGGATATTAAAGGACATCTTGGGTCAATTTGGGGCAATTTGGATTAATTTGGGACAATTTGGGGACATAAGAGGAGATTTTGAGTCAATTTGGAAACAACTGGGGAAAATTTATGTCAATTTTGGGACATCTTTGAGGTAATTTGGGATCATTTGGGGACATTTGAGGACATTTGGGGGCAATTTTGGGGTGGTTTGTGTTAATTTGGGGATGTTAGGGGACATTTTGGGTCAATTTGTAGACAATTGGGGATAATTTGGAACAATTTGGAGACAGTTTTAGGCTAACTGGGGTTCATCTGGGCACCTTAGAGGGTATTTTGGGTCAATTTGTATCAACTTGTGGAAAGTATGGGTCAATTTGTGTACATTTTGGTGGTAAATCAGGACAATTTGTGGACATTTGTGGACATATGGGGACAATTTGGGGGTAATTTGGGGCAATTTGGGGTCAATTTTCGTCATTTTGGGGACATTGGAAGACATTTTGAGTCAACTCAGGGACAATTTGGGGCCATTTCAGGACAATCTGGGGACAAAATGGTGGTTGTCGTTGCCTGGAATGTGAGACTGTCTTGGTTGTATCAGACTTCCCAGATTCCATCTCTGCCAACCTCAGCAAAGCAGACGGCTGTGTCGTCAGGCCTCCATGTGCCCTGCATTGTGCACAGAAAGTTAGAGCCTTCACCTTCCTCATGTTGTCCACTGCATTGGGCATAGATGTTGAACTCAGTGCTGTGCTGTACAGCGTTCAGGAAGAGAGATGCATTTGGAAGAGTTATCTGAAAGGGCTTCAGCTGCAACGTTGTGCATCTGGTGGCTGATTCTACACACAGAGATGGAATTGCTGTAAGTCTCGGTGCTCCCATCACAAAAGCTGAGTGGATTTGTAAGGCTTGGGAGAAAAGGAACGGCATTGACCTCTGTGCAGCTGTTGGTGATGTCAGAAATCAGCTCAAACAACAAAGATCAGCACTACAGGAGACTGCACTGATGGTCTACAACCTAGGATCAATTTTGGAGCCAGTTCCCAGAGAGAGAAAACACGGACCATCCCATCATGTTCTAACATTCAGCTACCAATTACAGTACAGCGCCCACCTTAGTGGGAATCTCCATTACCAGCTCTGAGGTATTTCCCCATAAGGAGTTCCATCACACCAAACAATGCTCGTAGGGTGTGCATAGTGTAAGTACAGCCCACGTTGCTGTAATATTGCAATATATTTGCACTGGTTTATTTATTACTGTTTGTCAGTGCTCGCAAGAGTCCAAATGGAGCACGAGAACTCAACAAGAGTCAGAGAGTTTATTCTGCTGGGATTGTCTCGCACCCACGGAGTGCAGTCAGTTCTCTTCTCCTTCTTCCTGCTGTTCTACATGGCAGTTCTCCCAAGCAATGTCCTCATCATTCTCACAGTTTGGGGTGATTCCCAACTGGGATCACCCATGCACTTTTTCCTGGCCAATCTGGCATTCCTGGATATCTGCTACTGCTCTGTCACCCTACCCAAAATGCTGGCTGACTTATTCTCAAACCCAAAGACCATCTCCTACAACAGCTGCATGGCTCAGCTCATGTTTCTTCACTTCCTGGGAGCGGCGGAAATCTTCCTTCTCTTGGCCATGGCCTACGATCGCTACGTTGCCATTTGCAAACCCCTTCGTTATGCCATGCTCATGAACAAGACTGTTTGCTGCACTCTGCTTGGAGCTTCGTGGGGCGGTGGCCTCATTCACGGCATCGTTGTATTTGCTCTCATCATCACTCTCCCCTTCTGCGGCCCCAACATCCTGGACAGCTTCTTCTGTGATGTCCGACAGCTGGCAAAGTTGGCCTGTGCCAACACTGACACAGTGGAACTGCTGATGTTCCTCAACAACGGCTCTGTCCTTGTGGTGTGCTTTGTGCTCCTCCTCATTTCCTACACAGCCCTAATGTTGAAGCTCCGGGCGTTCTCCTCTGAGGCCAAGAACAAAATCACCTCCACCTGCATTTCCCACATGGTTGTGGTTTTGGTCACCTTTGGCCCAGCAATTTATATCTACGTCCTCCCCTTCCGGGCCGTCCCAATGGAAAAAGTCATTGCTCTTTTCCATACGATCATCTTCCCTTTAATGAACCCCATGATCTACACACTGTGCAACAAGGAGATCAGAAGCTCCATGGGCAGGTTGGTCCACAAATACTGTGGTGTGGACTTTATATGAAGTATTTTGGAGTAAACAAATGAAGGTCACACTCATTATCCTTCAGGAAGTCTTCTATAAAATAAAGCCCTGTGGCGATACTAAAACCCATACAGAGTGATTGAGGGAAGAACCAACCCATACAAAGGAGTTGACTGTGTGCCATGAAATTATCATTAAGGATCTATTAAACTTATTAGTAGTTATCTGGAGGATGTTGAGGGTTTATAGATCCCTTCTTGGAGTGCTGGCCCCGATTCATTGGTTCAAGACTTCAGTTTCCAGTTGGATGCCCACTGTTGTTGCTTCCTTCTTGTTAGGCTCCATCATGACTCAGCCATTACTTTCCTACCAATCAAGCCATGTCCATTCTATTAGGTCCCACCCTCACCCACAAGGCTACACCCACCCCCTTTAAAACCACACCTGCCTCTACAAGGCCCCACCTCTCTTCCCAAAGCCCTGTCCCCTCCCATGAGTAAACACCCACCCCCAGGAGGCAGGCACCCCCAACCAACCCCAATGTGACTCCAAAATGACCCTGAAGTGTCCCCAAAGTTACCTCAGTGTGACCCCAAAGTGACCCCAGTGTGCCCCCAAAGTCCTATTGAATCTGCAACCAGCAGGCAGCTGTTTGGTGAAAATGGGAGGCAATGCAACCACGACTTTACAGGCCGGGGCTAATATTCCTCCAACCCTTCTTTCATTTTTACTTTGAGGAGTAACAAAGCATTGTTATAACGTCCCCTGTGCTTGCCCTGCAGTCTGCTTCTTTGTCTGCCTCTAATCACTCCAGTAAACCCTTTCGTTTGGAAATATGTCTTCAGAAAGAGTGGTTTTCTTAACACAGTGTCATTTCCTTGGGCAGCATCCATGTAGAGTGAACTCCAGATATCTCTGCCTACAAAGCCCTCCAATAACACCCCAGACGGCGCTGCACCCAACAGCTCACAGTGCTTTCAGTTCTCATATAACACTGCGTGCAGTACAGAACCAAGTACAGCTGTGATGTGGGGTATTTATATCGCACAGACTGTGGTCAACCCATTCAAGTATATGACCAATCTCATGGGAAATAGGTAACTAAGTATCTGTAGGATTTAGCAGGTGAGACTTCCCCTCCCACATATTGACCACTCTCCTGAGCTGGGTTTCCCCCAAAAGCTCCCTGTGAGCACACACTGCATTCCAGCATTCACTCCTTAGTGAACGCATTAAGTAGCACTGGCCTTACTGTTGATCCCTGATGGACACCACTACTTTGTTCTCGCCTGCTTACCCTCACATCTCTGATAACTGCTTCTTGAAACTGGTCCAGGCAATTTTCCATGCACTTTATCGCTGCATTATATTATTATTATTATTATTAGCAAGCCAGTTTGTTGGTAAGGCAGCTGTGGAAGGTGTTGTGCCAGTCATTGAATCATGGAATCACAGAATGGCCTGGGTTGGAAGAGATCACAAGGATCATGAAGCTCCAAACCCCTGTGTCAATCAGGACCAAGAAGCTCCACATTTAACACTAACCTGTCTGCCCAGGGCCCCATCCAAGCTGGTCTTGAACACCTCCAGGGATGGATGGGGCATCCACAGCCTCTCTGGGCAGCTGTTCCAGCACCTCACCTCTCTCAGAGTAAAGAACATCCAGCCTCAGTCTTCCCTCCTTCAACTTCAAATCATATTTCAAATCAGGTCCCTTCCAACCCCTACAATTCTGTGATTCTGTGATATCCCCTTGTGCTGCTGCTATCTACCCTTTCAAAGAGTTGACTCCCCTCCTGTTTATAGGATCCTTTAGGGACAGGAAGGCTGCAGTGTGGTCAACCTGCAGCCATCTTTTCTCCAGGCTGAACCAGTCAAGGCAAACGAGTCACAGCCTTTGCTTCATCCACAATCCCTGTCACCTCATAGAATCATAGAATTGCTCAGGTTGGAAAAGATCTTCAAGATCCTCAAGTCCAGCTGTAAACCAACTGTACTACCATAACTCAAACAACCCTCCTGTAAAGCATGTCCCCAAGCACCACATCCAAATGGATTCCACTGATGGATTTTCACCATGAATGACAGCACATTTTTCCAGACCAAGTCAGATAAATAAGAAAATTCCAGACTTCCTACTCAAAACTTCACGTCTTTAGGAAGGGTGAATAGAGACAAATCAGAACTGGAGAAGAAAGGAGCTGCTAAAGTGTCTTTGGATCGTTTGTCCCCAGTGTAATTAGAAATAGGTATCCTGCACAGTGCCATTACGTGTTTGCTTCCATTGCTTCTAAATGGCAAAACTGACAAGGGTTCATTTCAAGATTTGATTTTCAAACTAAGCACAGACCAAGCAGAAATCACTTATGTGGAAGGAGTCTCCCACTGACATACCTCAGCAGAAGTGAACATCTGCTTTTTGGGTGCTCCCAACAAAAAAAAAGCAAATGTAGAACAACATCCATTTACACATCTCCTGCTGCAAGCAGCTGTGGTTGTCTGAAGTACAACTGAGAACAGCAGATCAGCTCATTTTAGCTCAGCTTCATTTCAAATTTCTTAAAGGCAGACTGAAAGTTCTGGAGTTGTGCAAAGATGTAACTGGGAGCGAGTCATAAAGCTGAACAGACTCCCTGATAGACCTTATCACTGTGAAGCCTTAGGAGCCTGCAACGCAAGACAAAGAGCGCCAATGAATAAACAGGGGGTTCTTTTGTTTGCACTGTTAATCTTTTCACAACTGAGAAACCTTTCATCCTCTATCACTGTTGTTTGGGAGAATTTAGGGCCAATTAGCTGATTAGAGGAATTTACTGTTTGTGAGTATGTAAGGTGTATGTTGAACACAGTAAAGGAGCTCAGTTCTGCTGCTACAGTAAACAGAGAGCTCTCTAACTGGACTGAGCGCAGTCAAATGCCAGCTTGCAAAATGGAAATGATGGTAATACTCATATCTTTAGTCAAGTCACTAACAATACCCGATACGTTCCTCCCTGTGTTAGGAGAACACCATCAGAGCTGTGTGTGGATTTCTGAAGCAAAGGGAACCGACTCTGACATGCTCCCACTGTCCTTTAGCACTGAGAAAGGTGAGCATGAAGACCCTGGGGAAGTGTAAGATCTCAGCAATACCACAAATCCCTGTTCTTTTTCCCATGTCTGCTGACTCTTTAAGTGGTATAGTCTCAAACCGTGTGGTTCTAAAATTCATGGTGGAAAAAATGGAAAAAAAAAACCTCAAAGAATGAGGTTTAAAATGAGTGAAAGCATAATTATGCAGATCAGTAATTATGGAGCGGTCGTGGGGCTCAGGATCTCAGCACAACAACCCGTTTGTATTCACAGCGCTGAAGTGTACGTTGGCAGGTCTGAATTTGTGAGCTATGTATTCTTTTGAAGATTTGAAGTTGTTTGTTCCTTCCCAGGCATGTTTGCTTTCTGCTCAGTGTTGGAAACAACATCCAAATGGAGTTGTTTGTATCTGAGCATTGCAGTGTTCACTGGGATAAAAACAAGTGGGCTTTGCATTGTCTGAACTGAGAGGTGACTGAGCAGGTTGCTTAGACATGATCAACACACGTTAGAATTTCTGGCTTGAGCTTTCAGTTCAGTCCTTAACAAATCAGAGGCAATCCCTTCCCTTCCCTTCCCTTCCTTTCCCTGTTCTCCTTCACCTTTCCCTTCCCTTTCTCTTCACCTACTCTCCCCCCCTCCAGTGGGATGAAGAAGGGACTAGGAAGACCACAACAAAGTAGAATTTGTGGCTTGAGTTGAAAACAACTTACTATGGTAGAAAAAATAATAGGGAACAGGTGGGGAAATAAGATAATAAAATTTTGATATTATTCTGATAACAATATTTGCATATTGATGTATATACAAAAGAAGCTTTTTTGTCCACATGATGTCATACAGTATGAAATATCCCTTTGGGTTGTTGAGCTCAGCTCCTGGAGCTGTCCCATCCCAAATCCTTCATCCCCCATGGCTGGAAGGACAGCACACAAAACTGAGGGACTGAAATGGCGCTGATCAGCAGCAAAAACATCGAGGTGTTCCAGCACTGCTTTTCTCCTGAGGTCAGAGCATCCCAGCTGAACCCAGGATGGTCCCCACCCCTCATTCCATATCACTTACAGATTCCAGACTTTTCCATACATTCCAGATAGCTGCCGTCATCTTTCCTGTTGGTTTTTTATATACACACAGAGATATCATTCCCACAGTCTATGGGCCATCCCTCTAAATTGGCAGTGCTGTCCATTGAGTCCATGCCTTTGGCCTCCATGTGTCATAGCAGTGTGGTGTTGGACTGTTGTGTGCTGGATCTGACTGTGGTTCTGTGAGGATTCCTTCTTCTTTAACCTGCAGAATTCTGACTGGAATACCATTAATGAGGCACAGAGCAATCATAGGAAGGATAATACACAGTATAATATGGTAACTAAGACAAAATTGACGTAGAAACCTCAAAAAGCTGGGGAGCAGGGATCCCTCGTTTCCTGCCCTGTGATGATGTGACAGTGAATCCCCACACATCCTTCTCTATCCTACATAAACTTTGATTCCTTCTGGAAGATGCAGTGGGTTGTGGGACAGTGCAGCAAATCTAGAGGTGCCCCATCTGGAGGTGTCTGAGACAACCCCGGATGCCAACACACAAACAGCCAAATGCTCATTGGAACTATTGGGGCGTAATTTCACCCACTCTGCACTATCACTTTCCCCACAGGAGTTTTCTCAGGGCAATCCTCAGTTCTCTATTCCTCATACCATAGATGACAGGGTTAAACATGGGGGTCAGAATCGTGTAAAACAGGGCAAGGTATTTGTCAGTGTCTGCAGAGTCCCTTGAGTGGTGTTTGCAGTACACGACAGTGGCTGAGCCGTAAAAGAGAGTCAGCACTATGAGGTGTGAGGAGCAGGTGGAAAAGGCTTTGTGTCTGCTCGGAGCAGAGTGCATCTTCAGAACCGTACCGATAATTCTAACGTAGGAAACGACGATCATGAAAAAGGGAAGGATGGCAAAAAGCAGGATGATAGTGTTCAGGGTCACCCGGCTCCAGAAAGTATCTGCACAGGCCAGCTCCAACAGAGGGGGAACATCGCAGAAAAAATGATGGAGGTGATGGGAGGCACAGAAGGGCAAGGTAAACACTTGGTAGATCTGTCCCACTTGTATTGGTACGACGACCATCCATGAGCCAACCACCAGTCTGACACAGAACCCACCATTCATCACCAGGCTGTAGCGCAGGGGGTCACATATGGCCACATAGCGGTCATAAGCCATGGTGGCCAGCAATAGGCACTCAGTGCTTCCCAGAGAAACTAAGAAATAAAGCTGGGCAGCACAGCCAAGGAAGGAGATCTGGACATCTCCCGTCAGGAAACACACCAGCATTTTGGGGAGAGTGGCTGATGTGTAGCAGATCTCCAAGAAAGACAAGTTTCTCAGGAAGAAATACATAGGGCTGTGGAGGCTCAAGTCCAGCACTGTAACCAGCACAATCAGGCTGTTCCCAATGATAACTGTGACATAAATGAGCAGGAAGATGGTGAAGCACACTCCTGGCAGCCCAGGGGGATCAGGAAACCCCAGAAGAAATCCAGGTCCAGCGGTGTGATTCTTCAGGATATTTCTTTGGGGCATTTTCTCTGCATAAAACAACACCAACATCACTGTTAGAGAATTCCCACCCACAACTATGTACAGCTCCAGCACACAGCCTAGAGACAGCAGAGCAAAATGGACATCAGGATTCGGAGAGCTTGATCAAAATCTGAACATAGGTATGGAAACATAATGTAGTCCAGTGGGCAGACTCAAGCTGGCAGCCAGGACCACCCAGTTGAGCATGGGGCAGAAACTCCCCTGTTTGGTCCTCCTAGAATAGTTGCCTATGCAAGGCCCCGAGCGTGCAGTGCAGCTTTGACCCCCAGCCCCATCACCCTGAGTAGCAAAAAGCCCCTGTGCTGCTCGGGCCTCCTTCCCCCACACATCTCCCTGCAGCTCCCTGGGCAGCTCCCTGGGCAGGCTGAGTGCTGAGCCCGGCTGGTGGCTGAGTCCCTGCCCCAGCACACAGCCCTGGGATGCAGGAATCCTGGTTCTGTAGGGCAGCCCTTTACACTTCCATAGGGACGGGATTCCGCTGAATCCGTTGAGGCATCTTATCCTGAGGTTGTAGTCCTGTATCCTGGAGGGGAGTCAGCTCCCTCCCATGCCTCCCACACACCCAGCCGGACCAGCACCGACCACACAACTGGCCACAAGCAAATGGCCCCCTGCGTCCCTCCTCTTGCATAGGCTTCTTTCTCCTCCATTGGCATTAATTCCCATCTTTGCCTGTTGCAGTCACTCTCCAGTTATCAGCTCTCTACTCTTGGATCCTCACAATGCTATCCCCGTGCTGGCTGTACCTCCCTCTCCGTGACAGAGCTGCCATCTGTGTCACATGGGTTGTGCAGCACTCAGTGACATCTCGGTGTCTGCTGTAATAAAAAGTAGCCTTAAATACGACATCTCCTTTTTTGGACAGCGATCCTTGAAACCTTTGTCTGCAACACTGAGACCTCCCTAATGAGCAGTTCAGGTCTTGAAGACATGAGGGAAATGGCTTGTTAGGACTTTCTGCACTTTAATGAGCCCCACAGCGTATGTGGTGTGCGTGAACTTCAGGGACTGAGAGCAGGCTGCTGTAACCAAATGATGGAGGTGCAGTCAAAATGCTGTCCAGAACTGTTGGAGAGTGCTGGAGCTTTTATTGGTCCCCGTGGGGTCATTACCAACAAAGCCTCCCCATAGCCATGTCAGAGCAGATAACTGGAGGCCGTGATTACAGGCAGGCAAAGGCCCAGAGCAGGTGCTGTGAAGTTAAGGAAAGCCCTTGTTTAGTCTGATGAAACAGAAGGGCTGAGCCATAGCTGCAGCCTTTAGCAAAGGTGGTCCTGTCCCTCACAGATGGCCCAAGGCTCTCCCACAGTCAGTGGGTATGGAGTGTTGTGAGGGAGAATGGTACTGCACCTACTGGCCTCTCTACAAGGCTGCATGGAGGCAAAGAGGCCCCAGTGTCACAGGGACAACGTGTGCCCTCCAGAGCCTCAGCAGCAGACACAACTGCTGCAGCCAAGAAGACAAAGAGCTTGGTTTTCTGTCGGGGCCCTCCAGCCTTGCTGGTGCTGTCATCATGGCAACAGACCTGTCACCATGGCAACAGCATCCCTGGCACCATCACTGTGTCACCATGGCAATGCCATCCCTGTCACCATGGCAACATCCCTATCACCATCACTGTTGCCATGGCAACATCAGGGCAGCATCAGTGTTGCCATGGCAACGTCCCTGTCACCATCAGTGTTACCATGGCAACATCCCTGGCACCATCACTGTTGCCATGGCAACAGTCCTAGCACCATCAGTGCTACCATGGCAACAGGCCTGTCACCATGGCAACATCCCTATCACCATCACTGCTGCCATGGCAACATCTACCATTGGAGGTGAGGGCTGACCTGTCAGCTTGTGCTGAAAGAATCATTCCTAAGGTCCTTTTCCAGCCATGTTCCTTCTGTAGTTCATTCAATGCTGTCACGTCCTGTGCATGAAGAGAGGCAGAGACGATCAGATTCACAGTCCCCCCGGTCAGATTAAAGTGAAACGACCCTCATACACAAGTGAAATAAAAGATCAGCTTATTTAGGAGGTTTCTACAAAATGGTTCTCCTGTATGTGTTGGCCCTCTCACAATTGTATCTAAGCCGAAAGTTTAATTAAAATAGCACATAAGGTTTGATTTACTTATCTGCTTTCAAAGAAAAAGAGGAAAAGGAAAGAGGAATTAAAAGGAATAGGAAGATCATCTTATTATCCTTAATCTCATTCACCAGCTTCAGCTCTAGATGAGCTTTAGTCTTCATCATTGCTTCTCTGCAAGCCCTGACAACACTCCTATTCACCTCCCAAGAGTACAGGCCCTTTTTCCATTTTTCCTAAGCCTTCCTTTTCCCTTTGATCTTACCCATGAGCTCCTGGCTCATTCATGCAGGTCTCCTGCTTCCCTTCCCCCATTTCCTGCTCTTAGGGATACATCGATCCTGAGCTTGGAAGAAGTGCTGTTTAAAGGCTGCCTAGCTCTCATGGCCTCCCCATACCTTCAAGCAGTCCAGCCCATCAGATACCTCCAAGTAGGTCCAAAGGTCGAAGTCGAAGTTGGCTCTCTGAAAGTCCAGGGCAGCAATCCTACTTTTTGCCTCACTTCTTCCACCTAAGGTCTTGAACTCCAGCATCTCACGACTGCTGACACCAAACTTCTCATCCCCAACAAGTCCATCCTTGTTGGAATGAACAAGGTCCTAAATCACCACAACTCTTGTTGGCTCCTCCACCACCCATGTGACAAAATTATCTTCAGCACATTCCAGGAACCATCTGGACCGTGTGTGCCTGGCCACGTTGCTTATCCCATAGATATCTGGATGATTCAAGTCCCCCATGAGAACCAGTACATGGGACTGTAAAGCTACTTCCAGCTGTATGCAGAAGGCCTCATTGATTTCATCCTCCTGATCTGGTGACTCACCCCCACAGCAGCATCAGCCATACCAGCCTACCACTTAATTCTCACCCACAAGCACTCCACACATTCTTCACCCTCTCCAAGATGGAGCTCAATTCACTCAAGTTGCTGTCTCACATAAGGGGCCACTCCTGCACCTCACTTCCCCAACCCCAACCCCAGTCACCCCTGGAGGGATGCAAGAAGATTTTGGATGGGGTACTGGCAACAGGACCCTCTCTGAGGAGTCCTTGCACAAACCTATGGGACAACTCAGAGGTTTTTCCCTGCAGTCTCCAGCAGTGAGAGAGGGCTCCCTCAGCCCTCTGTCACATCCACCTCCTCTCCCTTCCCCCTTTGGACCTAGTTTAAAGCCCTGGTAATCAATCCAAAGAGCTTGCTTCCCAGCACACATGAGCCCCACTTGCTCTGGCAAAGTCCATCAGGAGCCCACAGACCCAGTTTCTCTATGACCCCATTCCCTATGATCCCATTCATTCCCCATGGCCCCATTCATTCCCTATGGCCCCATTCATTCCCTATGGCCTCATTCATTCCCCATGGCCCCATTCCCTATGGCCCCATTCATTCCCTATGGCCCCATTCCCTATGGCCCCATTCATTCCCGATGACCCCATTCCCTATGGCCCCATTCATTCCCCATGACCATTCCTAAGGTCCTGCCCATTCCTAGGGTTAGCCTGCCCAAGATCAAAATACCCAAAGCCTTGATCAAGAAGACTCTGCCCACTCAGGCAGCAAATGGGAGCCTCAGTGCCCCCAGCAAGAAGCCCCCAGTTACTAAGACTGTTTTTCTGGTGGCACTGTTACTGATGCAGTGCCCTGTCCGGCCCCACTCCCTATACCTGTTACTCTCTGCATTTTCAATGTGCTTCTCCGTGCACGGGTTCTGACAGTTTTCATGACCCTCAGCCCTTCTGGCACAAGAGACTCAATCTATTACGCAAGGACACTGCAGGGGTTGGTGGCACTGTGGGTTATGGGGGCAGATGCCTCCTTCACATTGAGCAGAAATAGGCAAATGAAGAGCAAGTAGCCATTGGTGTGGGTAAATGCTGTCAGAGTACAGTCATAAGTGAGGCCATCCTGCATTCCAAGTTCACAAAAGAAATCCTGTAGCACAGAGGAGGCACCTTAGCCTTGTGCATGAACCACTCAGCACTCAGCTGTGTGCAGAAACAAAGCTAAAATCTCACATCAGTCTGAGCAATGCAGATCCTGGCACACCGAACTAAAGAGCCCAGACTCTGCAACAACAGCAGAAACAGCATTAGAGACTCTGAGGGCAGCATTTCCATTTGCAGTCCCATGTGGCTCTGTAGAAGAACACAGAGAATCTCCATGGTGGGAAAATCTGAAGAGCTTAGCCCGTTAAAGAGAAGGTTAAATTGCTGATGCCTTCATCTTTTTGCTCAGCACCACTCCTATGGGGAAGTGGGCTACAAACTTCGGTTCAAGACTTGGAGCACAGCATCAGTAGATGGCAGCCTGACAGTCACACCTGCTAACACCGTTAACACTCCATCAGCTACCAGCTGTTTTTGCCTCCCTGTTTGAGACAGCTTTGTGACGGTTCATCTCTTTGAGCCATAGTGTTACCAGTGCTGCTGCTCACTGTCTTCCTCTGCAAGGCCTGTTGTGCCACCCCCCTGCGAGTGCCCTGCAGATATCTGGGCTGGGACTTCCCTGCCATTTCCCTCATCCCTGCAGGCTCCACTTCTGCCTTCCAGCTGTGATCATCCCAGCCTGCAGGAGAGCAGCAAATGGCCGCAGCACATCCAGCTGAGGTAGGGGTTGGGGAAGCAGGCAGGAGAGGCCAAGGGGCCAGGGATGTGAATGCAGGGCGAGAGGGAGGTGCCCTCAGCCAGCATGTGTGTGCTGGGGACAGAGAAGCAGCTGGGATGGGATGGGGTGGGATGGGATGGGATGGGATGGGATGGGGTGGGATGGTATGGGATGGGAGGTTCTGTCCTGTGTGAGCTGCTTCCCTGGGCCTTGGCTGTTCCCAGCAAGGAGCCTCTTTGCTTGCATGAGCCCGTGAGCTTTGCAGAGTTGGCCGTGTATTTCAGCAGGGAGGAGAGGCAAAGGAGAAGAGCAACGAAGAGAAGAACCTGATCAGATGACCTTGCCAGGAGTTCTATCTCCTCTCTGAGTGCAGAGTCCCCTGGGGAATGCAGTTCTTCTCTTCTGGACAGGTACCCAGAACTGGAGCATTAACTCCCAGTGCACTATGTGATGTTATGTTGTGGAATACCAGGAACCAACGATCATCAAACCAGGACAAAGCTGAACAAGCCCAGCTCCCTCAGCCTGACCCTCCTCTGGACTCTCTCCGACAGCTGTCTTTCTTGTATTGGGGGCTCCAGACCATGGACACAACTTGAGGGCAGAGCAGTGAGGAACCATCACCTCCCTGTCCCTTCTGGCCACCCCTCTTCTGGTGGAGCTCAGAAAACTGAGTAACTCAGAACCCTCTGTGCTGCTGTGAGTGCAGGCCCGAACGTACCCTGACACAGGAGTGGAGTTGTGTGTACCCTCGTGTTTCACATCAAGGGGTGATGCTATTTGGGGTGATGCTGTTGGGGGTGATGCTGTTGGCTGACATGGTATCGTTGGGGGGTAACACCAGGAAGTGACGCTGTTGGGGTGTTGCTGGCGCTTATCATCAAGGAGTGACGTTGTTGGGGTGATGCTGGGGGGTGATGTGGGAGTATTGCAGGGGGTGACGTTGCCAGGGTGATGCTGGGGTGATACAGGGCTGATGTTCGGGAGTGATGGTGAGGGGTGGCGTTGGGCTGTCACTGGGGGGGGACATCAGGAAATACACCACATAACCCCATATCCCCCCCATATAACCCTGTAAGACCTCATAGGACCCCACATCCCCCCATATAACCCTATAAGACCCCATATAACCCCATATCCCCCCCCCATATAACCCCATAAGATCATATATCCCTCCCATATAACCCCATAAGACCCCATGTCCCCCCCTATAACCCTATAAGACCTTATAAGACCCCATAAGACCCCATATAACCCCATATCCCCCCCCATATAACCCCATAAGATCATATATCCCTCCCATATAACCCCATAAGACCCCATATCCCCCCATATAACCCTATAAGACCTTATAAGACCCCAGAAGACCCCATATAACCCCATATCCCTCCCATATAACCCCATAAGATCCTATATCCCCCCCATATAACCTCATAAGATCCCATATCCCCCCATATAACCCCATTCTTGGGGTGACATTCTCAGGAAGTTTTGTCGGGGACCTGAAGGCCTGTGATTGAAGAACAGTCCTGGGATGGAAGAAAGCATTCTGATAGTTTTAATGGAGCTGCTGTTTGTGGCTGTAGTCACAAATAACTTACTTTGTAGAGAGCTGACCTTGGTCGTTCATCTTGATTTGACAAAGACTGGTTTTGCAAGCAGGTGTTTCAGTTGGGCTCTGTGTCACGCATTGGACAAGCGAGTGCAGTGTGCAAGTGGAAAAAGGCCTGCAGACCCTGGGGAGAATAAAAGTGACTGTGACGTTCTCATTCTCTGAAATAGGATCAATGAGATATTTTGACCCAAACTGTGACGTTCTCACACTCCAAAATTGGGCTTATGACATACTTTGATCAGAACTGTGGCCATCGCACACTGCAAAACTGGGTTAATACACATATTATGAATAAAATTGTGACATTCTCCCTCTCAGAAATTGGGTTTATGATGTAATTTGACCCAAGCTGACATTCTCATTCTCTGAAATAGGATTAATGATATATTTGGACCCAAATTGTGGCCTTCACACAACAGGAATTGCATTTGTGACATGTCTTGACCCAAATTGTGACACACACACACTCCAAAATAGGATTTATTTATTTTATTTGGATTTATTTAATTTTGACATGAGTTGGGAAGTTGTCACTCTCAGAAGTTGGGTTTATGACTCTATTTTGGCCCAATCTACGACATTCTCACACTCCGAAATAGAGTTAATGATGTATTCTAACAGAAATTGTGACACACTCACACTCCGAAATTGAGTTTGTGACATCTTTTGATCCAAATTGGCATGGCAGATAGAATTTGTCCTGAAAAAACAAATGGATTTTTCTAAAATCATTCTGTCTCAACAAACTAGTGCCAGGCAATCAAGTTGATCCAGTAGTCAACCCACCAAAATGCTCTGGCAATCAACTGAACTATTGATGCTACACATATGGCTCAATTTGCCATTTTTGTTAGAGATTGTGATAACAAATACAACATCACTGAAGAAACGGCTTCTTTGGTGCCACTGAAAGTCAAATCTAAACCTCTTGATTTGTATGAAGCAATAAAAACAACATTAAAGTGATTTTCTTTATCCTTTGACATCATCTCTGGGTCTCTAACCTTTCTTCCCACCCAAGCCTTTCCACGGTTCTGTTTCCATGCTGTAAATGTGGAAACCTCAGCTGTTGGCTCCAGCTGCTCCAGATGAGTGCCAATCCTCTCCCACCACGACAGCGCACACAAGCCCGGGGGAACCTGGCCTTCACAGCAGAACAGATCTGCATCCTGGGGGGGACGTGAGGTCACAACGCCTGCCGTGCTCGGTGAGGTCACAGTGCTCAGTGTGTGTACCCCAGCTGTTCCGTGCTGGCCCCAGCACTTGCTGTGGCTACAGCGGTGGTGGTGGCAGCATGGCACGAGTGTGGGGGGCCATGTCCCCCACCCACCTTGCTCTCCTCCTCCTTCTGATGGCCATGTGTTCCCATGAGACTTGTGCTGCACCGTGGCGAGCTCCAGCAGCAGGTGGGTGGGCAGAGATGGGACCAAGCGGCACCACAGGCCAGAGGTCCAGGCTGTTGTCCCTGTGGCCCCGTGCCACACTGCCCCGGGGCTGCCTTTCCACGGGGGTTTGTTGGGAAGGGGGACGGGCAGCACCCCAGGAGCAGGATGTGGGTTGTGGAAGCACCGCTCCCACCAGGGCTGGCTCCAGCCATGCCAGGCCATGGCTCTGCTGCTGGCCGAGACCAGCCTTCACCCTGGAGATGTCCTATGGGAGAGCTCAGAAGAAGCGTGCTGGGAAAAGCGTGAGCATTTCTGCTCTGTCTTCTTCCTGGTGCTCCCCACAGACAAATCCCAACAGAGACCCCCAGCTGGACCCCAGAGGAAGAAACAGACACCGTTTCCTCTGGTGCTTTAGTGGGAGCTCCCAGTAAGAAAGCCTTGATGGGCTATATACCCTTCCATGTGGTCACAGAGGTGTGTTGCAAGTGAACTACAGGGGAACTACAGTCCTGTTAGCCTGACCTCGGTGTCAGGGAAGGTAATGGAACAGATAGTCTTGAGGGAGATCACGCGGCATGTGCGGGATGGCCAGGGGATCAGGCCTAGCCAGCATGGGTTCATGAAGGGCAGGTCCTGTTTGACCAACCTGATCTCCTTCTATGATCTAGCGACCCATCTGCTGGATGAGGGAAAGGCTGTTGATGTGCTCTACCTAGACTTCAGCAAAGCCTTTGACACTGTCTCCCACATTATTCTCCTGCAGAAGCTGGCAGCCCGTGGCTTGGATAGGTACAGTCTCAGCTGGGTAAGAAGCTGGCTGGAGGGCCGGGCTCAGAGAGTGGTGGTAAATGGAGTTAAATCCAGCTGGTGACCGGTCACGAGTGGTGTTCCCCAGGGGTCGGTGCTGGGGCCTGTCCTCTTCAATATCTTCATTGATGACCTCGATGAGGGCATTGAGTGCACCCTCAGTAAGTTCGCAGATGACACTAAATTGGCTGGGAGTGTGGATCTGCCTGGGGGTAGCGAGGCCCTACAGAGGGATCTGGACAGGCTGGAGAGCCGGGCTGAAGCCAATGGGATGAGGTTCAACAAGACCAAATGCCGGGTCCTGCACTTGGGCCACAACAAGCCCAGGCAGCGCTATAGGCTTGGGGCGGAGTGGCTGGAGGACTGTGCGGAGGAAATGGACCTGGGAGAACTGATTGATGCACGGCTGAACACGAGCCCACAATGTGCCCGGGTGGCCAAGAAGGCCAACGGCATCCTGGTGTGTATCAAGAATGGTGTGGTGAGCAGGACGAAGGAAGTCATCCTGCCCCCGTACTCGGCATTGGTGAGGCCTCACCTCGAGTACTGTGTCCAGTTTTAGGCACAAGAAGGACATGGAGGTACTGGAGCAGGTCCAGAGAAGGGCAACGAGGCTCGTGAAGAGCTTGGAGAATCAGCCCTACAAGGAGAGGCTGAGGAAGCTGGGGCTGTTTAGTCTGAGGAAGAGGAGGCTGAGGGGAGACCTTATCGCGCTCTTCTAGTACCTGAAAGGTTCTTACAGTGAGAGTGGGGCAGGTCTCTTCTCACTAGTGACAAGTGACAGGACAAGGGGAAATGGCCTCAAGTTGCACCAGGGCAAGTTCAGGTTGGATATTAGGAAGAACTTCTTTACAGAAAGGATGGTTAGGGACTGGAATGGGATAAACAGGGAGGTGGTTGAATCGCCATCCCTGGATGTGTTTAAGAGCAGTTTGGATGTGGTACTCAGGGATATGATTTAGCAGAGGTTTTTTAGAGATGGGGTACTGGTTAGGCTGCGGTTGGACTTGATGATCTTCAAGGTCTTTTCCAACCTGGGTAATTCTATGATTCTATGATTCTAAGTGGCCTGGAGAGGGCATTTGAAAAGCTGCTGAGTGCCACCCCGGTCATTCTGTAGCTTTGGCAATCACGGCCTGAGTCCCCCATCCCATTACCTGACCAGTCCCCAGTCACTAAGGACTGCAACATGCAATGGGAACATCTCTCATCTGTTCTTGATTTTAGATGATGACGCTGGAGTTCCTTATCCAGATGTTTTGGTGGGTACTGACTTTGTGCCTCAGGGGAAACCCAGAGGTAAGTTGTGTCTGTTTCCTTGAAGGCAGAAAAATTAGTACTGTCAGAGTTTATTCAGGTACTTCAGAACCTCCACAGGACTTTCAAGCCTCTTCATGACATAAAGGCTGTACACAGATCAGTTGTGAGTAGTTCTCTAATTGGAGAGTTGTCACATTGCAATGGGAAGGCAGCCCTTGCCACTCTTTGGAGGAGAGAACCTATGCCTTTGCTGTTTAGGCCATATCATTCCCCGACCTGCTGCCAGTCCGTGCAGGTCACTGCAGAAAAAGCAGGCCCCAGTGTGCAGTGGAAGCTTTCCTGTTGGCTTTGTCTCCATACATTAGAGATCTCCTCAGTAAGAAAACCCAAATGTTCTCCCACGCCGTCTCTCAGGATTGTTTCACGTGGCCTGGAGAGAGTATCTGCAAAGCTGCTGAGTGCCAGCCAACTGCCCACCTGGCCCCTCTGCAACTTTACACCCAGGTCCGGGTGCCACGTTGTCACCTGAGCCCTTCCAGTCACTGCAGGTCCCTAAGGGAGAGATCACAACACACAATGGCAATGTTTCTTATCACTGCTTGATTATACCTGTGCCCATAAGCACTGCCTTGCCAAAGCCTCAGAGTAATCTGGTCCATGAGCCCCAGGGCAACCTCACAGGAAAGGGCCTTTAAATCTTCCTCTTCTCCTTCCACCGCCGTCTTTTCTCCAGACAGTTCTGCACACGGTTTTTTTTTTGGACTTGAGTGGTGCCGCTGCAGGCACCCAGCAACTATTTACCAGATGCTGTAGTGCACAAAGCATATTGCTATGTCAATATTGCTATGTAAGTGGCATAGGACAAAAGGCAAAGGCAGAAGGGAAATGCAAAAGGTAAACTGAAAAAGCTAATGCCAAAGGTAAACAAAAAGGGCAAATGGCATAGGACAAATGGCAAAGGCAAATGACAAAGGCAAAATGCAACGGACAAAAGCAAGCGGCAGTGTGAAAAGCCACAACATAAGGGCAAAGTCAAAAGGAAAAAGATAAGATGAATGAATATGAAAGAATCTGAAGAAAAATAAAGTCAACTGCTCATTCCAACTCAGATGGAACCGAAAATCAAGGAGAGGAAAGCAAAATTGCATGAAACACTGAGAAACATAAAGGAATACCACATAGTAGTGTGCCCCGGTGGCGCAGTTGTAGAAGTGCTGCTTGCAACACCGGAGGCCCGGGTTCGAATCCTCTCGGTGGCGCAAGTGGTAAAAGTACCGCTCTGCTACACAACAGGCTCGAATCTCGGGAGTTGATCTCTAAGATCCCTTCCAACTCGCACGATACTGTGATACTGTGATAGTGAAGGATAAAAAAGCTCCAAGAATGGAAAAGAAATAAAAAAATTCCACATATATGAAATAAAACACAAAGCTCAAATACAATCCGTGGCAACAAATATGGAACAGCAAATCTAGACATGAAAAATAAAAAGGGCAAAAGGCAACGGCAAAGGGCAATGGCAAAAGGCAACAACAAAAGAAAAGTGGCGTAGGACAAAAGCCAATTGGCATGTCAAAGGAAAAAGGGAAAGGCAAAACAGAAAGCAAAAAGGGAAAAACAAAACGGAAAAGCAAACAACAAAGGCAAAATCAAAACGGAAAGGCAACAAGCAAAGCCAAAATGCAAAGGCAAATGGCAAAGAGGCAATGGCAAAAGTCAAAACATAAGGGCACAGGTAAAAGGCAAGAAAGGGCTAAACGCAAAGGAAAAAGGCAACGGCAAAAGTCAAGCGGAAATGGGAAAGGCAAAAACAAAAAGCAAAGGCCAAAGGCAAATGAGAAAGTCAAAAGGCATAGGAAAAACGCAAAGGCAAACACTAAAAGCAAAATGCAAAGGCAATGGGCGAAAGCAAATGGCAATGGAAAAAACAAACAAACAAACAAAACAACCATAAGAACAAAGTCAAAATAAGTGGCATAGGACGAAAGGCAAAGGCAATATGGAAATGCAAAGGGCAAAATGAAAAAGCTAATTCCTATGGAAAAAGAAAAAGGCAAATGGTATAGGACAGAAGGCAAAGACAAACGTCAAAAGGAAAATGCAAAGGCAACGGGCAAAAGCAAATGGCAGTGCAAAGTGTCAAAACATAATGGCAACGACAAAAGGAAAGAGGAAAAAGGTACGTGGCACAGGGCAAAAGTCAAATGGAATGTCAAAGGCAAAAGGGAAAAAAAAATCGCAAAAATAGGAAACAAGCAGAGTCAAATGGCAAAGGCAAAATGCAAAAGTCAAAAGGGAGGCATAGGAGAGGCATTAAGAGGCAAAGGACTAAGGGAAAATGCAAAAGGGAAAAGCAAAAAGCAAAGGAAAAGTGAAATAGCAAAGGACAAAAGGTAAGGACAAACGCCAAAAGGAAAACAGAAAATGCAAAGGCAACGGGCAAAAGCAAATGGAAAAGGCAAAAATAAAACAAAAGGGAAACGGCAAACAGCAGAAGGCAAAAGGGAAAAGGTAAGTGGCACAGAAAAAAAACGCAAAGGCAAAAGGGAAAAAGGCAAAATGAAAAAGCTAATGCCAAATGTAAACTATAAAAGAAAATGGTATCAGACAAAAAGGAAAGGCAAACACCAAAATGAAACCTGAAAATGCAAAGCCAACGGGTAAAAGCAAATAGCTATGGCAAAAGACAAAGCATAATGGGAAAGGCGAAAGGTAAAAGCAGAAGGCAAAGACAAAATTCAAAGACAAAAGGTAAGTGGCATAGGACAAAAGGCAAAGGCAAAAGGTGAGTGGCATAGGACAAAAGGGAAAGGCAAAATAGAAAGGCAAAAGGCAAAATTAAAAAGCAAAGGAAGAGGCAAATGGCATAGGACAAAAGGCAGTGACAAATGCCAAAAGGAAAACTGAAAATGGAAAGGCAATGGGCAAAAGCAAATGGCTATGGCAAAATACGAAGCATAAGGGCAAAGGCAACGGGCAAAAAGCAAAAGGGAAAAGGAAAGTGGCATAGGACAAAAGGCAAAGGCAGAAGGGAAATGCAAAAGGTAAGTTGAAAAAGCTAATGCCAAATGTATACGAAAAAGGCAAATGGCATAGGACAAAAGGCAAACGCCAAAAGCAAAATGCAAAGGCAGAGGACAAAAGCAAATGGCAGCGTGAAAAGCCAAAACATAAGGACAAAGTCAAATGGGAAAAAAAAAGATGAATGGATATCAAAGAATCTGAAAAAATTAACGTCAGCTGTTCATTCTAACTCTGAAGGAACCGTAAACCAAGGCAGAAAAAATAAAAGAATAAGGAAAAGTATCAGAGAAAACCAACATCAAGCCATGCATCAGAAACAACAACGTAAAATGAGTGGAAAAGAATACACTTACGTGGCGAGTCAGAGATGAGCACTGAGTCAGGAGGAGGCCAAAAGCTCAGCATCCGTGCCCGGGAGGAGGAAAGGGTAGCTACAGGGCATGCTGCTACCTCCACCAGCCATGCCACATCAGGGTGGCCAGCCCAGAGGAATCTGCGGATGGCAGTTAGAATCAAACACCTCTCTGGAGGAAGGCAAAGCACCTGCAGCCATGCCAAGGGGGAGGTCAGGGTAGCTACCGGGCACGGATCTCGCCAGCCATCAGTGAAAAAGCTGCAAGACCACCACAAGGGAACAGGCATCCTTGCCCAGGAGGCGTGGACCCACCTGGGAAAAGGAGAAAAAAAACAACTGCAAATGCATCAAGCAGAGCAGGAAAGCCAGAAGAGGAGGCTGGAGTTTAAGAAGCCAGAAACAAATAAACCAAACAGAGCAGTCGAGGGCAACACAACATCAGGTAAGTTAAGGCAAAGTAAGAGGAAAGGCACGGGCAAGGGGACAAGGAAAGCAAAGCCAGGCAAGGAAGAAGGAAAAGGAGAAACTCAAAGCAAAGAGAAAAAAACAGAGTCTCAAAAGAAAAAGAATGCTCTCAGCAAGGAAGAAGAAAATGCAAAGAAAGGAACAGGAAAGACAAAGAACCACACAAATGAAACAAAGACCGTGGAATGCAAATCAAAAGGGGCACTACAGAAAAGCAAAGGGAGGGAATACTAAGCAAACAGGGAAAACAGAGCAAAGCAAAGCATGGTCTACAAATACAAACGTAAAGCAAATCACCTGAATACAATATCCTGGCAAAGCAGAGAGTCCAAATAAAAGAAACAGACAAAAAACGCTCCCTAGTGATGAGCACGGGAAAGAAAGCACATTCAAAAGCTATGCAAGGCAAAGATACAAAAGAAAAACAAAAGAGCAAAGCAAAACCAGGAAGAAGAAATGAAAGATGAAGTGCTAAAAAGCCAAGGAAAGGAAAGCAAAATTGCTTGAAACACTGAGAAACAAAAAGGAATACCGCATAGTGAAGGATAAAAAAGCTCCAAGAATGGAAAAGGAATAAAACGAATCCACATATCCGAAATAAAACACAAAACTCAAAAACAATCCATGGCAACAAAGGTGGAACAGCAAATCAAGACATGAAAAATAAAAAGGGTGACAAGCAATGGCAAAAGGCAAGTGGCATAGGAAAATTGGCATCTGGAATGTCAAAGGCAAAAGGGAAAAGCAAAAAGGAAAGGCAAAACGCAAAAGCAAAATCAAAACGGAAAAGCAAAGATCAAAGGCAAAATCAAAATGGAAAGGCAACAAGCAAAACCAAAATGCAAAGGCAAATGGCAAAAGGCAAAGGACAAGAAGCAATGGCAAAAGTCAAAACGTAAGGCCACAGGTAAAAGGCACAGGCTAAACGCAAAGGAAAAAGGCAAAGGCAAAAGTCAAGGGGAAACGGGAAAGGCGAAAAGAAAAACCAAAGGCCGAAGGCAAATGAGAAAGTCAAATGGCATCGGAAAAAGGCAAAGGCAAACACTAAAAGCAAAATGCAAAATGCTAAGGCAACGGGCAAAAGCAAATGGCAATGGAAAAAAAAAAAAAACAACAAACAATAACATAAGAACAAAGTCAAAAGCCGAAAGTGGCACAAGACGAAAGGCAAAGGCAAAAGGGAAATGGAAAGGGCAAAATGAAAAAGCTAATGCCAAAGGTAAACGAAAAAGGTAAAAGGCATAGGACAGAAGGCAAAGACAAATGTCAAATGGAAAATGCAAAAGCAACGGGCAAAAGCAAATGGCAGTGCAAAAAGTCAAAGCATAAGGGCAAAGTGAAAAGGAAAAAAGTAAGTGGCATATGGCAAAAGTCAAATGGAATGTCAAAGGAAAAAGGGAAAAAAAAATGCAAAGAGGTTAGGAAACAAGCAGAGTCAAAAGGCAACGGCAAAAGGCAAAAGACAAATAGAAAAAGATACATGGCATAGGAGAAAAGGAAAATGGAAATGCAAAAGGTGAAATGAAAAAAAAGAACAACAAAGAAAAATAGAAATGGCATAGGGAAAAAGCAAAGGCAAACGCCAAGAGCAAAACTGAATATGCAAGTTCAACAGGCAAAAGCAAATGGCAATCTCAAAAGACAAAGCATAAGAGCAAAGCCAAAGGAAAAAGCCAAAGGCAAAAGGCAAAGGCTAAAGGTAAGTGGCAAAGTACAAAAAGGCAAAGGCTAAAGGGAAAAGCAATTGGCAAAATGAAAAAGGAAAAGGCAAATGCCATAGCACAAGGGCAAATGCAAATACCAAAAGGAAAACTGAAAAAGCAAAGGCAACGGCCAAAAGCAAATGGAAAAGGCAAAAAATAAGAAAAACTAAAATAAATAAATAAATTTAAAAAAAAAAAATGGGCAAAGGCAAATAAGAAAAGGCAGAAGGGAAATAGTATGTGGCATAGGACACCAAGCAAAGGCAAAAGGGAAATACAAAAGGTAAAATAAAAAAGCTAATGCCAAAGGTAAACGAAAAAGGCACACAGAATAGGACGAAAAAGGAAAGGAAAACGCCAAAGGAAAACTGAAAATGTCAAGGCAACGGGTAAAAGAAAATGGCTATGGCAAAAGACAAAGCACAACGGGAAAGGCGAAAGGCAAAAGCAGAAGGCAAAGACAACAGGTAAGTGGCATAGGACAAAAGGCAAAGGCAAAATAGAAATGCAAAAGGCAAAATGAAAAAGCAAAGGAAAACACAAAAGGCATAGGGCAAAAGGGAAATGCAAAAAGTAAATTGAAAAAGCTAATGCCAAAGGTAAACAAAAAGGGCAAATGGAATAGGACAAAAGGCAAATGCCAAAGGCAAAATGCAAAGGCAGAGGACAAAAGCAAATGGCAGCGTGAAAAGCCAAAACATAAGGGCAAAGTCAAATGGGAAAAAAAAAGATGAATGGACATCAAAGAATCTGAAAAAAAATAAAGTCAACTGTTCATTCCAACTCAGAAGGAACCGTAAACCAAGGCAGAAAAAATAAAAGAATAAGGAAAAGTATCAGAAAAAACCAACATCAAGCCATACATCAGAAACAACAACGTAAAATGAGTGGAAAAGAATACACTCACATGTCGAGTCAGAGATGAGCACTGAGTCAGGAGGAGGCCAAAAGCTCAGCATCCGTGCCCGGGAGGAGGAAAGGGTAGCTACAGGGCATGCTGCTACCTCCACCAGCCATGCCACATCAGGGTGGCCAGCCCAGAGGAATCTGCAGATGACAGTTAGAATCAAACACCTCTATGGAGGAAGGCAAAGCACCTGCAGCCATGCCAAGGAGGAGGTCAGGGTAGCTACCGGGCACGGATCTCGCCAGCCATCAGTGAAAAAGCTGCAAGACCACCACAAGGGAACAGCCATCCTTGCCCAGGAGGTGTGGACCCACCTGGGAAAAGGAGAAAAAAAAACAACTGCAAATGCATCAAGCAGAGCAGGAAAGCCAGAAGAGGAGGCTGGAGTTTAAGAAGCCAGAAACAAATAAACCAAACAGAGCAGTCGAGGGTGACACAACATCAGGTAAGTTAAGGCAAAGTAAGAGGAAAGGCACGGGCAAGGGGACAAGGAAAGCAAAGCCAGGCAAGGAAGAAGCAAAAGGAAAAGGAGAAACTCAAAGCAAAGAGAAAAGAACAGAGTCTCAAAAGAAAAAGAATGCTCTCAGCAAGGAAGAAGAGAATGCAAAGAAAGGAACAGGAAAGACAAAGAACCACACAAATGAAACAAAGACCGTGGAATGCAAAGCAAAAAGGGGCACTACAGAAAAGCATAGGGCAGGAATACTAAGCAAACAGGGAAAACAGAGCAAAGCAAAGCAAGGTCTACAAATACAAATGTAAAGCATATCACCTGAATACAATATCCTGGCAAAGCAGAGAGTTCGAATAAAAGAAACAGATAAAAAAGCTCCCAAGTGATGAGCACAAGAAAGAAAGCACATTCAAAAGCTATGCAAGGCAAAGATACAAAAGAAAAACAAAAGAGCAAAGCAAAACCAGGAAGAAGAAATGAAAGATGAAGTGCTAAAAAGCCAAGGAAAGGAAAGCAAAATTGCTTGAAACACTGAGAAACAAAAAGGAATACCGCATAGTGAAGGTTAAAAAAGCTCCAAGAATGGAAAAGGAATAAAACGAATCCACATATCCGAAATAAAACACAAAACTCAAAAACAATCCATGGCAACAAAGGTGGAACAGCAAATCAAGACATGAAAAATAAAAAGGGTGACAAGCAATGGCAAAAGGCAAGTGGCATAGGAAAATTGGCATCTGGAATGTCAAAGGCAAAAGGGAAAAGCAAAAAGGAAAGGCAAAACGCAAAAGCAAAATCAAAACGGAAAAGCAAAGATCAAAGGCAAAATCAAAATGGAAAGGCAACAAGCAAAACCAAAATGCAAAGGCAAATGGCAAAAGGCAAAGGACAAGAAGCAATGGCAAAAGTCAAAACGTAAGGCCACAGGTAAAAGGCACAGGCTAAACGCAAAGGAAAAAGGCAAAGGCAAAAGTCAAGGGGAAACGGGAAAGGCGAAAAGAAAAACCAAAGGCCGAAGGCAAATGAGAAAGTCAAATGGCATCGGAAAAAGGCAAAGGCAAACACTAAAAGCAAAATGCAAAATGCTAAGGCAACGGGCAAAAGCAAATGGCAATGGAAAAAAAAAAAAAACAACAAACAATAACATAAGAACAAAGTCAAAAGCCGAAAGTGGCACAGGACGAAAGGCAAAGGCAAAAGGGAAATGGAAAGGGCAAAATGAAAAAGCTAATGCCAAAGGTAAACGAAAAAGGTAAAAGGCATAGGACAGAAGGCAAAGACAAATGTCAAATGGAAAATGCAAAAGCAACGGGCAAAAGCAAATGGCAGTGCAAAAAGTCAAAGCATAAGGGCAAAGTGAAAAGGAAAAAAGTAAGTGGCATATGGCAAAAGTCAAATGGAATGTCAAAGGAAAAAGGGAAAAAAAAATGCAAAGAGGTTAGGAAACAAGCAGAGTCAAAAGGCAACGGCAAAAGGCAAAAGACAAATAGAAAAAGATACATGGCATAGGAGAAAAGGAAAATGGAAATGCAAAAGGTGAAATGAAAAAAAAGAACAACAAAGAAAAATAGAAATGGCATAGGGAAAAAGCAAAGGCAAACGCCAAGAGCAAAACTGAATATGCAAGTTCAACAGGCAAAAGCAAATGGCAATCTCAAAAGACAAAGCATAAGAGCAAAGCCAAAGGAAAAAGCCAAAGGCAAAAGCCAAAGGCTAAAGGTAAGTGGCAAAGTACAAAAAGGCAAAGGCTAAAGGGAAAAGCAATTGGCAAAATGAAAAAGGAAAAGGCAAATGCCATAGCACAAGGGCAAATGCAAATACCAAAAGGAAAACTGAAAAAGCAAAGGCAACGGCCAAAAGCAAATGGAAAAGGCAAAAAATAAGAAAAACTAAAATAAATAAATAAATTTAAAAAAAAAAAATGGGCAAAGGCAAATAAGAAAAGGCAGAAGGGAAATAGTATGTGGCATAGGACACCAAGCAAAGGCAAAAGGGAAATACAAAAGGTAAAATAAAAAAGCTAATGCCAAAGGTAAACGAAAAAGGCACACAGAATAGGACGAAAAAGGAAAGGAAAACGCCAAAGGAAAACTGAAAATGTCAAGGCAACGGGTAAAAGAAAATGGCTATGGCAAAAGACAAAGCACAACGGGAAAGGCGAAAGGCAAAAGCAGAAGGCAAAGACAACAGGTAAGTGGCATAGGACAAAAGGCAAAGGCAAAATAGAAATGCAAAAGGCAAAATGAAAAAGCAAAGGAAAACACAAAAGGCATAGGGCAAAAGGGAAATGCAAAAAGTAAATTGAAAAAGCTAATGCCAAAGGTAAACAAAAAGGGCAAATGGAATAGGACAAAAGGCAAATGCCAAAGGCAAAATGCAAAGGCAGAGGACAAAAGCAAATGGCAGCGTGAAAAGCCAAAACATAAGGGCAAAGTCAAATGGGAAAAAAAAAGATGAATGGACATCAAAGAATCTGAAAAAAAATAAAGTCAACTGTTCATTCCAACTCAGAAGGAACCGTAAACCAAGGCAGAAAAAATAAAAGAATAAGGAAAAGTATCAGAAAAAACCAACATCAAGCCATACATCAGAAACAACAACGTAAAATGAGTGGAAAAGAATACACTCACATGTCGAGTCAGAGATGAGCACTGAGTCAGGAGGAGGCCAAAAGCTCAGCATCCGTGCCCGGGAGGAGGAAAGGGTAGCTACAGGGCATGCTGCTACCTCCACCAGCCATGCCACATCAGGGTGGCCAGCCCAGAGGAATCTGCGGATGACAGTTAGAATCAAACACCTCTATGGAGGAAGGCAAAGCACCTGCAGCCATGCCAAGGAGGAGGTCAGGGTAGCTACCGGGCACGGATCTCGCCAGCCATCAGTGAAAAAGCTGCAAGACCACCACAAGGGAACAGCCATCCTTGCCCAGGAGGTGTGGACCCACCTGGGAAAAGGAGAAAAAAAAACAACTGCAAATGCATCAAGCAGAGCAGGAAAGCCAGAAGAGGAGGCTGGAGTTTAAGAAGCCAGAAACAAATAAACCAAACAGAGCAGTCGAGGGTGACACAACATCAGGTAAGTTAAGGCAAAGTAAGAGGAAAGGCACGGGCAAGGGGACAAGGAAAGCAAAGCCAGGCAAGGAAGAAGCAAAAGGAAAAGGAGAAACTCAAAGCAAAGAGAAAAGAACAGAGTCTCAAAAGAAAAAGAATGCTCTCAGCAAGGAAGAAGAGAATGCAAAGAAAGGAACAGGAAAGACAAAGAACCACACAAATGAAACAAAGACCGTGGAATGCAAAGCAAAAAGGGGCACTACAGAAAAGCATAGGGCAGGAATACTAAGCAAACAGGGAAAACAGAGCAAAGCAAAGCAAGGTCTACAAATACAAATGTAAAGCATATCACCTGAATACAATATCCTGGCAAAGCAGAGAGTTCGAATAAAAGAAACAGATAAAAAAGCTCCCAAGTGATGAGCACAAGAAAGAAAGCACATTCAAAAGCTATGCAAGGCAAAGATACAAAAGAAAAACAAAAGAGCAAAGCAAAACCAGGAAGAAGAAATGAAAGATGAAGTGCTAAAAAGCCAAGGAAAGGAAAGCAAAATTGCTTGAAACACTGAGAAACAAAAAGGAATACCGCATAGTGAAGGATAAAAAAGCTCCAAGAATGGAAAAGGAATAAAACGAATCCACATATCCGAAATAAAACACAAAACTCAAAAACAATCCATGGCAACAAAGGTGGAACAGCAAATCAAGACATGAAAAATAAAAAGGGTGACAAGCAATGGCAAAAGGCAAGTGGCATAGGAAAATTGGCATCTGGAATGTCAAAGGCAAAAGGGAAAAGCAAAAAGGAAAGGCAAAACGCAAAAGCAAAATCAAAATGGAAAAGCAAACAACAAAGGCACAATCAAAATGGAAAGGCAACAAGCAAAACCAAAATGCAATGGCAAATGGCAAAAGGCAAAGGACAAGAAGCAATGGCAAAAGTCAAAACGTAAGGCCACAGGTAAAAGGCAAGGGCTAAACGCAAAGGAAAAAGGCAAAGGCAAACACTAAAAGCAAAATGCAAAATGCTAAGGCAACTGACAAAAGCAAATGGCAATGGAAAAAAACAACAACAACAACAACACAAGAACAAAGACAAAAGGGAAAAGGGAAATGGAAAGGGCAAAATGAAAAAGCTAATGCCAAAGGTAAACGAAAAGGCAAATGGCATAGGACAAAAGGCAAAGACAAACGTCAAAAGGAAAATGCAAAGGCAACGGGCGAAAGCTAATGGCAGTGCAAAAAGTCAAAGCATAAGGGCAAATTGAAAAGGAAAAAAGTAAGTGGCATATGGCAAAAGTCAAATGGAATGTCAAAGGAAAAAGGGAAAAAAAAATGCAAAGAGGTTAGGAAACAAGCAGAGTCAAAAGGCAACAGCAAAAGGCAAAAGACAAAAGGAAAAAGATATGTGGCATAGGAGAAAGGGATAATGGAAATGCAAAAGGTAAAATGAAAAAAACAAAGAAAAATGGAAATGGCATAGGGAAAAAGCAAAGGCAAACGCCAAGAGCAAAACTGAATATGCAAGGTCAAGAGGCAAAAGAAAATGGCTATGTCAAAAGACACAGCATAAGAGCAAAGCCAAAGGAAAAAGCCAAAGGCAAAAGGCAAAGGCTAAAGGTAAGTGGCAAAGTACAAAAAGGCAAAGGCTAAAGGGAAAAGCAATTGGCAGAATGAAAAAGGAAAAAGGCAAATGCCATAGGACAAGGGCAAATGCAAATACCAAAAGGAAAACTGAAAAAGCAAAGGCAACGGGCAAAAGCAAATGGAAAAGGTAAAAAATAATAATAATAAAAAAAATAAAGAAAAAAAAATGGAAAACGCAAATGGCAAAAGGCAGAAGGGAAAAGGTAAGTGGCATAGGACACCAGGCAAAGGCAAAAGGGAAATGCAAAAGGTAAAATGAAAAAGCTAATGCCTAAGGTAAACGAAAAAGACACACAGAATAGGACAAAAAGGAAAGGAAAACACCAAAGGAAAACTGAAAATGTCAAGGCAACTGGTAAAAGCAAATGGCTAGGGCAAAAGACAAAGCGTAACGGGAAAGGTGAAAGGCAAAAGCAGAAGGCAAAGACAACAGGTAAGTGGCATAGAACAAAAGGCAAAGGGAAAAGGTAGGTGGCATAGGACAAAAGGCTAAGGCAAAACAGAAATGCAAAAGGCAAAATGAAAAAGCAAAGGAAAATACAAATGGCATAGGACAAAAGGCAAAAGGGAAATGCAAAATGTAAATTGAAAAAGCTAATGCCAAAGGTAAACAAAAAGTGCAAATGGCCTAGGACAAAAGGCAAATGTCAAAGGCAAAATGCAAAGACAGAGGACAAAAGCAAGTGGCAGTGTGGAAAGCCAAAACATAAGGAAAAAGACAAATGGGAAAAAATAAAATGAACGGATATCAAAGAATCTGAAAAAAAAATAAAGTCAACTGTTCATTCTAACTCTGAAGGAACCGTAAACCAAGGCAGAAAAAATAAAAGAATAAGGAAAAGTATCAGAGAAAACCAACATCAAGCCATGCATCAGAAACAACAACGTCTAGTGAATTGAAAAGAATACACTCACATGGCGAGTCAGAGATGAGCACTGAGTCAGGAGGAGGCCAAAAGCTCAGCATCCGTGCCCGGGAGGAGGAAAGGGTAGCTACAGGGCATGCTGCTACCTCCACCAGCCATGCCACATCAGGGTGGCCAGCCCAGAGGAATCTGCGGATGGCAGTTAGAATCAAACATCTCTCTGGAGGAAGGCAAAGCACCTGCAGCCATGCCAAGGAGGAGGTCAGGGTAGCTACCGGGCACGGATCTCGCCAGCCATCAGTGAAAAAGCTGCAAGACCACCACAAGGGAACAGGCATCCTTGCCCAGGAGGCGTGGACCCACCTGGGAAAAGGAGAAAAAAAACAACTGCAAATGCATCAAGCAGAGCAGGAAAGCCAGAAGAGGAGGCTGGAGTTTAAGAAGCCAGAAACAAATAAACCAAACAGAGCAGTCGAGGGCAACACAACATCAGGTAAGTTAAGGCAAAGTAAGAGGAAAGGCACGGGCAAGGGGACATGGAAAGCAAAGCCAGGCAAGGAAGAAGGAAAAGGAAAGGAGAAACTCAAAGCAAAGAGAAAAAAACAGAGTCTCAAAAGAAAAAGAATGCTCTCAGCAAGGAAGAAGAGAATGCAAAGAAAGGAACAGGAAACACAAAGAACCAAAACAAATGAAACAAAGACCGTGGAAAGCAAAGCAAAAAGGGGCACTACAGAAAAGCAAAGGGGGGAATATCAAACAAACAGTGAAAACAGAGCAAAGCAAAGCAAGATCTGCAAATACAAATGTAAAGCAAATCACCTGAATACAATATCATGGAAATGGAGAGAGTCCGAATAAAAGAAACAGATAAAAACGCTCCCCAGTGATGAGCACAGGAAAGAAAGCACATTCAAAAGCTATGCAAGGCAATGATACAAAAGAAAAACAAAAGAGCAAAGCAAAGCCAGGAAGAAGAAATGAAAGTTGAAGTGCTAAAAAGCCAAGGAAAGGAAAGCAAAATTGCTTGAAACACTGAGAAACAAAAAGGAATACCGCATAGTGAAGGATAAAAGAGCTCCAAGAATGGAAAAGGAATAAAACGAATCCACACATCTGAAATAAAACACAAAGCTCAAAAACAATCCATGGCAACAAAGATGGAGCAGCAAACCTAGACATGAAAACTAAAAAGGGCGACAGGCAACAGCAAAGGGCAACGGCAAAAGGCAACAAAAAAAGTCAGGTGGCATAGGACAAAAGCCAACTGGCATGTCAAAGGCAAAAGGGAAAGGCAAAATGGAAAGGGAAAAGGGAAAAACAAAACGGAAAAGCAAAGATCAAAGGCAAAATCAAAATGGAAAGGCAACGGGAAAAGACAAAATTCAAAGGCAAAAGGCAAAAGGCCAAGGCAAAGAGGCAATGGAAAAAGTCAAAACATAAGGGCACAGGTAAAAGGCAAGGGCTGAACGCAAAGGAAAAAGGCAACGGCAAAATCAAGGGGAAATGGGAAAGGCAAAAAGAAAAAGCAAAGGCCAAAGGCAAATGAGAAAGACAAATGGCATAGGAAAAAGGCAAAAGCAAACTCTAAAAGCAAAATGCAAAGGCAATGGGCAAAAGAAAATGGCAATGGAAAAACAAAAACAAAAACAAAAAAAAAACCATAAGAACAAAGTTAAAATCAGTGGCATAGGACGAAAGGCAAAGGCAATACGGAAATGCAAAAGACAAATGAAAAAGCTAATTCCTATGGAAAAAGGCAAATGGCATAGGACAAAAGGCAAAGGCAAAGACAAACTTCAAAAGCAAAATGCAAATGCATCGGGCAAAAGCAAATGGCAGTGCAAAAAGTCAAAACATAAGGGCAACGACAAAAGGAAAAAGGCAATAGTTAATTGGCACAGGGCAAAAGTCAAATGCAATGTCAAAGGCAAAAGGCAAAATGGAAAAGAAAAAGCAAAACGATCAGGAAACAAGCAGAGTCAAATGGCAAAGGAAAAATGCAAAAGTCAAAAGGGAAAAGTTAAGAGGCGTAGGACAAAGGGAAAATGCAAAAGGGAAAAGCAAAAAGCAAAGGAAAAGTGAAATGGCAAAGGACAAAAGGCAAAGCCAAAAGCCAAAAGGAAAACCGAAAATGAAAAGGCAACAGGCAAAAACAAATGGAAATGGCAAAAGAAAAAACATAAGGGCAAAGGAAAAGGCAAAAGGGAAAACACAAAAGGGAAAAGGCAGAGGCAAAATTAAGTGGCATAGGACAAAAGGCAAATGCAAACACAAAAAGGAAAACAGAAAATGCAAAGGCAACGGGCAAAAGCAAATGGAAAAGGCAAAAATAAAAGAAAAGGGAAACGGCGAACAGCAAAAGGCAAAAGGGAAAAGGTAAGTGGCACAGAAAAAAAACGCAAAGGCAAAAGGGAAAAAGGCAAAATGAAAAAGCTAATGCCAAATGTAAACTATAAAAGAAAATGGTATAAGACAAAAAGGAAAGGCAAACACCAAAAGGAAACCTGAAAATGCAAAGCCAATGGGTAAAAGCAAATAGCTATGGCAAAAGACAAACCGTAATAAGAAAGGCGAAAGGAAAAAGCAGAAGGCAAAGACAAAAGGCAAAGACAAAAGGAAAGTGGCATAGAACAAAAGGCAAAGGAAAAGGTAAGTGGCATAGGACAAAAGGGAAAGGCAAAATAGAAATACAAAAGGCAAAATTAAAAAGCAAAGGAAGAGGCAAATGGCATAGGACAAAAGGCAATGACAAATGCCAAAAGGAAAACTGAAAATGGAAAGTCATTGGAAAAATCAAATGGCTATGGCAAAATACGAAGCATAAGGGCAAAGGCAACGGGCAAAAAGCAAAAGGGAAAAGGTAAGTGGCATAGGACAAAAGGCAAAGGCAGAAGGGAAATGCAAAAGGTAAGTTGAAAAAGCTAATGCCAAATGTATACGAAAAAGGCAAATGGCATAGGACAAAAGGCAAACGCCAAAAGCAAAATGCAAAGGCAGAGGACAAAAGCAAATGGCAGCGTGAAAAGCCAAAACATAAGGACAAAGTCAAATGGGAAAAAAAAAGATGAATGGATATCAAAGAATCTGAAAAAATTAACGTCAGCTGTTCATTCTAACTCTGAAGGAGCCGTAAACCAAGGCAGAAAAAATAAAAGAATAAGGAAAAGTATCAGAAAAAACCAACATCAAGCCATGCATCAGAAACAACAACGTAAAATGAGTGGAAAAGAATACACTTACGTGGCGAGTCAGAGATGAGCACTGAGTCAGGAGGAGGCCAAAAGCTCAGCATCCGTGCCCGGGAGGAGGAAAGGGTAGCTACAGGGCATGCTGCTACCTCCACCAGCCATGCCACATCAGGGTGGCCAGCCCAGAGGAATCTGCGAGTGACAGTTAGAATCAAACACCTCTCTGGAGGAAGGCAAAGCACCTGCAGCCATGCCAAGGAGGAGGTCAGGGTAGCTACCGGGCACGGATCTCGCCAGCCATCAGTGAAAAAGCTGCAAGACCACCACAAGGGAACAGGCATCCTTGCCCAGGAGGCGTGGACCCACCTGGGAAAAGGAGAAAAAAAACAACTGCAAATGCATCAAGCAGAGCAGGAAAGCCAGAAGAGGAGGCTGGAGTTTAAGAAGCCAGAAACAAATAAACCAAACAGAGCAGTCGAGTGCGACACAACATCAGGTAAGGGAAAACAAAGTAAGAGGAAAGGCACGGGCAAGGGGACAAGGAAAGCAAAGCCAGGCAAGGAAGAAGGAAAAGGAGAAACTCAAAGCAAAGAGAAAAAAACAGAGTCTCAAAAGAAAAAGAATGCTCTCAGCAAGGAAGAAGAGAATGCAAAGAAAGGAACAGGAAACACAAAGACGCAACAAACATGAAACAAAGACCGTGTAAAGCAAAGCAAAAAGGGGCACTACAGAAAAGCAAAGGGCGGGAATACTAAGCAAACAGGGAAAACAGAGCAAAGCAAAGCAAGGTCTGCAAATACAAATGTAAAGCAAATCACCTGAATACAATATCCTGGCAAAGCAGAGTTTGAATAAAAGAAACAGATAAAAAAGCTCCCCAGTGATGAGCACGGGAAAGAAAGCACATTCAAAAGCTATGCAAGGCAAAGATAGAACGGAAAAACAAAAGAGCAAAGCAAAACCAGGAAGAAGAAATGAAAGATGAAGTGCTAAAAAGCCAAGGAAAGGAAAGCAAAATTGCTTGAAACACTGAGAAACAAAAAGGAATACCGCATAGTGAAGGATAAAAGAGCTCCAAGAATGGAAAAGGAATAAAACAAATCCACATAGCTGAAATGAAACACAAAGCTCAAAAACAATCCATGGCAACAGAGATGGAGCATCAAACCTAGACATGAAAAATAAAAAGGTTGACAAGCAATGGCAAAAGGCAACGGCAAAAGGCAAGTTGCATAGGAAATTTGGTAACTGGAATGTCAAAGGCAAAAGGGAAAAGCAAACAGGAAAGGCTAAACACAAAAGCAAAAGCAAAACGGAAAAGCAAAGATCAAAGGCAAAATGAAAACGAAAAGGCAACAAGCAAAGCCAAAATGCAAAGGCAAATGGCAAAAGGCAAAGGAAAAGTAGCAATGGCAAAAGTCAAAACATAAGGCCACAGGTAAAAGGCAAGGGCTAAACGCAAAGGAAAAAGGCAAAGGCAAATGTCAAGGGGAAACGGGAAGGGCAAAAAGAAAACCCAAAGGCTGAAGGCAAATGAGAAAGTCAAATGGCATAGGGAAAAGGCAAAGGCAAACACTAAAAGCAAAATGCAAAATGCTAAGGCAACGGGCAAAAGCAAATGGCAATGTAAAAACAACAACAACAACAAAAGAACAAAGGCAAAAGGCATAGGGAAATGGAAAGGGCAAAATGAAAAAGCTGATTCCTATGGAAAAAGAAAAAGGCAAATGGCATAGAACAGAAGGCAAAGACAAACGTTAAAAGGAAAATGCAAAGGCAACGGGCAAAAGCAAATGGCAGTGCAAAAAGTCAAAACATAAGGGCAACGACAAAAGGAAAAAGGCAAAAGTTAATTGGCACAGGGTAAAAGTCAAATGGAATGTCAAAGGCAGAAGGGAAAAAAAAAACGCAAAAATAGTTAGGAAACAAGCAGAGTCAAATGGCAAAGGAAAAATGCAAAAGTCAAAAGGGAAAAGTTAAAAGGCATAGGACAAAGGGAAAATGCAAAAGGGAAAAGCAAAAAGCAAAGGAAAAGTGAAATGGCAAAGGACAAAAGGTAAGGACAAATGCCAAAAGGAAAACTGAAATTGAAAAGGCAACAGGCAAAAGCAAATGGAAATGGCAAAAGGAAAAACACAAAAGGAAAAAGGGAAAAGGCAGAGGCAAAATTAAGTGGCATAGGACAAAAGGCAAATGCAAACACCAAAAGGTAAACGGAAAATGCAAAGGCAACGGGCAAAAGCAAATGGAAAAGGCAAAAATAAAACAAAAGGGAAAAGGCAAACAGCAAAAGGCAAAAGGGAAAAGGTAAGTGGCACAGAAAAAAAAGGCAACGGCAAAAGGCAAGTGGCATAGGAAAATTGGCAACTGGAATGTCAAAGACAATAGGGAAAAGCAACCTGGAAAGGCAAAACGCAAAAGCAAAATCAAAATGGAAAAGTAAACAACAAAGGCAAAATCAAAATGGAAAGGCAACAAGCAAAGCCAAAATGCAAACGCAAATGGCAAAAAGCAAAGGACAAGAAGCAATGGCAAAAGTCAAAACGTAAGGCCACAGATAAAAGGCAAGGGCTAAACGCAAAGGAAAAAGGCAAAGGCAAAAGTCAAGGGGAAACGGGAAAGGCGAAAAGAAAAACCAAAGGCCGAAGGCAAATGAGAAAGTCAAATGGCATCGGAAAAAGGCAAAGGCAAACACTAAAAGCAGAATGCAAAATGCTAAGGCAATGGGCAAAAGCAAATGGCAATGGAAAAAAAAAACAACAACAACAACATAAGAACAAAGGCAAAAGGGAAATGGAAAGGGCAAAATGAAAAAGCTAATGCCAAAAGTAAACGAAAAAGGACAATGGCATAGGACAGAAGACAAAGACAAACGTCAAAAGGAAAATGCAAAGGCAACGGGCAAAAGCTAATGGCAGTGCAAAAAGTCAAAACATAAGGGCAAAGTGAAAAGGAAAAAAGTAAGTGGCATATGGCAAAAGTCAAATGGAATGTCAAAGGTAAAAGGGAAAAAAAAATGCAAAGAGGTTAGGAAACAAGCAGAGTCAAAAGGCAACGGCAAAAGACAAAAGACAAAAGGAAAAAGATATGTGGCATAGGAGAAAGGGAAAATGGAAATGCAAAAGGTAAAATGAAAAAAAAAAACAAAGAAAAATGGAAATGGCATAGGGAAAAAGCAAAGGCAAACGCCAAGAGCAAAACTGAATATGCAAGGTCAACAGGCAAAAGCAAATGGCAATCTCAAAAGACAAAGCATAAGAGCAAAGCCAAAGGAAAAAGCCAAAGGCAAAAGGCAAAGGCTAAAGGTAAGTGGCAAAGTACAAAAAGGCAAAGGCTAAAGGGAAAAGCAATTGGCAAAATGAAAAAGGAAAAGGCAAATGCCATAGCACAAGGGCAAATGCAAATACCAAAAGGAAAACTGAAAAAGCAAAGGCAACGGCCAAAAGCAAATGGAAAAGGCAAAAAATAAGAAAAACTAAAATAAATAAATAAATAAATAAATAAAAAAATGGGCAAAGGCAAATAACAAAAGGCAGAAGGGAAATAGTATGTGGCATAGGACACCAAGCAAAGGCAAAAGGGAAATACAAAAGGTAAAATAAAAAAGCTAATGCCAAAGGTAAACGAAAAAGGCACACAGAATAGGACAAAAAGGAAAGGAAAACGCCAAAGGAAAACTGAAAATGTCAAGGCAACGGGTAAAAGAAAATGGCTATGGCAAAAGACAAAGCACAACGGGAAAGGCGAAAGGCAAAAGCAGAAGGCAAAGACAACGGGTAAGTGGCATAGGACAAAAGGCAAAGGCAAAATAGAAATGCAAAAGGCAAAATGAAAAAGCAAAGGAAAACACAAATGGCATAGGGCAAAAGGCAAAAGGGAAATGCAAAAAGTAAATTGAAAAAGATAATGCCAAAGGTAAACGAAAAGGGCAAATGGAATAGGACAAAAGGCAAACACCAAAGGCAAAATGCAAAGACAGAGGACAAAAGCAAATGGCAGCGTGAAAAGCCAAAACATAAGGATAAAGTCAAACAGAAAAAGATAAGATGAATGGATATCAAAGAATCTGAAAAAAAATAAAGTCAACTGTTCATTCCAACTCTGAAGGAACCGTAAGCCAAGGCAGAAAAAATAAAAGAATAAGGAAAAGTATCAGAGAAAACCAACATCAAGCCATGCATCAGAAACAACAACATAAAATGAGTGGAAAATATTACTCTTACATGTCGAGTCAGAGATGAGCACTGAGTCAGGAGGAGGCCAAAAGCTCAGCATCCGTGCCCGGGAGGAGGAAAGGGTAGCTACAGGGCATGCTGCTACCTCCACCAGCCATGCTACTTCAGGGTGGACAGCCCAGAGGAATCTGCGGATGGCAGTTAGAATCAAACACCTCTATGGAGGAAGGCAAAGCACCTGCAGCCATGCCAAGGAGGAGGTCAGGGTAGCTACCGGGCACGGATCTCGCCAGCCATCAGTGAAAAAGCTGCAAGACCACCACAAAGGAACAGCCATCCTTGCCCAGGAGGAGTGGACCCACCTGGGAAAAGGAGAAAAAAATCAACTGCAAATGCATCAAGCAGAGCAGGAAAGCCAGAAGAGGAGGCTGGAGTTTAAGAAGCCAGAAACAAATAAACCAAACAGAGCAGTCGAGGGTGACACAACATCAGGTAAGTTAAGGCAAAGTAAGAGGAAAGGCACAGGCAAGGGGACAAGGAAAGCAAAGCCAGGCAAGGAAGAAGCAAAAGGAAAGCAGAAACTCAAAGCAAAGAGAAAAAAACAGAGTCTCAAAAGAAAAAGAATGCTCTCAGCAAGGAAGAAGAGAATGCAAAGAAAGGAACAGGAAAGACAAAGAGCCAACACAAATGAAACAAAGACTGTGGAAAGCAAAGCCAAAGGGGCACTACAGAAAAGCAAAGGGTGGGAATACCAAACAAACAGGGAAAACAGAGCAAAGCAAAGCAAGGTCTACAAATACAAATGTAAAGCAAATCACCTGAATACAATATCACGGCAATGCAAAGAGTCTGAATAAGATAAAAACGCTCCCCAATGATGAGCTCTGGAAAGAAAGAAAGAACACTCAGAAAGAAAGAACTGCTGGACTCTTTCCAAGAGTTTCCTGTATTTTTTGTTCTGGGGAGCCCACACCTGGACACAGTACTCCAGATGAGGCCTTACCAGGGCAGAGTAGAGGGGGAGAATCACCTCCCTTGTCCTGCTGGCCATGCTCTCTCTAATGCACCATGGAATGTGTGTCCCCGGTGGCGCAGTGGTATAAAGTGTTGCTTGCAACACTGGAGGCCCGGGGTTCGAATCCCCCCTGTGGTGCAAGTGGTAGAAATGCTGCTCTGCTACACAGAAAGGCTCGAATCCCGGGAGTTGGACTTGATGATCTCTAAGGTCCCTTCCAACTCGCACGATACTGTGATACTGTGAATGCCATTGGCCTTTTTGGCCATGAGGGTACACTGATGGCATGGCCAACCTGTCATCCACCAGGACACCCAGGTCCCTCTCTGCAGAGCTCCTCTCCAGCAGGTCATCCCCCAGCCTGTACTAGCACATTTAGCCTCCTACAGCAATTCACCGGTTTGGGGGACTGAGTTTGAGAAAACATCTTTAGGCAAACACTCACATCAAGTTCCACATGTCTGAATGTGCAGCTCCTCCTCATGCAGTGACCCTCCTTCCACAGCTGCAGATGGTTTCATTCCCCACAGCACATTCACAGTGGCAGAAGGGACAGACGCCTCCCTGTAACCAGAAGGAATAACAAAGAAAAATAAAGGAGCACAGCCCCACATCCAAGACTCTGTAAACCCCATGTATTTCGGTGACAGGAAGTCATCTGCAACATCAGCCTTCACCCTGACATTACGGTCCCTTGTTGGCCTATGACAGCGGCGTTGGTACAGGATTCATTGTGTTACGCCCTGTTACCAAAGACATGATACCTGTGTGTGGGTAACACAGTATCTCGCTACCACAGAACTTGCAAGGAGCGACACAAAGTTTGATCTCAGCAGTCATCACACAGAAGTTACTTTGGCAGCCTTTGGAGGAGAACGGAGGAATCTCTTGCTATGCAGGGAGCAAGGACCTGGTGTATTTCTAGCATCAAGTTACACGTGGTCAAATCGGGTGATGTTCCCAGCCTGTATCTTCATCCTTCCTTAAGGCCTTGACTGAAAGCTTGCTGGCACTGCGTCAGCTGATTCTGGCTAGCATTCCCTCCTGATCAGCTTCAGATACATCAAGGCTTGGACACGCGTTACTGAGGAGTGCAGCAACACTGGGATCTGGCCCCAGTGATCTTCTGGACACCAGCTTTTCATTACACATGAAGTGTTCTTTCCTGCAAGATATTAATAAGGAGAGAGAACAATACTCAGTGGATGGCAAAAAGAGAAGTGTGTGTCCCGACACTACAATTGTTAGAGAAAGCACTCACCGTGACTCCATTTGTACAGAAAAGCTGGAACGAGGCTTCTTGGCTACTTGATCTGGCTGTTCAAAGCTATTAAAACAAAACAACACAAAACAGCTAAACGTGCTTCTCTTTGCATCAGTTTTAAAGGTTTTCTGATTTAAAGTGTGTTGAAGCAGACTGTATTCAGAGGAAAGAAGTAACAACTTCTACTCTGCACTTCAATTTTGCCCTTAATCCAGTGGCTGGATTTTCACTGAGAAAGGAGGCATTTCTGATGGAGATTACAATGAAGGCACAGTCCTTCATAGGACCTGGAGGATGAAAGAAAGGTTCAGAAACCCATTCTGCATTTCGGGCACTAATTACTGGGAAAACTCAAGCACAGTCTTGTCTTTCCTAACATTTTGTTCTCATTTCATTCATACGTTAGGCTCACCTGTGTTGCCGTGACTCGGAAACCCCCAATTTCCCAGCTTCTTGCGAAACCTCTGCCAGAGCCAAAAGACCACCGTGACTCATCAAGAAACGTGGCAAAATGGCGTTTATTAGGAGTAATCAATACCTTATATACCTTACTACTTCGTCTACGCCCCCTAGGGTACACGTTTGAAATGCGCGCCAATGTACCTTACAGGGTTTGAGACGGAAGAGGCTGGATTACTATCACCGTCACATCCCGAAAAAGCCCCGCTACCGCCTATATGCTTGTATTACAAGGTTCAGCCTCGTTAGCATCTACAACACACCTGTAGGCTTTGTTTTGTTGTTTTCTTCCTCCTGTACAATGAAGAGGTGTCACTTACTGAAATGGCACTGATTACTTTTTGGAGGACGGTGTTCTTGTTTCTCCCTAACGACAAGGGTATTTTTGCTAATTGCTCATCAGAATTCCCACAGGCGCAGTGAATTACGTGTGCCCTCTGAACACAGGCAGCCACTGTCATCAGAAACTGATACTTAAAATCACTGGCTTCATTGTTGCTTAGTTCAGAACTGTACTGCCTTTGAGAAAACAGTGATTGAACACTACATGAAAAGTGCTCTGCACTTCATTGTAGGTTGTAAAGCAGCACCCCCTGCCCCACAAGTGTTCTTTCCCTTCCTTACAGTTGTCTCCACCTAAGCAGAATCCAAAACATGTGCCCTTGATGCCATCCAACTTCCCCCGAGTGCTTTTGCAGATCTACAGGAAAAAGAAAAAAAGAATAAGAAAGAGGATTTTCCTCTTGCCCCACTGATAAACACAGAAGTCAGACATGGGTAGCTCGGCCTTGAGCCTGTCCCGGTCCCTCTGGATGGCTTCCCTTCCCTCCAATATATTGACTGCACTGCTCAGTTTGTATCGTCTGCAAACCTGCTGAGGGTGCACTCGATGCCATCATCGATGTCATTGATGAAGGAAGATGTTGAAGAGCATCGGTCCCAAGAGCAGCCCGTGAAGGACACCACTTGTGATCGGCCTCTATGTTAAGAAAGAATGTGAATGTATGGAAATCAACGATGGCAGTGATAGGGTTGAGAGCTTATAGGTCAAAATAAAAGCAAAGGCCAGAAAAACTGACATTATCACAGGAGCGTGCTACAGGCCACCCAATCGTGTGACGAGTTGGACAAGACACTTTACAGATGGTTGGATGAGGTCTCAAGGTCTCTCCCCCTTGTTCTTGTGGGGGATTTCCACGTCCCACACATCTGCTGGATTCCTAATGCAGCAGATAGGGAACAGCCTGGGAGGTCCCTAGAGTGCGTGGGAGAGAACTTCCTGACACAGATGGCAAAGGAGCCAACAAGGGGAAGCAAAATCCTGCTGTTTGTTAAGAGAAAAGGTCTTGTGACAGATGGAAAGGTTGGAGGCCGACTGGCACATAGTGATCGTGAGATGCCAGATTTCTCAGTCCATGATGAACCCCAGAGGGGAGCCAGCAGAACTGCTACCTCGGACTCCCAGAGGGCAAACTTTAACCTTTCTAGGGCCATGGGTGAGAGAGTCCCTTGGGAGGTAGCTCTGGAGGGCGTGGGAACCCAGGAAGGCTGGCAATACTTTAAGCAAGTAATTTTAAAGGTGCAGGAGCTGACCATCCCCAAGACACAGAAGACAACAGGCAAGGAGGCTGGACTGGCTGAACTCAAGAGCAGAAGGAAATGTACGGTCTCTGCAAGAGTGGGCAAGCTACTTACAATGATAAAAGGTACGAAGCAAAGCTATGTCCCCCTGCGCTCGGTACTGGGGATGCTTCCATTCAACATCTTTATTAACGATCTCGACGAGGAGATGGAACACACCCTCAGTAAGTTTGCAGATAACACCAAGTTCAGAAGGAGGGTCAAGCTGCCAGATGGGAGAGAGGTGCTACAGAGGGATCTGGATAGACTGGATCAATGGGCCAGGGCAAACTGGATGTTTCAATAGGGTCAAGTGTTGGGTCCTGCATTTTTGTCACAACAACTCCAAGCAACCCTACAGGCTTGGGGAGCAGAGGCTGGAAAGCTGCCTGATGGAAAGGGACCTTGGTGTGCTGATGGACAGTCAGCTGAATATGAGCCAGCAGTGTGCCCAGGTGGCCAAGAGGGCCAATGGCATCTTGGCTTGTATCAGGAATGGTGTGGTGAGCAGGACTAAGGAAGTCATCCTGCCCCTGTACTCAGCATTGGTGAGGCCTCACCTCGAGTACTGTGTCCAGTTTTGGGCACCCCAAGTCAGAAAGGAGGTGCTGGAGCAGGTTTAAAGAAGGGCAGCAAGGCTGGTGAAAGGCTTGGAGAATACGCTCTACAGGGAACGACTGAAGGAACTGGGGCTGTTCAGTTTGGGAAAAAGGAGGCTGAGGGGAGACCTTATTGCTCTCTCCAGATACCTGAAAGGTTCTTACAGTGAGAGCGGGGCTGGTCTCTTCTCACTGGTGACAAGACAAGGAGAAACAGCTTCGAGCTGCACCAGGGGAAGTTTAGGTTGGATATCAGGAAAGAAAGAAAGGCGTGTTAAGCACTGGAATAGGCTCCCCAGGGAGGTGGTTGAGTCACCATCCCTGAACATGTTGAAGAACCATTTGGATGTGGTGCTCAGGGACATGATTTGGCAGCAGGTTGTCAGGTTTAGGGTAAGTTTGGTTAGGTTATGGTTGTACTTGACCACCTTTAAGGTCTTTTCCAACCTGAGCAATTCTATGACTCTGTGATCCCTATTGAAGTTGACCTTCTGCAGTTTCTAAAATCACTCTGCCTACAGCAAAATGTTACTCTCTGCATCCTCCTGCCTTCCAAGACTAAGTACAGAAGCCTATCTGCCAACCAGTAGTCTTTGCTGGGCTGCTTGCTGAAATTACACACCAACAATGAAGAGGCAACACTACGAAGAGAAGTACATCAGCTGAATTAGTCACGCTTTAGAATACCAGATGCTACTAAGATCTAAACTACCTGAGGCCCCACGGGCAGCCTTTCTCAATCTACACTATCATCTACTGCAGCTAGGAATTACGCTCTGTGTTCCTAAGCCTACTTCTTCAGCTGATTGCAAAGACTGGCTGTATCAGCAGCACAATATCAAGAGCTTGGGGTTCTGGTTACGTGCAGCAAAGCTCGATCTTAACAGAGACATCTTGAACTATTCTGGAAGCCACCCATTGGTTCCTGTCGATAGGAAAGATCAAATGAAATCCAACAAGCCTGCACTCTCAGCCTGTGCTCTCAAATCACATGACAGAATCTGCCAGAGTGGGATGCAAGAACGACACGAGTCCTCCAGCAGTGAGAACCTTCATTTTAAAAATAACCACATTTCTATGAGGCTGTAACAGCAAGTGCAATGTGCCCCCCACGCCACTGCTCAAGCAAGTAACCAGCTGCTCACAAAGGGTGAGGGGCGATGACAATCAGCAGTGTGGTAGATACCCTATCCTAAGCAAGATCGTTCTCCTAAGACATTCAAATTCATGCAGCACAACCCTACCTTATTTTCTGTATTCATCTCTGTATTGATCTCACGTGGATCAACATAACAGTCAGCACCTGCAACGAGTCTAGACCGAGCAAAGCTTTTGATGGAGGGAGCAAAGAGATCAAGACAAGATGATGGAGTACAATGCAGTCAAAGCAGCTGGCCAAGCAAAAGCTATGTGCATGCATTTCCAAGCTGAGCACGCACCTGGAGTTGGGACTGGATCACTCATTGTCAGGAGAATTCCTGAGTACCCTCATAAAGAGAGCTACACACCGGCATGACTGGAGTCCATTTACATTAATTAGCCCTCTTTGCATTTTAATATGCACCATTCACTACTCCAAAGTTGCACTTCCTTTTGCCTTTCTATCTGAAGGGCTTGAAAAAGTTTCAGAAATAGAAATTCCATGACTGCTGTAATACACTTGGGCAGGCATCTGGACTTCCATCCTGAGACATCCAATGCCTTTTATGGAAATAAAGAATACTCAAGGACTTACCCCACCAAATTCACACTCAGTTTTACACCACTGGTTTTTGGTCTGATAGGCAGGAGGCTGCAAAAAGCAGTGAAAGGCAGCAATTCAGCAATCCCAGGAAGTCAGCTGGGCTCTAGGGAGACAAGAAGGGCACTAAGGTGACAAACAACCATTGCCTTTCATCCTTCTTCACAGATCTTAACATCTTGGTTTCCTCCTCCCCTTCACACTCTCCCTTTGTCCAGAGGCCAGCAAGTCCTCTCTGATGGCCTGAACTGCTCAGCAAAATGGAAATCAGACAAGCTGTTCTCTACTCTGGGAGAGTTCCAAAGCTTTTTGACCTGGGGTGAAACACGGGTGCCTCACAATACTTTTCCAACCATTAAAGTCACTATCTTTCCTTATGTGTGTATTACCCATCTTTACGTTTATCAGCAGTTCCTGAAGATCCCAGAGAAAATGACCAAGGGACATTCCTCCTTATTTCTCCTATTGTTTGGCCACTACTTTGTGCTCCTCCATAACAATGAAACACTACTGGCACGTTCATTATCCTTTCTATTCTTAAAATAACAAGTACTTCAACTTGAGGGTTTTCTGTTTATTTTCCATTTCCCCATGCAATTCATTTGAAAATTAGCGATGGACAATCCTCAAGCTTTTGAGAGGTTTGAGCTGGTTATGAGAAGCATCCAGAAGCTCAGAGGCTTAGCCAAAGCTAATCTGGACATTTCCAAAGCACTTGGATCAAGACAGAGGCACAGAAACCCCATGGCTCAGGACTCCTATCACCACTTGGCTCGCCTCTCTCACTGCTGCTCCCACACCAAACATCCAGGACTGGTTTTTACCATGTCCTTGCCAAAAGAGCACACAAGATACTCAAGCACATCTTTCCCCTATGAAAAACATGGTTCTTGTGTCATATAAACTCTGCAAAGCTATAAACACGTGTTTAAGTCCTACAGGAAACAGAGAAACTTAAAACATATGCCTGAGGCCCCTGTTTAGCAGTAATTGTTTGCTGAATTTGGGCTCACAACAGGATCCCAACTTGTCACATCCAAAGCCTTAACGTCCTTACCTAACAGCATCTACTTCATCAAACACAGAGGAAGGAAGGTCTCAGTAACGTACACCGCACAACTCTTCCGTGACAGCTTCACCAAAACCTTACTGGATTAGCCTTGCTATCACCTGCAACTCCTTCCAGTCACTGTTTTGAGGGGTCAGAGCCCGAACTCTGCTAAAAGGCCAAATACCATCATGAGATCAGGTACATCTGAAGCAACCACACCACTGAGGCTCCTTTGATAAACTTCAGTGGTCCCCAGTGATTGCTAGATAAAAAAACTAAGTAAATAAAATCCAGAGTTCCAAACACAAGCACTTTTCTCAGTATCCCAACACCTCTGCCTTGTCCATCACTGCCCAGCAGGACTAAAGTCAAAGCAGTGCAAACCACAACTCCACAGAAGTAGCTGGAAGCTCTGTTCCATCTTCTCACAAGGTTTGCAGATCAGAGCTCAATCAATGCTGGCTAAACACAAGCTGCTCACAGAGAACAGGGGCTCTGCTATCACCAGCACCTGCTATACATCAAGAAGGTATGCGTCAAGAAATCAAATACAGCAGCACACAACTAGGAGCTCCCCATGACTGTCAGCACTGGAAGGAAAGCAGTCTGAAGAGAAACACAGCTCAGTCTGTACAGGACAGCAAAGCAGGGAGGATTAAGGACAGAGACTGATCCTGGACTGAACACATTAGAGAAGAACAGCCTTTAGAAGAATAATTCATTACACAGATTAACAACATACAAGTCTGAAATGACGGTTGCTGCAGAAGATTCCAGAGTGTTCCTCATTTGAAATAAAAAGAAAATAAGTAATAATAATTAAAAAAGAACCATAAGTAAAGAAATCAGGATGGATATAATATGAAAACTCTTTTCAAGTGGCCTGGCATCCTAGGGCACAGAACACCAAAATAAAAGAACTAACAGCTTAAGGGGATGCCACAGAGAAACAGGGAAGCGACCGAGTCCCTGCTCAGATAATAACTGCTGTGTGAGGTAGAAAGCTGATGGTGATACCTTCTGCCAATGAGGAGCACAGCTGGGAGAAGGTTGAGGAAGGATGCCATCTGCAGCACAGGCATCCACACCAGCAGTATAACCCATCTCAGAGCTACAATGCCAAAGTGATTATAAGGTTTTATTGAACAGCTCTGTATGGGACGATTCAACTACTGCAAGCTCCAGCAAGCTGCTAGTGACTGATAAACCAAGACTTCTCAGCGACCTAAAAGCTGACAGCCTTTCAAAAAACAAACTGACTGTATGCTTTCTGAGATGGTTTGTTCAGTCTACAGAAATGAATCCAGCAGGCAGTTCAATGGTCAAATTCTGTGCTGCCAGCAGAGCCTTTTCATGAGCATTAGGAACATCCCCGGCTACAGAGCTACCACAGAAAACACAGTCACCTAGGAGAATAGAAAAATAAGAAGCACCTTAACCTACCCTGATCTAACTCCTCTCCCACATTTAGAATTGAAACTAGGAGTTCAAATGCCATAAAAAAAACTGGGGAGAAAATCATCTGGTAATTCCCATACAAACCACCAAGATCACAGAACCACAGAATATCCCAAGTTATAAGGGAACCACGAGGATCATCAAGTCCAACCCAGTGATCCAGGAAGGACAACACAAATTCAAACGGCCTTCAAGCTGCAGCAGCTCAGGGCCAGGCCCACAGCCCCGGGGAGCCTGTTCCATGACCACTGGTATCAGACGCAGCAAGCACAGGGAGCACGCAGGTAGGCACAACAAAGCAGCAAGCAAAGCCCAATCTCTCAGAGGGGGCCTGCTTACAGAAGCCCAGACATTGCCCTCCCAAAAAAACTCCACCATTTTGACAGCCAAAACAGAAACTACCTTTGCACTTCTCACGACTCTTCCCTGCGCTCCCAAATAAATGGTTTCATGACATCCCCTACCACACTGCAGCTGCTCAGAATAATCAAAATTAGATCATTCATGACATAAGAAACTCATTTTTGCCTGGTAGCAACGACAGTCCATTCCCATTGTGTCCCTCCATGTAATGAACACTGCAATTGGCCTTCTGACAGCCTGGATGAATCCACCAAAAGCAAGGAAGCACCCTGCACTTACTCTGAAGAGAGAAAGAAAGCAAGGTTCATGGAAACAGGCACACAAGGCTTGCAACCAGACACGGTTCTCCAGATCATGCCACAGACAGGACTAACACAGTGCCAGAACACAATTTACCACTAAGGGAAACATCTGGGAGCACATTCTCAACTTCAGCACAAGCTGTAATGGCTCAGCATATTTAGCTTTCTTATTGTTCAGCTGGAGAACACAATACTCCCAAGCATCAGTCAGCAAGCACTTGGATGAGCCAGCCCTCTGTTTTTTATGATTACAGACATCATTACTGCCACCTCTGACACCTCACCAGGAGATGCTTCCATTTATCAGCCTGGTCTTGATTCCTTCCATCAGCAGCTGCTCCTAAACTGACCTCGATTCATACAGTGATACCACCGACTTCTAGCACGAGCTGACCTGCAAGATAGAGAAGAGAAAGCAGGATGGCCACAAACACTGATATAGTATGATCTAATATTCTTGAACAACCACAAAAGAGACAAAACAGGAGATAAGTGCATCTGCAGCAACACCCCAGTTCATAAAGAAATGCAAATCCAACCTGGCCGCAGCAGCCCTTATATATTTCTTACACGTCTGATTAAGCCAACTGTGGTTTGAACCAGGAGAATTCACAATCTCTTGCAGATGTGACTGTAAAGCAGAACATGACAAAGCAAAAGAAAAAGAAAGAAGGAAAAATAGCAATACAAAGAGCAATAAAGAAAAAAAACAAGGCAAAGACCAGGAAATCAAAGTTTAAAAAAGAACCACACAGCATCTGCAACAGCAGAAATATGGCACAATGGGAATATACTAGCAAAGCAAGGAAAGAATGGCTCACCCACCTCTGAGGACGGAAGCGCACAGAACAAACTCCACAGAGGAGAAATCATCAGAAAAAAATCCCACCCAGGGGCAGTCAGCCCTCAAACATGAGCTGTAGGAGAGGTGCAGCCAGGCTCCAGCCCTGCCAGTCACTCAGCTGCACTCAGCAGTGCTTAGCAGAAGGACTCGGGGAAGGATGGGTAGGAACTGTCAGGAGGACAGCTGGCATTGCGTGGCCACAAACAGGCTGTTGGAGCAAGGAATTTTCCTAGGAAATTAAAGCAGAGTAAAGCAGCCGTATCTGCTCCTGCCTTTCACTGCAGTTACCGTTTGAGGTTCTGGTTCAAGGCTGAACTTTGCAGTCTGAGTGCTGCCACAAGGCCCTGGCTGTGCCGGGCCCCCTTCCGGCCCGGGCCCCAAAGCAGCCCCGACTGTGCCGGGTTCCCCTCTCACCTGGGCCCTGCAGTGGCCTCAGCTGTGCCGGGTCCCTCTCCGGTCTGGGCCCTGAGGTGGCCCCAGCCGTGCCTGGTCCTCCTCCATGCCGGGCCCCAAGGCCCTGCCTCTGCCTGCTCCCCCTCTGCTCTGGGCCCTGAGCTGGCCCTAACTGTGCCAGGCCCCCCTCTGGCACAGGCCCTGCCTCAAGCCCCGCCCCCTGTGGACAGCAGTGCTATTGCCTGTTTTTTTTCTCTCTTCCCTCTTCTTTCCCTCTTCACAAATGCATTCGGATCCCCCAGGATGAAGTGCACTGATACTGCTGCATTCTTCCTGAGCAAACTGTCTGGACAGCTCAGCTTTTTCTGCAGAGCAGCGTGCCTTTGGAAATGCTTTGACTATGTAAACTAACAGCAAGAGAACACTGAGCTCTTCTGGGTCCTTCTAGGAATGGCCAAGAGACAAGAGTGTGCTCAGCCTTGTCTGGTTGCTTGTATGCAGAAATCCCATAATGCCACAGTCAGAGAGGCGAGCACCAGCCTTGGGGCATACAGATGTGCATTCCTATTCATTCCTACTAGCTCCCCTTGGACTCCATTGACCACTATGAGGCCACATGAGTCTTGACTGGTTTTTAATGGGCTGCACAAGAGTCACCTTCACTTCCCTGCTGTTTGACTTCAGATCACCCCACGGGGTGACCCTGGCGTTGGTTTCCTACAGTTCGGATCTAGGAGGCGTCCATTCCCTTCCCTTATGATGAAAGCGCAGAAGCCACGCGAGCACTTGCTGAGGTCACAGTGGTTGCCACGGTGGGAGCATCTGTCCCACAGCTGGTGAGCAGAGCTGGTGCTCATGCGGAGACTGAGCTCTGTGCCTTCCTTGGAACAGATCTCCCTGGCAGAGCCTGTCAGAAGCGCTGCTGTGCTGTGCTGGTGAGCTGGGCGCAGCTTAGGCTGAGCAGGCCCAACAGGTGAGCTGGGTTTGATGCTGGCTGGCTGCTGGGAGGTGTCCCAACCGAAATGCTGGGCTGGGGAGGAGTTCCCAGCTCCAGCAGTGCCCCTCCGCATGGCTGTTCCCAGGGGAAAGAGGTTCTTGTGGAGATTCCAACCCGTGTTTGGGTGAGGATGATGAAACGCCATTCAGAAGGAAGGAGAGGGCAAACAGAGCGCAACTTGTGCCTCAGTGCCGCACGGATGGCTGAGGAGATGGAGAAGAGCACTTGCTGACACGAGCCACGGCAGTCAGACACAAGCTGCAGCTGGCGTTGGGACGTTCTTGCAGCCAGCTGATTCCCAGACCTTTCCCTCCACAGCAGACTCAATTGCATGGCAGAAGAAAGCTGGGAATGTGCTTCTCCCTCCTGACTTTTCACTTGTGGATGATTTCTGCAGGGTTCCTGTCCAAAGGGAGATCTGGGGGATCGAGGCAATCCTAGGAAGAGTGAAGCTCTTTCCAAGAGCAGGGAAAGTTCCTGTGGAGAGAGCCCTCAGAACTTGGGCTTCCTCTGAGACCTGGGCGGTCATGTCTCAGCAAGGAGACAAGCGCGGATCCAACGCCTGCTCTGTGAGCGGAAAGGTACGGCCGGGTTCCTTTGGCTTGACTTTTCTTCCTTGTTCTCATTTGTAAGGGGAAGGAGTGGAGCAGGGGGAGCCCTGCTGGTCCTTTGTGACCTCAGGAAGCGGTTGGATTCTGCACTCACTGCCGGCAGCCTGGGCTAATGGCACGGGCAAGGCTCGGGCTGTATTTCCCCTTAGTGATCAATGATATCTCAGCACCCTGATATCCCATCTCTGGCACCATCTGGAAGCTCTCTGCCAAACTCAGCTGCCCGTTGCCACCAGCGTTTCTTCCTTTCTCTCTTCAGAGGCAGCGCGGCACTGCTGGCCGTGTTTGGGAACTGCAGCCAGCAGGCTGCCAGAGATCCAGCTGCGCCTTGCAGCGCACAGAGGGACGCAATGGGGATGGACCATCCTTACTGCCACGCAAAAGTGAGTTTCCCTTCTGGCCGTAAAACGGGGTCTTTCTTTATGGGGGGCTGGACACGGCTAACAGGACAGTGCTGCTACTGACACCTGTGAAATCAACACACTATCTCTTGTTTTAGGGATGGAGCCTGCGCGTCCATGGAGTGGTGCTGGGCAAGGGGGAAAACAGAAAGCCCGTGCAGGTAAGAAGCTCTTGTGAGCTGTGGTGTGGGTACCTGCCTCTAAATAGGGCTGCATGAAGGGGTGCGTGTGTGATGGAAGAGTAAAGAAAGTCCACTGCAGATCTGTGCTGCCTGCAGAAATGGCACCATGCTGTAGCTACACTTCAACTACACTTGGAGAGTGAAAGTTTGTGGCTGGCTGTGCTCAGATCTTCCTCCCAAGAGATGCTCTTCAACTATTTCTTGTTCCTTCCTGCCAGAAGCTGACGCAAGCGGCCTTCCAGCAAAGCGCAGCCTTGTGGAAGGTCTGGGGAGGACTGCAGCCTGTGCCGTGGCTCCCAAGAGAGGTACAGGCACATAGCAGGCATCAGGCTTTGATGCACTGTCTTTCTATCTGGCTTTCTGTCTTTTCTTTCCTGGGACTGTTGTTGCTGCTTGTTGCTTGAGGTCTTCATCCCTGGGATTTACAATTACCTTTCCTGCCTAGTTTTGAAATGTAAACCCACACTTCACCTGAGATCCGCAGCCGTGAACACTGAAGATGTTATTTCCTGGTATTGTGGCCCATTCTGCAGACTGAAAGTAGCCTTGGGCTCTCTTTAAATCTCACTGCTTCCCCTTTCTTATTGTAACAGATGTACGACGTGAGCCAAATGGAAAGATCTACGTGAAGGTGGTGCAGGGGGAGATTTATGAGAGAGGCCGTCTCCAGGCTGGAGGGCTTCCTCCAACAGCAGGTCCCTGCACAGGGAGAAGACCTTCCCCAGCTGTGTGCCCCCGCTCTGTCTCCAAGACCCTGGCTGGGTGTAAACGCAAGGGCTTGGACGAAGAGAAGCAGACGGCAGCGCAGTTGTCTGCTAACAAAAGAGCCAGGGGTCAGAGCACAGACAGTGTGACGGCCCCAGCAGCACACCCTGGGCCTGCCCCAGCACGGAGCTCCAAGCAAAGAGGTAAGAAGGTGCTGTGGTACCGTCCTGGTCAAGTGCTGTCCTTATCAAATGCACTGAGTTTGCTTAGGGTTTGCTTTGCTTTTTCCTTCTCTGTAGAGGGGAAAAGAGTTGAGGGCTACAAAGTCCAAAGGCAGCGAGGTGCCAGAATACCTAACAGCATCTCTTTCCATTAACTCCACGATGCTCTTCTGTAGGTCCCCCTGGAAATGTCATTCACTGAGAGGCTTCCTAGTCCCATTTCCTTTGTCTTTGGACTGCCATTTGTTTTCACGGCACCCATGTTTCTGCAGTTTTGCTGTTGACAAAATGAATTCATTGGTATTCTTGCTTTCTAGCGAGAAGACAACAACAAAGAGAAAGGAGAAGGGAATTGAAAAAGGCTTCTCTGAGAGCTGCGCGTGCAGAGGTGAGTCCTTGGTGAACACAGACACGCATTCTCTTGTTGGTCTCAGTGCCTCCATCTGTCAGACATGAAAGAGATGGTAAAATGCTGAGGGAAGCGATGGGATAGCAAAACAGCCAGCTGTGTGTTTTAGGAAATGACACTGTCAGTGAGAGCTGCCATGGGGAGCTTGGACGCCTTCCTCTGGCTTGGGAAGGATGTGGCTGGTAACAGCCAAAGGGTTTGGCTGTGATAAGGAAGCTTGCCATGTCGGGCACTGCAGCCTTTGAAACTGCCTTCCCACGACAGAGCATGAATCTTACCATAGGCAGCGTGTCATGGGAAGTAGTGTCAGTGACCTGCATGAAAGGAACGTGCTGTTCCGCATGGGGCCATTCTGGAAGTTTACTGGTCAGACTTTCTTCATGAGATCTCCCTAGATTGTTTCTGTCCTACTTCTACGCTTGCTTTGTCTCTTTCCAGTTCTCCGCAGTGATGAACAGCCTTGTGGAGATGATGCGAAAGCTGCAGCTGAAGGACAGAGAGGAGGAGCGTCAGAAGGCAGCGGCTGCAGTGCGCAGCGTTTCAGATGCTGCCCAACTCAGCACTCCAAGTTTGATTGCAGTCAATCAATAAACCATCACAATTACAGATTCACAAAGAGCGCACGGCCCGGTTTGTCCAGTGGCATTCCATGAGCTGCTGCACCACTTTGGGTCGAGCAGCATCTACGCATCTTCGGCCCAGCACAGCCCATCCCAGCACTGTTCTTCCAGGCCGTGCTCCAAGTGCTCCTGCTGTTGCCAACACCCATAGAGGTTTCCCATGGAGCTCCATGGCACGCAGGACCTGACCCCGCACACAGCTGTACAACCCCACACCTTTGCACAGCCCTGCACACAAACACGGGCAGCTCCATCCTTGCACACAGCCACATGCCTGCGCATACTTGTATGACCCCATCCATTTGCTTAACACTGTGCACACACACTTGTGTGCAACCCTGTCCTTCTGTCTACCAATGTGCGTGGACATCTATGGGTGCCACCATGCCTCCTTTGCACACCCATGTGCCCACACAACCTTGCATGCCCTTATTTGCATTTACCGATGTCTGCAACCCCATCCATTTGCAAACTACTGTGCACACAAACGTGTGCATCACCTTCCTTGCACTCCCAACATGCATGCAGACACCGGTACCACCCTATCCTTGCACAAACACTGACACGCACACAGACGTGCAACCCCACCTGTTTGATCACCCCTGCACACACACACACGTGTGCAGCTCCATCGTTGCACTCCCCAAGTGCACGCGAACCCGTGCCATCACATCCTTCTGCCCAGCCATGTGCACACACACCCATGTGCACACACACCCACGTGCACCACCCTGCCCCCTTTGAACATTCTCCTCCCCACCTTCCCCCATTCGCATGCATGTGCCCCCCCACCCCTCTTTACCCACACCCTCTGTCTCTCACACCCCCACTCCTTTCTTTCTCCTTGCATACGTGTGTGCATCCCACCCCCCCTTGCCATGCAAATGCACCATCCCCTCCTGCACCCTTTGGCCACACCGCCTTCCTCCTCCTCCTTCTCCCCCCGTTCCCCTTTCCTGTCCCCCCGCATACCTCTCCACTCCTCTTTGCTGCTGCAGCCCCAAATGCACCTTCCCCCACGCCGCCCTCCTCGCAGTCCTCAGGTCTGCACGAGGCTTTGCCATCGCTTCCTTTGTGCACACCCCTTCACTGCAGATCTCCTTATTGTACCCTGCTTCTGCAGCACCATTTAGCAATCCCCCCTACTAAAGTACAGGTAGCTCAGAAATCCAGGTTGTCTCTAATTGTTTTTAATTAAAACAAGCACGAACGATCCATACTGCACATGATGTGATGATGTGGAATATTGACAGCAGCACCACAAAACGATGACATTCCACCCCTTGCCCTTTCCAGAGGCTGGAAGGACCCAAACAGCTTTTCCCAACATGTTCTTTACACGCACAACAGGGACTTTATCTCCTGTGTAGGGGCTGGATTGGCTGGGACCATCACGACTGACAGATCCTCTAGTACTGACCAACCAAGTGGCTTCTGCCAGATGCTTCTCCCAGCGCTTCCACGTTCCACCACCCATTGCTTTCAACATCGTTTTCAGGAGCTGTTTTGTTGTTCTTCATGTTCATGAAGGGCAGCTCCTGTTGGACCAACCTGATCTCCTTTACCGGCAGCCGCCCCCCCCAACAGGCCCCGGGCCGCCCCCAGCCCGGCCTGAGCCACGTGACAGGAAGTGCTCGGCGGCGGCGGAGAGCACTTCCGGGGCGATGCAACATGGCGGCGCGGCGGGGCCGGGAGGAGCGGGCTGCGCGCTGCGGACGGGGTCGGGCCTCGGTGCGGGGGTACGGAGGGGCTGCCGGGGGAGGAGCTCGCGGCGCTGCCGGCAGCCAGAGGCGGCTCCCGGGCGGCTCCACGGTCTCGCTGCGGAGTCAGCCGGCCGGCCCCAAAAGCCTGGAGGCAGAGCCTGAGCCGGCGCAGGCAAGGAACGGATCCGCCTCGGTGCCGCGTTTGGCCGGGGCGGTGGGCGTGGATGAAGGTCGGTACGGACGGACTCGGTCTGGATTGCGGGGAGCGGGACGAGTCTGGGCTGCGGTTTGGCGTGGAGGTGTTTGTTGCTTTGAAGGGCCGCCTTCATAGGCCGGAGGGAGGGAGAGGGAGCTTTGAACAGTGCGAGCAGTCGGGAGCACGTCGCGTTTCTGCTGCTGTGTTGGCGCCTCCAGCCCCCTCCTCATCCTATGTGGAACGCCAGCACCATCGGTGCGGCTGCCAGTTTAGAACCCTCCCCACCTTGGTCACCTTGGTCACCGCTGCCGCGCGCAACGCACTCGCATCTGACAGCTGTGGCAGATAACAGCCATGTCAGCAGTGAAGAGGGCGAGGGTTGAAGTTTGCCCAGTTTCAGGAGGGAGGATGGAGCTGGGGGCCCTGGAAGCGAAAAGGAGGAGGGGGCCCGCCATGACCATCGGGCAGAGGAGGGTTAAGAGAGCCCATTTCCATCGCGCCTGCACCAGCCTGATGACCAGCAACCATGCGGAGCCCATGGAGGTGGATCCAGCTCCAGAGGAGCCCATGGAGGTGGATCCACCCGCGGCTCAGCTGGCCTGGCACCACACCACCGCGCCAGGCCCCGCATCGACACCATCGCAGCTCCACCATGGCTGGTCCAGGCACTGAGCTCCTTACCTGCTGCGCAGCCCCCGCCCTGGGGCGTTATTTAACATCTGCTCCTCCTTCGGGCCTCTTCTGCAGCCAAGTTCTGTGGGCGCCCAGTCCCATCTTTACGCTGTATGTCCCAGTCCCTGTTTCTCTTGTTGGTTTTTGGGTTTAGTTTTCGAGTTAGGAGTAGGTTATTGTTCATGTTTTAGTGTTAGGAGTAGGTTTAGGAGTAGGTTTAGTGTTAGGAGTTGGTGTTTTCCTGTTAGGAGTTTGTTCCTCTTCATGCTGTAGTGTTAGGAGTAGATGGTTGTTCCCATTGTAGAGTTAGGCATAGCTGGTACTGTCGAGTTAGGCGTGGGTTCTTACCAGCAGCTGACAGCAAACAGCGCTCGCTCGGTAAGCACACGTCTGCTTTCTCCCGCAGAGCTGTGAGTGCGACTGCCGTGAGAGCGGAGGTCTGATGCCATCTGCGAGGGATGGGATTTGCATCTGGTGGCTTTTCCGTTGCAGAATGTCCAGCAGCAGAGCGTGAGCGGCCGTGAAATGAAGCTGGGCCTCAGGAGAGCAGTCTGGAGCTGCATCACGAGCTTCCTGCGTGGCCAGCGCAAGGTAGGTGTGCCTTACTGTAAGCGTGCGCTGAAGCAGTGTTGGTTAAGCACGGCTCACTCCTCTGTCTTCAGCAGATGGGCTTTCTGCGCGCTTTATTTCTGTGGCCGTAGAATTTCCCTCTTTCTTACCATCAGACCTGCGAAGGCTTTTTGTGGGAAGGTTTTGAGGGATGAGGGAGCAGAAATTGCTTTTGTCATGAGTCATCTGGAAGGGTTTCACAGAAATGGTGACATTTGCATAGGCTTGAATTCAGCATCATATCTGCTTCTCCCTGGGTTCAGGTTCTTTGGGTCTCCTGCCTGCTTTTCACCCTTTTATTAATGTAGAGTGGAGTTTCTACCTCAGAGCAAAGTTTCATGATTAACAGAAACAAATATGGAGCTTTCCAAATGGATGTGGTTGTTTCTTGGTAAGCTAGCAGTCCTCCTTATCTTCACCAGTACCACTTGACCTCGATTTTACCTTGTCGTGGATAATGACTGAGATTTCTGGGGAGGATATTAGATATTAGATGAATACGGCTCTGCATTTTTTTCTTCCTCCGAATAGCAAGGGACTGCTGTGCTCTCGTTAATGTCATCAGTGAGTAGATGCTGCCTCCTGTTTGAGCCTAAACTGCTTTCCATAGTTGAGTGGTTGGAAACATAGGGTTTTAACTTAAAATTGTTTGCGCAGAGTGAAGGTTGCGAATACAGTTAGAATACAGTTATACAGTGCTCTATCCCCAGAGCTTTCCATCAGTTTTCTTAACACAGCTTACGGTTCATGATAAAAGAAACTAACAAAGATGAACTTGGGTTAGCGTAGCCCGTTTCAAATGATCCTTCTGTGTCTTTTCCAGGCTGGTAGCAGAATGGGGACTTTCCCGAGGCGCTGAGGAACAGACACAAGCTTTTATTGAAGGCTTCAACGCAATTCTGCCACAGCAGTGTCTGCGGTACTTTGATGCTAAGGAGCTGGAGGTAAAGGATTCTTTGACTATTGCCAGATCCAGGCTGCTCCACGTAATCCTTCAATTTCAGTCAGTGTCTGAAGAGCAGAGTTCATTAAGGCTGGCGGTTCTGTTTTCAGGATGTGCGAGAGAAGCCTTCTGTATCAGTGAGTATTTGGTTAGTGTGTTGTTCTTTGCTTTCTTCTTTGCAAGCAACTTAGACACATTTCTAACGTTAAGATTCTGCCAGTGTAAATTTTTTGGCTAATGGTGTTTTTGTAATCCTTGACAATGTGATTTGCGTGTGTTTAAAGAGTGAGCAATTGGAAAGCAAGGGAGATAAGAACCGAATATCAGTGGATGGTTAAATTACTGAGTGGACCAGGTTTTAGCTGCTTTTGTTCTCTCCAAATTATACTCTGCAGCAGAACATCGTATTTCTAGCACAGAATGGTACGGTTAGGCAATGGCAAAGTATACATTCCTAGTTTGAATGTCTAAATAAAAACATTTTCATGACTGGGTTTTCTCTTTTGTGGCCTCTCCACATTTTCTTTGTGAGCGGATGTTGTTATTTGCTGTGGAAGTTTGAGAGTTTAGTATTAAAAACGAGCATAATGCAGGTGCTTTGAAGTACAGTAGTATTTAAGTACAATAGTCTTGCTGTAGAAGCAAAGTAGTAGCTTGTAGTTTCCAAGTTTATGACCCTTTTTCTCCCCTAAAGGTGCTCCTGTGTGGAATGCAAGAAATGGATCCGAATGACTGGCAGAGGCATACCATCTACCGGCGTTATACCAGAACCAGCAGACAGATGCTGTGGTTCTGGCAGGTTTGTAGACTTCTTTTTCCTCATAAGAACACAGCAACAGCTTAGTGAGCAGCAGTCAGAATTACTCAACAGATACGTAGCGTGTAAATAGAAATGATAACTGCTGATCCGTGTAAATAGAAATGATAACTGCTGATCCGTGTAAATAGAAATGATAACTGCTGATCCGTGTAAATAGAAATGATAACTGCTGATCCGTGTAAATAGAAATGATAACTGCTGATCCGTGTAAATAGAAATGATAACTGCTGATCCGTGTAAATAGAAATGATAACTGCTGATCCGTGTAAATAGAAATGATAACTGCTGATCCAGCTGTCCGAGGGGTGATGGGGAAGTGAACGTCTCAATATTAAACTTAACATCAGTGTTAATTATTTTTTTTCAGTTTGTGAAAGATATAGATAACGAGAAGAGAATGAGACTTCTACAGTTTGTTACTGGAACGTGTGGATTACCAGTCGGAGGATTTGCTGACCTCACAGGTAATGAGCCCTCTTTAATGCATTTTATGCTCATGTTTATTCCTTTTTTTTTTGTTAATAAGGACCAAGCTGTGTGTTTAAGGGTATTTTCTAATGAGTTTATTTGGAATCTTTTTTCCGAGTCTTGCATGTGGGTGGAGCTGTGACAGGAAAAGGGATGGAGGGAATGTGAACACGCCTTGCATCAGTGACTTGGTAGATGGTTTGGACGTGGTCCTGGCAGGGCAGCCTGCTCTGAGTATCCCTGCTTGCTCAGAGTGGAAGGACTAGGTAAACTCCAGGGATTCCTTCCAGTACCAAACCAACGATGTGATGCAGTGGTTGAGTTTCTTTGAAAACCGCTTCATATTTTTGCATTTCACTACGTGGATTGTTTCAGAGGGATGTAGTGAGAGACAGATGTTTTTGTGCTCTGCAAGTAGTTCTAATCTTGTTTTCGAGCCTTTCTCGTGCTGTTGTCATGTATTACCTACTGGTAGACACAGGCAGTTAGACCTAAGAATTCATTGCTTGATTTTTGTACAGGGAGCAACGGATCCCAAAAATTTTGCGTTGAGAAAGTTGGGAAGGAAAACTGGTTCCTAGAAGTCACTCCTGGTAAGTACAAAGGATCAAACTCTGCCGTGGTTCTGTTCTTACGGATGGCAATCTCCTTTCAGATTGTAGGAAGTGGGTGTGATATGGAAGTGGCTGAGATTGTGTGAAAGCAAATCACTGGGTGATGGCAGTAAGCTCTGCTGAGTAATAGTTGAACTTCTGAAAAGCAGTTTCGTTGTGGAGCTGATTCCATTGTAAATGCCGTGGATTTGCACACCACTAAAAACATAAAGCTACTTTTAGTACTGAAGGTAGTACTTTCTTCTAAAGAGTCTGGGATCGATCTTTCATGATCACCAGACCTGATCTTGGCAATGAAAACAAATAGCCGCATTCGTGCTCCCTCTTGGCTGGAGGAAATGTAGCTTCTGCTCAGTTTCTCAGTTCTGCTGGTGCTTTGTGAAGATGCTCAGATTTTAAATTTCAGATACAGAAGAGAGATAAGGTGAGAGTTGTTACTAAATACGTTGCCAGTTCTGGAAAGTTATCCCTGCTCAGGTGCTTGTTGTGCTTTAACTCTCACAGACAAATGCACGTCAAGATACAGCTGTTTTAGAGGGTACAAATGCAGTTATCCCTCTGAACAGGACAGTTCACATGCCTGTGTTCCTAGTGGATTTTTTTGGTGGTCTAAACTGTTCTTCAATACTTAAGGTTTCTCTTTCTTTTCAGTTTCAGTCGCTTGCAGCTTCCAGCCTAGAAGAATTAGGAGCAGCTGAAGGAAAAGCTGTTATTTGCAATTGAAGAAACAGAAGGTTTGGGGCAGGAATAGCTGCGATTTGCACCTTGAAGAACGTGAACTCAATGTGACGTTCTTCTTCGCTTCTTCTGCTTGTTGCACACTTCCTTGTAAAGTAGACTTGACTTGGATTATTTAGCAATAGTAGCGTGTAAGTAAATGGATGTTATCCTGAGGTTTTATCCACGTAAACTCTGGATTTCTACCGAGCACTTTCAGAAACCAAAAGAGCAATCAGATATGGCGACAAAGGAATTGTGACCCGAGTAGGGATTTAATACAGCTCTGGGCTCTGCTTTGTTTTACCTTTTGTTACTTAGAATGTGTCCTTAAGGACTGAGAGATTTTTTTAAAATAGTTTTGTCTTTCCTATTCAGTAGCATATTTGGCTACTGATGTACTGGGAAGTTCAGTAGTAGCTGCAGTGCTGCAGCAACATCATCACCTCTTGACAGCAGTGTTATTAGAGCCGGCTTGTAACCGTCCTCTGCCTACTGTGAGCAAATCCATCACTTAAGCTATTCTTCTAACTCAAGAGTGGCTGGACTGTTTTTTCCTTGCCTGGAGTCTGCTCACGTGCCAGTGGGACTCAGACTGCTGTTCAGCGGATGTCAAACTGTGGCACCAATCCAGAGCGAGTTGCCGTCTGGGATGCGGTGGCCGCCTTCATTCGAGAGCAGCTCCTGGTGCACAAGGTGCATTTGTTGGCTGTCGGGTTCCTCCTCGCCCTGTCTGGCTCAGCCTGGACTTCCTCTGAGCCTTCCCCTGCACACACAGCAGGAAACTCACCCCGTGTTTCCCTGCTGAGCTGCGTTTGGGAGGAAGGGCGAGGGGAAGGAGTGGGCTGTGCAGCCCCAAAGCCATCCCCGCTGCCCTGGCTTGTGCCTCTGAACAGCAGGAGGGGGCTCCTGAGCACTGTCCCTGCACAGGACCAGCTCCAGCTCTTCCTCCAGCCAGCCCTTAACTCTTCCGTCCTTTCTTCTCCCTCCACTCGCAGGGGGTCTGGATTCCCACCTTCGGCTCCTTTGACATCATCTCCAAGGAGATCAGGACGAAGGACAGGACGGTGACCCTGTGCTGGCCCGTGTTTCAGCTGGCCAGAAACCTCATTGCAGTGCACCACCTCAAGTCCTGCAGGGGGTCCCTGCCAGGTAGGAGGGGGGATTAAACCCTTGCTGGCTTCATGGATGGGGCAAACAGGGCCACCGCCTCCCTTCTCAGAAGCAGACCTCCCCCTCTGAGGAGCCCGTCCAAACGCGGGGCCGTTCTGGATGATGTCCCTTAGAAGCAGTTCTAGGTGGAAGAGCAACCTTATCATCAACCCCATCCCTGGTATTTTCTCAGTTGACAGGAAGGTGGAGGCCCTGAAGAGCAGCCAGGTGGCCGCAGCCGCCTCTGTGAGCTGGAAGACAGCACAGAAGTGCATCCAAAGCACCGTGTCGCTGCTCTCCAGCTGCCTGCAGAATGGGAAGAACGTGGCTGTGGTTCTGAAGGATGTTGGAGTGCTGCTCATTGACGGGCTGACCTTCCAAATGAAGTTCTATTACGACTTCCTCGAGACGCTGTCGGGGAAAGAGAACTTCAGGAGAGCTGTCCGCAAGGTGAGCTGTAGGTTTCTCCATAGCGCGGGCAGTGCCGTGAGCCTCACTCAGCCCGCACACGGCCCACCAGGACCTGGGCAGCTGCTCGAGCCGTGCAGGTGCTGCGGTGCTGTCAGCTCTCCCTGCCTCGGGCTCCTCGTGTCCCCTGTGCCTCAGCCATGACCAGGACATCCCACAACCTCCCTGTTCCTCCCCTGCAGGCCCCCTCGCTGCTGGACATGGGGGTGTCCCGCGTGACACCGGTGGCTTCTCTGGTGTCCTCTGGCTGCCTTGTCGTATTACCCAAGTGAGTATTTTTCTGCTGCTTGATGCAGCTGCTCAGCTCTCATTCTGTTGCGCTTGTGCCTCGTGTCCGTCAGTGTCCTGCCCAGGAGGATGTGCCATAGAATCGCAGAATGACTGGAGCAGGAAGGAACCCGAAAAGAGCACCCGGTGCCACTGCCCTGCGGGGAACAGGGACACCTACCTCCAAATGAGGTTGCTCTGAGCCTGCTCCAGCCAGGCCTTGAATGCCTGTCCGGGCACCCAGCATCTCTCTGGGCAAGACATCCCAGTGCCTCACCACCCTCCAGCCAAAACCTTCCTCCCATCCAAAGCCAGTCTTCCCTCTTTCCGCCTGAAACTGTTTCCCCTCCTCCTATCCCAAGTGACCCTGCTAACGGCTTTAGAAAGCCTTCGTGCAGCATGAAAACGTGCCTGTGAGCAGACAAGCAGAGCGAGCAGCAAGGATTGCTGTTGCACTGTCACACCGCTCACTGCCTTTTCCTCGCTTCCAGGTTTCCAATGGAGTTGGTCCCCTCTCCCCCTGGACTCTTCCAGCACAAACCACGTTCTGTCCCTGTGACCTCCCAGGACCCTCCTGTGCTGGTGACGTCACGATGTCGCGCTGACCTTAAAAAACCCCCCCGGGGTGGGGCAGGGGCAGTGGGTCAGCGCCGAACCTGCCGGCCCCGTTCTGCAGGCGGTGCAGGTCCTGCGAGCAGCTGTGCCAGTGGTGCAGCAATGCAGGCCCAGTTTGCCAGCGGAACATTAACAGCTCTGCAGCGCATGGAGCTGCTGCAGCAGCCGGAGCAGGTGAGCTCTGGGTGGACGGGCACAGAAGGGCCGAGCTGCCGGCTGGAGGGCACCCTGCCCACGGCATGGCAGCAGAGAGCCGGGTGCCAACGCTGCTCCTTTCCCCTCCCACAGGCTCATGAGCAGATGATGGAGAAGCGCACGGCCGCGACCAGGGAGTCGTTGCTGAATGTGAGCAGATGCTGCTGTGTGGGGTGGGGTGGGAGAAGTGCCCTCGTGTGGGTCTGCAGCTCCAGCCCTGCAGGCCCTGCTTGCCCCGATGGAGGAGGCAGGAGGGGACGGAGCCCCGTGGGAGCGCCGGTGCCCTGACGGCCGCTGCTCTTCTCTTTCCCACAGGACGCCCAGCAAATACGGGCTGAAAGAACGGCTGCCCGTAAGGAGGAGCTGGAGCAGGTAGGGGGCAGTGAGGGCTCGTCCTCACAGCTCGGCATCCTCACACCTCTGGCTGTGCAGGAGGACCTCGGTCCCCATCCCTCGGGTCCATGGGTCCCAACGCAGCCACCGCTCATTACACCCATTGTCTTGCAGGAGAAGCAGCTCATTGCCCAGCTGGAGGAGCAGCTGAAGGCTGGGAGCGAGGAGATGCAGGTAGTGTGGAGGGGCGAGGGGAGCGGGGCTGCCCACCCCCGTGTTGTGGACATGGAGCTCAGCCTTTTGTCTGCCAGGTGCTGCGCCGGGAGAAACAGCGCCTGCGAGAGGAGCGGGAGGAGCTGGAGCTGGAGGGTGCCTGGTGAGTGCATGGGAGCCACCCATGGGACCCTGCACCCCACGCCTGCACACGGGGGTCTCTGACACACCTGGGGCAGCAATGGGTGCAGCGCTGCTGGGGATGGGGCTCTGCTTCCTGCATGGTGTGGCAGAGCAGCCCCGTCCCAGCCCTGGGGTGGGCACACGCTGCTGGGGAGCCCCCGCGGTGACAGAGGCCGGCAGCCTCCAACCAAGCCTTGTTGCCCACAGGCGGCAGCATCAGATGGAGCTGGAGGTAGAGCGCGTGCCTGGGGCTGTGCTGCCGGAGCTGGTGGAGGCACAGCTGGTAAGGGGCAGAACACACAGCACCCTCACCCCATCCAACAGAGGTCTCCCTGGGGACAGGGCTCCCTGCAGCACCGTTGTGCTGCTGGGCTCCCGAGTCCTGCATGAAGCCCTGCTGCGCAGCGGGCCCTGACCACCATCCCTGCCCCATCTTCACCTACAGGAGAAGAAGGAGCGGGCCAGGAGACGTGGGCTCTCCTTCTGGATGCAGTGAGTCTCCCCTCCTTGCCCTGTTTCCAGCCAACAGCAGCCGGGCTCCCATCAGTGGGCTGATGGCCAGGACCCCTCTTTTGCCCCACAGGACCATCTGCCTCATCTTGCTCTGCCTCCAGCTGCTGCTCGTTGCTGTGCTGGGCTCTGGCCTATTTTACGCCCGGCACTATGACCAGGAGCTGCTCTATCGGCTCCTGCAGCGGGTGCTGCCCCAGCCAATGTACGCTCCCGTGGCGTACTTTGCAAGCAGGACCCTGCGTGTGGTCTGTGATGGGCTGCTGCCCATCTGACCGCCCAGCTCAATAACCCCTCCCAGCTCGGGGCTGCGTGCTGGGGTAGGAGACAGGGCTCTGTCCCCATGGAAGGGGCCTGTCCTGTGCTCCTGCCCCCAGGCACAGCAGTGGGGCAGTGCTGGCAGGCGGCTGAGTGCCACCACGTTGGACTTGTTGGAAATCAGTCTGGACTGTCATCGGGAGCCGCTGTCAGCTGAACAACAAACCTCCAACGGCCCATCAGACTGAAGATCCGCACCCGACAGCAGGACGTGGCTGGATCTACGAGCACTGAACCGCCTCGCTTTGCTGCCTCTCTGTCTCGTTTTCTTCCCCGTTTTCTGTCTTTTCTCTTGGTCTTCTTTCATTCTTTGACTCATCAAAGCAGCCGTGGCCTATGCTAACGGCATCTAATTGTAATTAGCCCATTAGCCAATGTTACCTCCAATTGGTTGTTAAGAAAGCCCTCAATAAATACATACCTATTATTCCCCTCATTTTGGCGGTTGTGACCCTTTGCTGAGCAGGGAAGGCTCAGGAGGTGGGAAAAGATCCACCCCTTGAAAAGCACAGAGTGAGAGCAGACGTAGATAGGAAGAGAAATAGGATGGGCAGCATCCCTCTGCACTCAGATGCCTGCTGCTTTGTCTGCATGCATCTCTTCTGCCCACTGCAGTTTATCCATGAAGGCTGCAGCAAAGATAAAGTGTCTCTGCTATGGAGCCCTGGAGGGGGATAGAGATGGAAAATGGGGATGAAATGGGGTCTCCCAGACGTCAGTCTCCAAAGACCGAAGCCCCACCCCGCAGGAAGGACACACCTTACCCACACTGATGCAGGCATGGGGTGCCCAGGACAGACAGAGCTCCACCGGAGGCTGCAAAACAGCTGCTGAGTCCATTAGTGCCATTGAGACCCATCAGTGTCGTTCCTGCATGCCATCTCCTTGAAGAAAATCAAAGGAACAAGGAGAGCGACTGAGGACTCTTGCAAGACCCCTTGCCTCTGGGAGATGCTTAGGAACAAAACCCTACAGCTGGAAGTGTTTTCAAGGCAAGGGATAAAGACTGTCATGGCTTGCTAATTTTTGCTATTGCTCTTTTACATCACAACATCTTACTTAATATACAAATCTACACACCAATAAACCATCATCAAAACACCTTACGCACTTGGGTCTGTGTGCATATATATAGACAGAATTACCGACTGCTCTCCCCCAACATCAAATTCCCTTGTGGTAACACAAGCATCCCCATCATTCTGCAGCACCCACCGAGTGCACCCAGCTCCCTGGGCAAAAGCAGTTCCAGGGAGAGGTTTGCCCTTTCCAGAGGCTGGAAGGACCCAAACTGCTTTTCCCAACATGCTCTTTACATGCACTGCAGGGACCTTATCTCCCTCTACAGTGTGCAGGGGGCTGGATTGGCTAGGACCATCACGACTGACAGATCCTCTAGTACTGACCAACCAAGTGGCTTCTTCCCAATTCTTCTCCAAGTGCTTGAGTGTTCCACCACCCATTGCTTTCAGCATAGCTTTCAACAACCCATTGTATCTTTCAGTCTTACCAGAGCTGGTGCATGGTAGGGGATATGATAAACCCACTCAGTGCCATGATCTTTGGCCCAAGTATTTATAAGGGAATGTTTGCAAGGAGTCCCATTATCAGACTCAGTTCTTTCTGGGGTGCCATGTCGCCACAGGACTTGTTTCTCAAGACCCAATTTGGTGTCTCTGCTGCCATCTGTCGCATGGCAACCACGTGGAACAGAGATCCCAGAAACACACACATCTCTGTCATGGTGTTATCTGGATCAATCTGCCCGTGACAGGGGTGGGGGAAGAGGGGCAGTAGGGCTGTGGGGCCCCCGACAAATGGGAAGGGAATAGGGAAAGGGGTAGGGAGATGGGAGCTGGGCACAAGGAAACAAAGAGCAGCAGCAACAATCTAAGGAGGAAAACTTCTTTCACTAACTATGATCAGGGAATGCAAGGTAACCCAGGCCCCACAGGCCGGACAGCCGGCTTCTAGCCTGGCAGGGAGCCTCGGACAGGATGGGTTTTGGCCTGGCAGGGACCTCGGCCTGCAGGCTTTTGGCCTGGAAGGGCTTCCCCGGCCTGCAGGCCTTTGACCTGGCAGTGCCCCCCAGACCAGACAGCTGGCTTTTAGCCTGGCAGGGCCCCCCTAACCGGATTACCAGCTTCAGGCCTGACAAGGTAGCCCCCAAATTTGTGGCTGGCTTTTGGCCTCACAGGCCCAGCGGGTCAGTCAGCCATTTTGTTGCCAGGCAGTGAGCCCCAGGCAGGCTGGATGTTGGCCTGGTAGGAATCCCCAAGCCGGCCAGCCAGCTTTTGGCCTTGCCAGTGTTTGCTGGCCGGCGGCAGGCTCTTGGCCTGGCAGGGCTTCCCTAGTCGGCCTTTGGCCTGGCAGGTGCCCTGCAACTATCTGACCAGATGGCTTTCACCCGAGGGCCTTCCTTGCCAGCTGGCTTTTGGCCTGGCTGGGACCCCATGTGCCAGCAGGCCGGCTATTGGCCTGGCAGGGCCCACTCAAGCCACCCGGCTGGCATTTGACCTGGTATGGCGCCTTGGGACAGCTGGGTTTTGGCCTAGCAGGGACCCCACAGGCCAGCCAGCTGGTTCTATCCCGGCAGGGACTCCTGGGTCTGCCAGCTGGGTTTTGGCCATGCAGGGCTTCCCTGTCTGGACGGCCAGCTTTCATCAGAGATTCGAGATCTTTCTCAAGGGCTGAGCCCAGCCTGTCTCCAGAGCCCCAAGACACAGCATCCAGGCAGCCACTTCTGGCCTGGGGCTCACTCCAACTTCTCGGACAAAGGGCACAGAAGATCAGGCCCAGAAGGGCCCGCCCAGCCAGCCTGCCGCCTTTTGGCCTGGCAGCTTTGGGGCCTGGCAGGGCTTCCCTGGGTCTGCCGGGTTTTTGTCTGGCAGGGCCCTCTGTGCCGGCTGCTTGGCTTCTGGCGTGGCAGGGCACCCCGGTTCCTGTTCAGCTTTTGGCCTGGCAGGGTTCCCCTGGGCCCCCCAGCTCACAGGGCTGGCCCCTCTCCACATCAGCAGAGAGCCCCGGGGCAGCCGGTCAGCTGTCTGGGGGAAGGCTGCATTACAGCCCAGGCTCCTGGCTCAGCCTTGAGGGATGCGGCCCCAAAGCCATCAGCCACTCAGGCGGACCCCTCCCGCTCTGTCCTTTCAGTGTTCTGCCACCCATCCGGGCAGTGCCTGCAGCCCCAGAGCAGCCGATGAGCTGCCAGCTGCAGAGCCAGGAGGGAACGGATAACCAAGAAGGGCTGGGCCGAACAAGACGGGTCAAGTTCCTCGATGAAGAAGGAGGAGCAGGGGAAGCCGAGCGTGAGGTTGCACTGCCCGAGCTGCAGGAAGATGAGACCCCAGACAAACCATCCAGGCTGGCGCTTCGGGCATGTGACTCGGTGACACTTCTGAGGAAGAGGGTTGAGAAGAGCAGGGAAGGGTGGGAACAAGCCAAGGAAATGTTGTGAAGAGCCCTTCCATTGTGGAGAGGGCTGCGGCTTGAGTTGAGCATCTCCTGGTGTGTCACACAGATCCAGGGCTTTCAAGAAGCAGCTGCTTTCAAGTGCTTCAGATGGTGAATGTTCCTAGACAGAGCGCTTGTCTCCTCCAAGCTCTGAAGCCAAGGTTTGTTCTGCAGGTCCTGCTGATGGCACAGGCATCAAACAGCCCAGAGCTCATGGCTGGGGAGAGACTGCTTATTGCTTTGTGAAAGGAGAGCTGGAGGAGGGCTTTGAGCAGCACTGTGCAGGGATGCAAGCAGCTGGTAAGAGAAGAGGTGTGTGTGCTGAGAGCAAGGGCTGTACGGCTCATGTCTGGGTGCTGACATGGAATGCAGGCAGAGCTCTTTGCAACTAAGTGTTGGCTTCAGTTTAGCTCCTCCTTTCCTCTCTCCCTTTGAGCAACCTCTGTTACCATTCTGCTGAGAATGGCTGAAGGTGCACCCGTGGCTGGCATCAAGACTAACTTGATCAAGCCATAGGAGAGCTCCAAACAACAAGCAGCAGAAAATTGTTGCATGTTCTAGGGGAATATGCAGACATCACACGTGACAGGTTATGCATAGATTACTGAATTGTTTGGAGATAAATCTATCCCCCTTTTTGCTGCATTCTTTCCTCTTTTCCTCCTTTCCAACCTCACTAAAGGTAATTCTCATCTCTGCTGCACCTTCTGTCCCACCAGGACCTCTCACTGCCTGGACAAACGTTTTCATAACACTTCTGGGCATGTGACATTTCCATAACTGACCAATCCTGACTGCACAGCAGTTCCCATTCACACGTGTTAATCCAACAATTAAAAAGAAAACGAGAGAAAAACTACCAATCTGAACAGCCAGCAGGACCAAGCTGAGCTCTGCTGTGTGATCTAACTAAGAGCTCGGTCCATCTGCAGGTGTCAGCAGTGTGAGCTACGACTTCTTACTGGTTGGGGTGCAAGGCCGAGAAGGCGTGGAGGGCATGGCTCCAGGCCAGCCAGATGTCACAGCACGGATGGCATCACCCGGAGCCTGTGTGCTGTCACAGTGCGCTGCCATGACGACGCTGGGCCCTCCCCAAGGACAGCCGGCCACTGGCTCCAGGCACCTCATTTGTGAGCTGTGCTGCCCGCAGCCGCTCGCCGTGCCCTGTGCCTGAGAGCAGCCCCAGCAGCAGAGCAGCTCAGCCTCATCGCGCTCGTCCTCCAAGGCTCAGAGAGGTGAGGGAGAGCTCCTGCACACTTCAGGCTGCAGAGCCCAGCTGCAGGATGCGAGTTTGGCTGCAGTGTGTGTGAGGGGCGTGTAGCACAGGACTGGCAGTGAGCAGGAGAAATTGCTGCCGGCCCTTCCTGCTCAGGAACCCCCGTCAGGAACTGCTCTGCTCTTGCCTTTAGGTTTGGAGGCACATGCCTGCCAGCATGGACGGAGCCTGGGTGGGGACCTGGAGACCCCATCGCCCACGTGGCCTCATCTCGGCCCAGTTCCCCAGCCCCGGGCCCCAGTACTCCATCCCGGGGACAACAGGTACAGCGACCATCCCCAGGGCTGGTCAGAGGGGCAGAGCAGCTCCCCAGCCTTGCCCCGTTCTGTCACAGCCTCCTGGCTCTCTGGCGCAGCTGCAAGCCAGGCCTGGCCGAGGAAGGCCAATGCTGCTGGCGCTGCTCCTTGTGACCCAAGGACAAAGGGGCCTGCTTCTGGTCTGGGTCCAAAGGAGCTGGAAACATGCAGCTGCACAGGGGTGTGCTCTCTTCTGCTTTTCCTCCTAGGTTACGTGGGCCACAGCCCCACCAAAAACCGTGCCCCCGCGTACACCTTTAGAGGGACCAAACGGCCTGCGGCAGAGAGCTGTGGGCCAGGTCCCTGCTACTTTGTGGAGCCGGCCATCACTAGGAATGGCAAGTACGTGGTTCCAGGCACCCACCTCCGGGGACGACCCACGACAAAGACCACCGTCACCCCCGGACCAAGTGAGTAGCACTGCTGCAGCACTTCTCCCAGACAACACGAGCACGCAGCACGTTTGCCCGGGGTCAGCTCACGCCCTGATGGAGCTGTAGGTCTTTTTTGAGAGAGCATGAGCTGCTCTGAGCAGCGATAAATGCCCTCGGAGAAGAACAGCTGCCCAGCACCATGGGCCCAGGGCACAAGGCACTATGTCTGAAAAGAACAAGGAGCAGGGGGCTGACAGGAGGGACAGCAAGGCAGGACATAGTGGCGGGGCACAGAGAAGTGTCCCCGCATGCTGCCTGTGTCCCCCAGCAATTCTGCAGCTCTTCAGAGGACCCTTTCTGGCTGCAGACGGAGACCAGCCCTTCACAGCTTTCTTCCTCCTGTCCTCTGTCCCAGGTGACTACCGCACCGAAGCTGCCAACAGGCACGTCTTCAAGTGCCCACCGGTGCAGTCCATGGCCTTCCGGCGGGAGCCCCTCCGGACAGACCGCCCTCCAGGTACGTGACCCTGGCAAAGGCAGACCCTTCAGCCTGAGCATCCTCCAGGGACGGGCTGCTGCTCAGCACCAGCAGAGGGCCTACTGCATGGCCTGTGCGGCAAGATGCGGCGCTGGGCCACAAGCTTTCTTACATGACCACCACCTCTCGGCCAGCAGCGTCTCCAGCTGCTCATGCTCGAAGCTGCTGGCACTGGCCCTGTGTCAGAGGAGAGGCAGGAACTGGCAGAGGGGCAAGATGTCCCTCCACTTCCCACCAGCGGGCTGGGCAGGCTGCCCCTCGCTGCTGCTTCCATCTCCTCCATCCCCTCACACACACACTCTCTGCTGCTCCTCCTGCAGGTCCTGGCACTTACACACTGCCCAGGCTGATGGGGCCCAACACAGCCTACACATCGGCCAGCCCCTGCTACTCCATGAGGGGAAGGAGCCAGCGCGGTCGCTTTGATGAGGACCTTGCCAAGGTGAGCTCTGCTGCTCCTCTTTTCCATGTTAGCATCCGAACCTGGGCTGCTCTCCCTGTGCCACAGGGGCTTCCAACCCTGCTGCAACTTTGCTTAATGCAGCCTTCCAGGGAAAGAGAGAGCCTTGAATGTGACCCCAGCCCCGTGTGGCCATGCCTCTCTTGCAGACTCCAGGTCCTGCGGCGCTCCCCAGAGTGGCTGTGGATGTGTACAAGACCAGGGCGCCCGCATACACGATGCCAGCCCGACCAAAACAGGGAGAGGGCAAAGCAGTGAAGCCCGGGCCAGCAGACTACAGCGTAGGCCGGGTAAGGCCTCAGCTCAGCTCTTCCCCTCTGCTTCACAAGCACAGCCTTCATGCCTCTCCCCCTTTCCCTGAGGCTTCATCCAGCCAAACAGCTTCTGGCTGCAGGAACCAAGTGCAGGACAGCAGGCCTGCTCCTTGCCCTCGTGCCACCTCCAAGTAGAGGAAGTGAGGAACAGCGCAGCACGCAGCTTTTCCTCCCTCTGCACCTATTCCCTTCAATGGGCCGTGCTGGTCTTTCACAAGCTCTTCGGGGGGGATGCAGCTCAGAGGGGCTCCAAGCAGCACACCCCCAGCATAGGAGAGTTAGCTGTGAGGTCCCAGGTGCACAGCCAGCCCTCTTTGAGACAGGAGGGGCCCATAAGAGCACATGTAAGGCCAGCACACCTCCCTGAGCCAGCTCTGCTCTAGCAGGGAGCTGCACCGACTCTGCACTGGCGCTCAGCCCTTCCCAGTGAGGCACCAGGGACTGTCTGGGATTGGGAGGGGTGCAGGACAGCAGGGAGCAAGGGCAGCAAAGAAGGGCCCTTGCTGATCTGCCTTTCCTTTCTGCCCTCCCAGGTGACGCTGATCAAGCCCCAGGCACCTGCCTCCACTTTTGGGATCCAGCATTCCCTCTACACAACCCCTCTCATCGTGGAATAAGACAGCAAAGTCTGGAAGGCCGTGGTTGCTTTCCTGGAACGGGAGGGGAGGAGAAGAAAGAGCAGCCAACTGCCGGTTTCCTTCTGATTCCATTTCCCTTCATCCAGTTGGGCTTTTGCCCATTATACTGTTAGATGTTAGTGTTAGGAGTAAGTCATTAATAAATTAATTTAGTACCTTTATGTATACCTTCTTGTTACTCCTTTTTCCTCACCGCTGCACACAGGAATGCGCTGCTGCTCCCTGAAGCCTTTCTAACATCAGCGCATTGCAAACCGCTGATGCTTGCTTTATCAGTCATTTGCATTACTGAGGTCTGCCACGTGCTGAAGTAAGGAATCAATGCAGCAAATAGCAAAGGGAGGCCAGTGTGGGCAGTGCAGCCCTTCCAGCGCCATCAGGTAGATGTCAGTGAGATGCCTGGGGCTGGGTGACTTAAACACCTGCTGGTGATCATCTGCCAGCTTACAGGATGGCCGGCAGCATTTCCTGTACCCGTGACAACACCTGGCTTGGCCGTAAAGACATTCCTGGAACAAAGGCTGAAGGGAAAATAATGAAACACGGAGGCAAAAAGAGAATAAAAAGCAACAGATGGCAACAAATATAGAGAAGGCAAGTAAGAAAGCTAACCATAGCACAACAAAGGAATGCAAAGCAAAGCAAGGCAAAGAATGGAAAAAAGCAAACTTGCAGGAATGGAGGAATGTGGGAAGAGCTGGGCCCCTGCTTGCCACAGGAGCTGCATGGGAGAAGAATCTGGGCCAGAATGTAAGAGGAACTCCTTTGGGTTCTGGGTTTGAATCAAAGCTGAGAAGCCCGGGAGGAGCTGTGGGCCGCTCCAGGCCACCTTGCTGTCTCCCCAAGAGATCAGGTACATGGGCAGGGCAGCGGGCTGAAGTGCCAGAAACAAGCATCCGTGTGGAGGAAGGCAAAGGGTGGAGGAGGATCAAGGGTAGCTACTGGGCATGGCCTTGCTCAGCAAGGGGAGGAAAAGCCTGGAGGGCATGAGCAGGGAACAGAGAAGGGCAGGCAGTAGGTGTGAAGCTGGGAGCAGAGAATGGTTTGGGTTGGAAGAGAGCTCAAAGATCACACAGTACCAACCCCATTCCTTTTCCCCATTCATTCCCCATTTCTTCTCCCTGCTTCATACAGGCACTTACAGACAAAGTAAGGCTCATGGAGAAGACTGGGTATACACAAGATCTTTAATTCACTGGTGCTAGAGAACTGCTGGAACATACTTGTCCAGATCATGGATATTTTCCTACAAGCACCAACCAGGCATGGCAACTCACAGCTGAAATGTCATTGCCCTTTCCAAGTAACCAGTCTACCTACAGGCTTCTCATTAGAGACTTGCAAATAAGACCAGAACCCATTTATTCCCATTTCAGGGGTTGGCTTCTCTTCACCACACATCACATGCACAAGAACAGATAGCTCTTGCAAGGAAGCACGTTCCTACACACCCGAGCATCCTGCTGAGCAGGGGCATCATCCACATACATTCCCTCCTCCCCAATTTATTTACATCAGTTCATTTGCTGGTGAAATTCTAGTCTAGCTTTTCTCGGGACATTCAGCCACAGCGAGGTTGGCCAACATGCCACACCTACAAGCTCCCCAGATTCCTTCCTCCTCACACCTGCCTGCACACACACAAACTAACTGTCAGGCAGCAGGACAAGGCCCGGCCTTTTGCACTACTCATAAAGCCCGGAGTTCTCATTAATGAGACGAATCTCTTCACTGGTGCGAGAAGCCAGAATTTCCATCAGGCAGCCTTCATCTGTTCCTGCTCCCCAGGGAATCGCCAAGGCAAGATTTAAGATACCAACAACCGCTCCTGACATGCAAACAGGTCTCTTTAAGAGTTAATAATAAATTAAGAAGACATTCATAGTAAAGCAGTAAGTCCTTGGCCTGAACTTCAGCAATACAAAAGAAACATTTCCAAACCTTCACAGCCCTCCTCAGTTCATGCACATCAGACGTGGTGGTGGGAGTCATCATCCCAACCATCACCCTCTCAAAATTCCCACTCAGCAACCACATAAAGTCACCAATCAAATCCTAGAAAGCCAAGAGAGGAGGAAGGAGGTGGCAGAAGGTACGGCCTTCCAGGACAGACAGAACTGAGCCGTTCACCTCTTCTCTTTAGGCTCTAACCCTCCTTGCATCATCAGCTGCTCTGAACTGAACAAAAACAAAACAACCTAGGTCAAGGAAATTCTCCACCAACCTTTCTCTTATGGAGATTGGGTCCTTTGTCACTTTTCACCCAAGTGACACAACCACCTTCACACATCTCCGTAGACCTTTTAGGTGATCAGAACTTGCTGACGTTGGGAAACATTTAGTTTGGTCAAGATGTCGATGATGATATCTTCATCCATGCCTGCAAATGGAGAAAAATGGAAGCCAGTCGCCCTGCCGCCCCAAGTCCCCTACACAGCCAGTTCTCAACAGCCCCAGGACTACATCCATGCCTAGAAGATCATCCAGTCCAACCATTACCAATACTTCCCAGCTAAATCATATCCCTCAACACAACATCCAAATGTTTCCTGAACACCCCCATAGTCGGTGACACCATCACCTCTGTGGGCAGTGCATTCCAGTGCCTGACTACCCTTTCCAAGAAGTAATACTTCCGAATGTCCAGCCTGAACCTCCCCTGGCGCAGCTTGAAGCCATTCCCTCTAGTTCTATCACTGATTACATGAGAGAAGAGGCCAACCCCCAGCTCACCACAACCTCCCTTCAGGAAGTTATAGAGAGCTATAAGGTCTCTCCTGAGCCTCCTCTTCTCCAGGCTGAACATTCCCAGCTCCCTCAGCCGCTCCTCACACGGTCTGTGCTCCAGACCCCTCACCAGCTTTGTTGCCCTTCTCTGAACACGTTCCAGGGCCTCAATGTCTCTCTTGCAGTGAGGGGCCCAAAACTGAACACAGTACTCGAGATGCGGCCTCACCAGTGCCGAGTACAGGGGGACAATTACCTCCCTATTCCTGCTAGTAACACTGTTTGTGATGCAAGCCAGGATGCCGTTGGCCTTCTTGGCCACCCGGGCACACTGTGGGCTCATGTTCAGCCGAGCATCAATCAGTTCCCCCAGGTCCGTTTCCTCCACACAGTCCTCCAGCCACTCCACCCCAAGTCTATAGCGCTGCCTGGGGCTGTTGTGGCCAAAGTGCAGAACCCGGCATTTGCTCTTGTTGAACCTCATCCCATTGGCTTCAGCCCGGCTCTCCAGCCTGTCCAGATCCCTCTGTAGGGCCTCGCTACCCCCAGGTAGATCCACACTCCCAGCCAGTTTAGTGTCATCTGTGAACTTACTGAGGGTGCACTCGATGCCCTCATCCAGGTCATCAATAAAGATGTTGAAGAGGACAGGCCCCAGCACCGACCCCTGGGGTACACCACTCGTGACTGGTCTCCAACTGGATTTAACTCCATTTACCACCACTCTCTGGGCCCGGACCTCCAGCCAGCTCCTTACCGAGATGATAGTGTACCCATCCAAGCCACGGGCTGCCAGCTTTTGCAGGAGGTTAGCATGGGAGACAGTGTCATCAAGTGTAGTATTCAAAAAATAACACATTTTCTTCCCAGAATGCCACCTTATATCCCCAGAATAAGACATTTTCTCCCCAAAACATCATCTTTTTTACCAAATAGAAGATAGTATCTCACCAAAACACTGCTTTCTATCCCCAAAATAAAACATTTTCTACACAAAATGCTGCTTTTTATTCCTAAAATAGGATGTTTTCTCCCACAAATACTGATTTTTATCTCCCAAAGAAAACATTTCCTCACCAAAATTCATTTGATGCCACCAGTTGGATATTTTCTCCTTAAATATCTCTTTTCATCCCAATACAATCCATTTTCTACAAAAAATGCCACTTTGGAAACCAAAAAAAGACATAAAACACATAAAACACCGCTCCCAAAAAGAAGAAATATTCTCCCTGAAATACCAATTTCCCGTCCCACCCTCCTTCCTGAAAATAAGATATTTGGAAAGAAAGTTGCTTTCACTGTCAGATCTCAATGACTTGTTAAATGTTTTGCATTCACTTTGCTACACTTCTGTCTGTAGACATCTTTCAACCAGTTCAAATATTCCCAGAAGTAGAAAAACAAAGGGACGTTCCAGTGGAACAGCACTAGCAGGAGGAGCATCTCTCATTGCTGCCCCCAGGACCCACAGCACTCATTTCTCCCTGCCTGCACAACACTTTGCTTACTGTCCATGCGCTCCTGGCAACACAAGCTATTGTCATTTATTTACTGTTTTGTACATTCAATTATTAAACGTCTTGCATTCACTTTGCTATACCTCTTTTCAGCCGTTCATTCAGTGACAAAGCCCACCTCCCCGGGCCCCCAGGCCCACCTTCAGGGCAATCTGGGCAGCAGAAAGGGCAGTGACCCAGATCTGCCACCACCGTTGGACCCATCCCTCCTCTCCAGGACCCCCGCCCCTCCTCAGTCAGTTCTGCGTGGGAACGGAGGGATGAGAAAAGGCTATGGGAATTCTTGGAGAGCTGAGTGGCTCAGCCTGTAGTGGAGGAGGCTGACTGCGATCCCAGACACAGCCATCAGTCCCCAGGCGCAGTAAGGACTAAGCCAGGCTGCACCCTGCAGTACCCAGCAGCAGGATCAGAGTCTGAGGCCTGCCTAGGTCGTGTGGCTGCGCTGCAGGCTGAGGGATGGAGAAAGCCCCATCTTGAGATTTTTTCCGTTCCTGAGGGTTCCCCCCTCCATCTTGCTCTGCTCCAGCCCCAGCCGCAGGCCGGCGTCCCCGACAGGTTGCTGTGGTTGCAGAGCTGGACTTGGCCCTTGACCTGTGCCCCTGTCCCCACCATCCACCTTGCCTTCTCACCCCTCTCTATCCAGTTCACGCCCCATCTCTCTCACCTCCATGTCCCACCTATGTCCTCTCTACGTCCTCTTCCTAGTCTCCTCCATATCCCCTCCATCTTCTTTCCGAGTCCAATCTATGTCCCCCCCTTCTACATCCCCTCCATAAGCCCTCTGGGTCCCGTCTGTCTCTGCACACTAGGAATGCCATACATGGCTGCAGAGCTGCAGCACTTACACCATCAATGACTGCTGAGATGACCGACCTCCCTGCAGCCTCACTGCCAGGAACAGAACTGCTTGGAGCATGGCAGCCCCCCAAAACAAATAAACAAAACAAAACAAAACACAACAAAACAAAGAGCTTTGCTACCCAGCACAGTGAGGGAAGGAGAACACGGACCATGTCACAACCCACTGCTCCATACAGCTCCATACAGAACCAGAAAGCAGAGCAGGAAAGTGGAGAGAGTTGGCCTAAGAAGTAAAAAAAAAATAAATGAGAAGAAATTGGGGAAAGTTGGGAAAAATAAAAACAGGAAAGAAAAAGAAACACAAGGCAAAGCAGAGAAAAGCCAAGCAGAGCCACGCAGAGAAGTGAAAAAGTAAAGCACGGCTGTGAAAAATAAACAAAATAAAAGTAGAAAAAAATAGGAAGGAAATAAAAAAGAATGCAAAACAAAGAAAATTAAAGAAGAAAAAAAAAGGAAAAAAAGAAAAAACCGAAAACACAGAAAACAAGCAAAAAAGCAAACAGGAAAGAAAATGGTTGCATAGCAAAGGATAACAACAATAAGAAAAGCAAAGCAAAGCATAGGAGAACACAGAAAACTTGCAGGACTGTAGCCAATAGCCCAGAGAAGAGGAGGAAGCAAGGCAGAAGGCAAGGTTATGTCTGTGTGTCTGTCTGAAGGAAACTGAGCTGCAGACGTTCAGAGCGCTGCTCAGTGCAGCCATGGCACAGACAGCTGCACAGAACAGGGCTCCAGGAGCACTGACAGCTGCTGAGGCACTGCTGGGAAGGAAGGGGGAGCTGCCATTCATCCCTATGGAGAAAGTGCCAACGGAGAACCAGGAACGCCCAGCACAGATCCACCTGGAGCAGCAAAACCAGCAGAGCTCCCCGAGAGAGAAATGCTTCCTCGGCAGCTCCTGCCTGTGCTGCACTGCCGCACCCAGACATGGGCCCTGCTCTCCCTTCTCAAGCCGTGGGCTGGGAGCTGCGTCCTTCCCAGGCAGCACAGCAACTGCTCAGCACACTGCAGACCGCTCCCCCAAACCATCCTCACAGTGCCTTACCTCCTGGCAGGCTCAGGGAAGGAGCAGCCGGCGACCTGAGCCCACAGGCCCAGCCCTGCACAGCCCTGCACCCAGCACTGTCATGGCGGCGCCCGGAGCTGCCGCACAGCATCCTGGGAGTGGTAGTTCCTGCGGGGCCTGCAGCTCCCAGCAGGCCCTGCAGCTCCCAGCAGGCCCAGGCGAGGGCAGAGGGGAGCGGTGCTGTCAGCCCGGAGCTCGCCCAGAGAGCCCAATGTTCGCAGCACTTCACACCAGGCACTTGGGACTCGGCTCTTTCTGTCCAGAACGTCCCTGAGCTGCTCAGAAAGCACAACTGCGTCACCCTCGCTGCGCTGTGCAAAGGAGGCTGCCATTGCAGGCTCGGCTCTGACCTGGTCCAGCAATGCACTTCCTTGCAACTGGAGCACTGACACGCTTGCTTCTTGCAAGTAGCAATCGCCCCCTGCTTTGCACACCTCTGTGCTCGTGCAAATGGGCACGACCCCAGTCTTGCACTCCCCGCCTGCACACACACATACACACACACACAGACACACACACGCACACGTACCACCTCATCCTTGCACACCTTCCCTCATGCATGCACAGATCTCTGCAATGCGTGGACACACCTGTGCAGCTGCACCGGTTTGTTCACCCCTGCACACCCACATGTCTGCAACCCCAGCCTTGTCCACAACTACGTGCACGCTCACTCGTGCATGAAGGCTTGCACAGCCTTGCTCACAGCCATGTGCATACACACAAGTGTGCAAGAACAAACAGTACACCTGCAAACACCTTTTTGCACACATGAATGCACGGTGCACACCCTGACATTCGACCCCATCCTTGCACACATACACGTGAAAGAACATCCCTTCACACGCTGCTTATGCACATGCATCCACATGCTGGCAAACTCTCTGCACATCCACGTGCAAATACCATCCAGGAACGCTTTTGCATCTACACACATGTACAACCGCACACCTTTGAGCACTCCTGGGGACACACACGTGTGCCACCTCTTCCTCGCTTACCCACCGATGCATGTGCAACCCCACCCCTTTGCACACCCCTCTGCTCATACGAATGTGCGCAACCCCATCCTTGCACTCCGCACATGCATGCACACACGTTTACCACCCATCCCCGCACACACTCACACATGCACTCACACACTTTTGCTACCCCGCTCCTCCGCACACTCCTGTGTACATGCACTCCTGCAACTGGTTTTCCCATCCTGCAGCCAGCAGTTCTCCAACCTGAGGCTGCCTGGCTGTGAGAGGAACGTCTCAGTGGGAGCGTGGCTGTTCCTCCCCTCTGACAGGGCAGGTGTGGGACAGAAGAGGGAAGCAGAATGCGTCCACTTTTTCCTCGTTGCTCCTAGTTTCTGTCTTGTGCTGGGAAACAAGCAGAGTGACTGTGCCTCTCTGTGATGCTTAGCTCCGTACCTCTGCCATCATCTCTATACTCAGATGTTCCTCCACGTAATGCTCCACACTACGAACCTGCAGATCCCAAAGGAATCCTTGGCTGCTCTCACTCACCTGGAGGTTGCAGGGTGCTGGGCCTCCTGCCTGTACCTCCTTCCAGGTGTCATTTGCAAGACCCTGTATGTAAAAGTGATATGCAAAGTTTTCCTTTCCCAGACACCAGCTGTACCAGCACCTCAGTGTACCCCTTACGGGAGCTCCCGCTGGGACAAGGACAAATAGGCTGTAAACTATTCAACTCCCCACTCACTAGTGGAGAAGTTAGACATTTTAAGAAGGAACTGAAATCCTCGGATGAGGATCCTCTAAGAGTAGCAGAACAATTTGATCAATTTCTGGGGCTACATTTGTACTCGTGGATGGAACTGATGTCTATTCTGTTGTTTACTGGAGAAGAAAGAGGCATGGCATGATTAGGTGAGTAGCTACGCAAGAGTGGGAAAAAAATAACCCTCCAGGGCGTCCTGGAGTGGTACCAGCAGAGCAAAAATAGCCCGTGGAAGACCTCAACTGGGATGGTAATAATCCACAACAGCGGCAAAATATGAAAGATCGGCGAGACATAATAATGGCTGGGATTAGGGAGGCAGTACCCAAGTCCCCGAATCTTACCAAGGCATTGAGCTCTCAGGACTCAAATTAACAAATGAGACCTTAAAGATAACTGGGGGTAGAGGGAACTGGGATGACAGTATCGAGCTGAAACTCGTGTTTAAAGCAATAGCAGGACAATTATTCTACGTACCTGATGCAGGGACCAACTTGCTGCGGATAGCTGATGAAACTGGGAATGCAAATAACAACGTGTCAAGGTGGGATTACTGTATCAGTGAATGTATTAACTGAGGCAGACGAGAGAGAGATAGACCCTGCGGTTTGGGTCCAAGTCGGAAATAGAGGGGGATTAAAAATAACCCCTTTGAAAATAAAAATGCAAGAAAAACATGAAGTCATAAGACAGAGACAATATCCAGTTCCATTTGAGGGACGTATTGGCCTTAAACCTGTAAAACAGTGATTACTAAGGGATGGGTTGCTGGAACCACATCTGTCACCTTTCAATACCCCCATTTTGCCAGTAAAACAGAACCTGAGGTTTCCTACCGATTAGTGCAAGATTTGAGAAAAATTAATGAAATAGTACAACAACAGCACGCAGTGGTTCCAAACCCATATACCTTGATGAGCGTGAGACATACATATCTCATGACAGGAAAACAAACAAACAAACAAAACAAAACGACAACAACAACATTAAGCTTACTAGACCTTTTTAAATGGAAATGAAGTAACAGGTTGGAGAAATCTGTTTGTTCGTCCTGTATCAGGAACAGACATCAGGGGGCAGACAGAAGTAGTTACTACTTCCAGCAGCTCAACTGCAGCAGGAAAAGCTGGGAATGCAGAAGGAGTGGGAATATCCAAACAACCACACAGCATTTTAATATGAGTTTTTCCTGGTGAGTGTTGGGCATTTCCGAGCATTATTCTTAATGTGATATTAAGTAAAGTTAAAAGATCGTAAAATCACAGAACAGTCTGGGTTGGAAGGAACCTCAGAGATCATCTTATTTCACCCCACCCTGCTGTGGACAAGGACACCTCCCACTAGACCAGGCTGCCCAAAGCACTATCCAGCCTGGCCTTGAACATTTCCAGAGAGGGTGCGTCCACAACTTCTGTGAATTCCCAAGGGACCCTTATTCATAATCTTTGATTGCTCTTTGGATTGATCAGTAGGCAGAACTTGAGTTACTTGATGGAAATAAAGAGTAACAAATCAAGGCAATAAAGACCGAATGTTATTTCCTTTTACAGAGAGCTAATCAAAGAAACTGAACAACAGGAAGTCTTGGAAAGGGGAGTCCATAGGAGTCTTAAAGGTACGTATGTATCAGTACACACACACACTGTGGCACTGCAAGTGAACTGAAAACTTGGTCTGATGAAAGAAGGTGGTTTGCTTCTCCAGCTTTGGTCTAACCTATCTGCACAAACAGTGCTGCTCTGAGGGAGTTCTCAAAGCGTTTGCTACAAGACATAAATCCTAAAAATAAACTTTTTGTAAACCAAGTGACCTCTTGCACCCAGGCTTATAAAATACATCAGGAAATCGCCCAGAATCCCTGTAAGTAAGTTATTTCAGTCTTGTGTGAAATGTTTGTTTGGATGTTGGTCTGTTCCCTCCTACTAACAAGTGAAGTAGTATCCACATCAGGAAGTCATTCCATGCTTTTGTACTGGTACGTCATGCCTGTGCTGCATATAGTGAAGCCTGAGCATAAACTGAAACTCCCCTTTCAAATAAAAAAGACAAAAGACAAGAGTGTCTGGGCAGAACGACAGAAGTGTTAACAAACAGGCAATTGGTTAAACAGATCCACAGGCTCTCCTGCTCTAATGAGGTGTTTTTTTTTTATCAGTGGGATAGCATGTCCCAAAGAGTTACAGTGTGCCTGTGTGCAGCAGCACTAGTGAGCCTCACAAGGTGAAGGTGGGTGAGTGCAAAAGAAATCTTAAGAGTGCAATAGAGAAAAGAGGGCAAACCCATGACATAGTTCAAGGAGCACCGCTGCCTGTAAACAAAGCTGGGAGCAGACTACTCTGCACCCGTGGTAGGTGCCCTTCATTGCCTGTGCAGAGCACAGATTTGGAAAGTCGTGCAAAAACGGAAAGAAAAGCAGATCTGATCCATCTTCTTGTTCCAGAGAGGGAGACAGTTGCTAAGACCCACAGCAAGCAATGTCCTCCCTGACCGGTTGTTCTTCTGGCTGACCACCTAAAAAATAACTGGGCTCTGCAAAAGAGGAGAGTCCTGAGCTGGAGGGCTCCAGAGGGGAGCTCTTGGTTCCTGAGCCCTAGCTTGCTGAGATGAGGAAAGAACAGAATGTCCTTGCAAAATAAGATCTGAGAAGAACTAGTTAAACAAACTTAAGATCTTGCAGGTATATGGCAATATATACTCGCTTAGCTTCTGCCTGTAAATCTCGTATGCTTGACAGAACAAAGAGTATACATTTTGTCAAACGGGATACAATGATAGCTGGGGAAAACAACAAAGGAAATGGCAGGGTATAGCGGAAATGCTAAGTCATGGCCTGAAACAGTGATGGAGCACCTGGTGGGAAGGCAGGGCCAACCCAGGGGAGCTCAGGTGCATGCAGTGGACCTGAGTGACAGGAAGGGATGAAGCCAGGATCCACCCTCTCCCAGCCCTTACTCTATGGTTGGCAGTGGAGGTGAGGGTATCTCTCTGGAGATCCCTACTTGCCTGAGGCCTTCTGAAGGAGAGCAGCCTTTTTCCTTAATGTCTGCTGTTGCTGCATTTGGGCTTGTTCTCATTCGCTGTAGCCAAAGACTTTTCCATCCTGCTATTATTGCATTACCTTCCATCCTGTTCTAGCATTCCACAGGAGGTACTTACAGGGGGGAGATGAGTGTGTAATAGGTGAACTGAGAAGAATGTGAACCCTGAGTACCTTAGCAATAGGGAAAGGGGGAAGGGTCCACTAACATTAGGGAACAGGGATAAAAGAGTGTCTCTGTCCCCTGAGACTTTGAGAGACCTCGCAGGGGTATGCCCCAGTGGACCCTCCCTTTATTCAAATAAAGAAAACTAAAAGCTTCTGTGTCTCCTTTTGGGATAAAGATAATTAAACAAGCCTATTTGTGCATGAGTATTCCCCATCTTACACCTTCTCTTCCTGGTTTTACCAGGAAAGAGATCAGATGGCCTGAATGCAGGATACAAGCCTCAGCCCCTGCAGCAACACCTGAGGTCCCCATGCCCAGAAGCATTCCCTCTATGTCTATTTGTTTTACTAAGAGGATGGATTCATTTCTATCATGCTGCACTGACTGTAGCTAGGTTTTCTTCAGGCTGATTTCTCCTGCTCCCTTCCCTCCTCTGACGATTTGTGGGATTGTCTCCAAGATGCTCTCCTGCACCCTGCCAGCAAGGCTGAGACGAGAGGAAAGCAGCAAGGTGAGGGTTTGAACCAGAACTGCTTTTACACTGGTGAGATCCTGGTCCTGGCTTCAGCTCCTGCCCAGCACCACGGGTTTGCTGAGGGTCTGGACGCTGAGCAGAGCAGGAAAAGAGCAGGAGACGGGAAGAGAGGATACAGGTAAGACAGAACTCAAGAAGAGCAGAAGAGAGGAAGAAGAAAGGATGCAGGTAAGAAAGAAGAGCAGCAGACAAAAAGGGCAAGACAGGAAAGGACCGGAGACAGGCAAGGCAGCAAAACAACGGGAAGAGGAGATGAGCAGAAGGGGAGAAGAGCAGAAGAAAAAGGAGAGGGTGAAGGTAAGGAAGACGCGCAGACGAGGAGAAGAGCAGAAAGGGAGAGGAGTGGATACAGGTAAGGCAGAAAGGCAGAAGTGGAGAGGAGCTGAAGAGGAGAAGAGTGAATAGCCGTATGGCAGAAGGACAGAAGACGGGAAGAGAGGACAGCGGTCAGTGAGAAGTGCAGAAGAGAACAAGAGCAGAAGGGAGGAAGAGAGGGCAGAAGAGCAGAGAAGGAAAAGCGCCCTCGAGCAGAAGAGCAGATAGTGGTCGGAAGAGAAAAAGAGGAGAGCATGAGAGGTGCAAAGAGGATACGGCTAAGTCGGAAGAGCAGATGAGAAGAACGGGAGAGGATGCGGGTAAGAAAGAAAAGCAGAAGAGGAGTAGACGTGCACGAGAGAGAGGAGTGAGCATCCAAGGAAAGAAAAAGAGCAGAAGAGCTGAAGAGGAGAGGATAAGAGTAAGGGAGAAGAGCTGAAGGTTGGATGGATGGTGGCTGAGGAGAAGAGCAGGAAAGGGAAGCAGCAAAGAGGGAAGAGCAGCAAAGACAGTGCTGCCTGTTCTGCCCCAAGATACACTGGAAGCCAGGAGCAAACGTCCACGCTATCAGGTTAGAGATGGGACGGGAAGGATGTTTGGGTATGAGAAATGAAACCATGGCAAGCCTGGGGGAAAGGGGCTGAGCCCAACGGTCACAGAAGCCCCGTTGGGGGAGGGGCTCCCCTAACTGCCACTCTCCAGCTGTCATGGCAGGTAAGGCAGCAGGCTCCCCCTGCTCCCGAGCTTCAGCTGGCCCCAGCGCCCCAGATCCCAGCCCAGCGCCCCAGATGCCACCCTCGTGAGCCAGATCTCAGCCCAGCAGCCCAGATCTCAGCCCAGTGCCCCTTCTGGCCTTTCCCCACAGAGAGAATCCCTCGAGGAGCGCTGACGGTGCCTCTGACACCTGACGCCACATTCCTTCAAGCGACTGTGCCGCCACCGGACCCCGCCTGGATGCAGCCCACCATCTGCGGACCGATGCCGGTACCACCCCAACCCCTCCCTGTCCCCATTGCCACCCACCTGGCGCCTCAGGCCTCTGTCTGGCCTGGGGTACCAGGTGTCTGGGGACAGGAAGCGCAGCTCCCAGCTGGGGGGCTGCCCCCAACCGTGGCTCAGCTGCCACCTGGGGGCCTGTCCCCAACTGCAGGGCTGCACTTGCCGCTGCTGCAGCTGCTACCTGGGGGGCTGCACCCAGCGATGGCTCCCCCCACCGCCCCTGCTCCCTGCTGGGGACATCCCCTGCCGGCAGGGACGCTGCTGCCCCAGCAGCCCATGGGGCTGTGGCCTGCGGCCGTGCCCCATGCAGAGCCCTCGCAGCCCGCAGGCACCTGCCTGCTGCAGGCCCCCGGCCGCCCCGGCCGCCCCGGCCGCCCCGGCCCCCCGCCACTTCTCTTGCAGGTACCGGCACTGCAGCAGCAGGTGCTCCCCGTGCCCTGCACCCTGCCCGCCAGCTGGGAGCCGCCGATGGAGCCCTTTCAAGACGCCGTGGTGCTCATGGAGGACCAGGGGCATCCAGCGCCCACCGACGTCTGCCCCCAGCCCGACACGACTCTGCTCACCTGCAGCGCTGCCACGCTGGAATCAGGCGGTGAGTTCAGGGGCCGCAGAGCGGGCGGCTGGCTGTCCGCACCGGCCAGCTGTGGGAAAGCTGGCATTGCCCCACTGGGGATGTTCTGGCTTTTCCAGCACGGACAACAAGCGCAGGCACCCCGCAGGACACCGCAGACATGGACGATCTGCTGGCATGGATCAACGACGGTGAGTCTGGGGGCAGCAGAGCTGGCCAGGCTGGTTGGCACCCAGTGGCTGTGGGAGAGCTGGCCTTGCCCCACTGGGCAATGGATTTTCTTCCTTCTCCAGAAGTCACATCCGAGACCGGCATCCTGGACAACAGCGAAGACTTTGACGATCTGCTGGCGTGGATCAGCAACGGTGAGTCTGGGGGCAGCAGAGCTGGTGGGGGGGTGTCTGCACTGAGCGGGCGTGGGAAAGCTGGCCCTGCCCCACTGGGCATTTTCTGCCTGTTCCAGAAGAGACACCCAGCAGCAAGAGACCGGAGGACGACGTGGAAATGGACATTTTGCTCACCTGGATTGTTGGTGAGTTTCTGGCTTCCAGAGGTGACGGGTGGCTGTCTGCAGCAGGTCAGCAGGTGTGGGAAGGCTGCCATCATCCTGGGGGTCTGGGGGATGCTCTTGCTTTTTCAGAAGCGACGAGTGCTCTGGAGGTCCCCCAGCACAACCAGGACCTGCCTGCATCCCCTGAGCTGCCTGAGCCGACCCCCCTGGCTGCCCCCGCACCTCTGTCGCCCCGCACCGCACATCTGATGGAAGAGGCGCGGCGGAGGCAGCCCCGGGTGCATCTCAGCCGCCTGGTGCTGCCCACCCCCCTGGCTGCCCCCACACCTCCATCGCCCTGCACTGCACGTCTGATGGAGGAGGCACGACGGAGGCAGCCCCAGGTGCTTCTCAGCCGCCTGCCACTGCCACCTGGCTGCATCTCCTGCCGGCTGGCAGACAAGCACCACGGGGACAGCAGCCAGCCGGCCAAGCACCCCGTGCCTCCTCTGATGCAAACTGGACAGCTCATGGAGGAGGCACGGCGGAGGCAGCCCCGGGTGCTTCTCAGCCGCCTGCCACTGCCACCCGGCTGCATCTCCTGCCGGCTGGCAGACAAGCACCACGGGGACAGCAGCCAGCCGGCCAAGTGACAGCACCCACCTGCACCACCACAAGAGGCAAGAGCAGCGGCTACAAGCAGCACACTGGCAGCATCCCCGCCACAACCAGGAAGCCACCGCATGGCCAGCATGTTCTAGGCCACAAACACCGGCGCTAGGCGGAGCTGCCTGTGCCAGCACGGCGGCCAGCAGGAGGACTCGGTGCCCATCACAGCCCAACAGCGGCTCCAGCGGGAGTGTACCAAGAAACCGGCCCACTTGCTGTAGCAGGAGACGTGGCCGTAGCCGACCGATGCGCTTCCCTGTAGCCCTGGGCTCCTCGCCGGCCCCCACGACACCCAGAGAGCAGCGGCAGTGTTCCAGGGGCACCAGCACCGGCCCCAGCCCTACCCCTCCCAAACTGGGCTGTCCGCAAACGGCATCTTGGACTGGGGCACTGCGGGGCTCTGAAGCTGATGGACCGCCAAAGCGTTGCACTGTCAAAGCTCCGGGCTGGGAAATGCTGGGTGGGGGGTGGGAAATGCTGGGTGGGGGGTGGGAGATGGTTGGCTGGGGGCGGAGGGGGTGGGAATTCTTGGGGTGGCCAATATTAGGGTGGGGGATGGCTGGCGGGTGGGAATTTGGGGTGGGGAATTGTTGGGCCGGGGGACTGGTTGGAGGGTGGGAGTTTGGGGTGGGCAATGAAATGGCTGTACTCTGCTACTGTTGGGGTGGGAATCTGGGGGGTGGGAAACCGTTGGGGAGACAAATGTCTGCGGTGGGAGATGGCTGGCATCAAAAATGACTGGACTCTGTAACTGCTGGCCCTGGAGATGTGGGGAGGGGGAGGGAACTTGGTGGGGTGGCAATTCTGGGGGAGAAATTGTACTCTGATAATGTTACACTCTCAAAGTGTTGGAATTTGGAGGAAGGAATTCCTGGGGTGGGAATCTGGGGGGCTGTTGTAATACCAGAAGAATTTTACAGAGCAGCAGCCGTGGATCAAGAGAAGGACTTCACAGAGCAGCAGCTGTGGAGCAGGATCAACAGCACGAGGACCAAGGACACCTCTAGGAAAAGAATGAATGGCTCCCGGCTTTGAAGGGGGGTTTTAGGGCTGTTATTGCGGTAGCTTTCCTCCAATGAGTGTGTGTGATTTTTAAACGCCTTCGTCTGTCTGCTATAAAAGTATGGCTTTTCGGGCAGTCAATGGACGCAGCTCAATTTAACCATGTTGCTGTGTGGCTGTTAGTCCTAGCGCGCTGGCCTTTTGCGTTCAGGTTAGCCAACGATTGTCTCAGAAACTAGAATTATTAGGAATTATCCATGTTCTCGTGCTGTTGATCCTGCTCCACAGCTGCTGCTCTGTGAAGTCCTTCTCTTGATCCACGGCTGCTGCTCTGTACAATTCTTCCGGTATTACAACAGGGGGCTGGGAGGTTTTTGGCAGAGGGAGGGAATTAATGGCAGGGGGGAGCGGGGTGGGGAGGGGGCGAGAAACTGATTGGGGGTGGGAGTTTTAGGGGGTGGGATGAGAAAGAATTGTTAGGGTGGGAAATGGTTGGGAATATTGTCATTTATTTACTGTTTGGTACGTTAAATGATTAAATGTCTTGCGTTCACCTTTGCTATACCTCTGCCTGCGGCCGTTCATTCAGTTAGAAAGCCCACCTCCCCGCGCCCCCTTCAGGGCCCACCTTCAGGGCAAACTGGGCAGCAGAAAGGGCAGTGTCCCAGATCTGCCACCACCATTGGACACAGCCCTCCCCTCCAGGATCCCCTCCCCTGTAGTGGAGGAGGCTCGCTGCGATCCCAGACACAGCCATCAGTCGCCAGGTGCAGAGAGGACTGAGCCAGGCTGCACCCTGCAGTACCCAGCAGCAGGATCAGAGTCTGAGGCCTGCCTAGGTCGTGTGGCTGCGCTGCAGGCTGAGGGATGGAGAAAGCCCCATCTTGAGATTTTTTCGGTTCCTGAGGGTTCCCCCCTCCATCTTGCTCTGCTCCAGCCCCAGCCGCAGGCCGGTGTCCCCGACAGGTTGCTGTGGTTGCAGAGCTGGACTTGGCCCTTGACCTGTGCCCCTGTCCCCACCATCCACCTTGCCTTCTCACCCCTCTCTATCCAGTTCACGCCCCATCTCCCTCACCTCCATGTCCCACCTATGTCCTCTCTACGCCCTCTTCCTAGTCTTCTCCATATCCCCTCCATCTTCTTTCCGAGTCCAATCTATGTCCCCTACTTCTACGGCCCCCCCATAAGCCCTCTGGGTCCCGTCTGTCCCTGCACACTAGGAATGCCATACATGGCTGCAGAGCTGCAGCACTTACAGCGTCGATGACTGCTGAGATGACCGACCTCCCTGCAGCCTCACTGCCAGGAACAGAACTGCTTGGAGCACGGCAGCCCCCCAGAAACAAACCAAACCAAACCAAACCACACCAAACCAAACCAAACCAAACCAAGCCAAACCAAGCCAAACCAAGAGCTTTAGCACCCAGCAGGCAGAGTGAGGGAAGGAGAACACGGCCCATGTCACAACCCACTGCTCCATACAGCTCCACACAGAACCAGAAAGCAGAGCAGGAAAGTGGAGAGAGCTGGCCTAACTCTTGCAGGACTGTAGCCAATAGCCCAGAGAAGAGGAGGAAGCAAGGCAGAAGGCAAGGTTATGTCTGTGTGTCTGTCTGAAGGAAACTGAGCTGCAGACGTTCAGAGCGCTGCTCAGTGCAGCCATGGCACAGACAGCTGCACAGAACAGGGCTCCAGGAGCACTGACAGCTGCTGAGGCACTGCTGGGAAGGAAGGGGGAGCTGCCATTCATCCCTATGGAGAAAGTGCCAACGGAGAACCAGGAACGCCCAGCACAGATCCACCTGGAGCAGCAAAACCAGCAGAGCTCCCCGAGAGAGAAATGCTTCCTCGGCAGCTCCTGCCTGTGCTGCACTGCCGCACCCAGACATGGGCCCTGCTCTCCCTTCTCAAGCCGTGGGCTGGGAGCTGCGTCCTTCCCAGGCAGCACAGCAACTGCTCAGCACACTGCAGACCGCTCCCCCAAACCATCCTCACAGTGCCTTACCTCCTGGCAGGCTCAGGGAAGGAGCAGCCGGCGACCTGAGCCCACAGGCCCAGCCCTGCACAGCCCTGCACCCAGCACTGTCATGGCGGCGCCCGGAGCTGCCGCACAGCATCCTGGGAGTGGTAGTTCCTGCGGGGCCTGCAGCTCCCAGCAGGCCCTGCAGCTCCCAGCAGGCCCAGGCGAGGGCAGAGGGGAGCGGTGCTGTCAGCCCGGAGCTCGCCCAGAGAGCCCAATGTTCGCAGCACTTCACACCAGGCACTTGGGACTCGGCTCTTTCTGTCCAGAACGTCCCTGAGCTGCTCAGAAAGCACAACTGCGTCACCCTCGCTGCGCTGTGCAAAGGAGGCTGCCATTGCAGGCTCGGCTCTGACCTGGTCCAGCAATGCACTTCCTTGCAACTGGAGCACTGACACGCTTGCTTCTTGCAAGTAGCAGTCACCCACTGCTTTGCACACCTCTGTGCTCATGCAAATGGGCACGACCCCAGTCTTGCACTCCCCGCCTGCACACACACACACACAGACACACACACATACACACACACACAGACACACACACGCACACGTACCACCTCGTCCTTGCACACCTTCCCTCATGCATGCACAGATCTCTGCAATGCGTGGACACACCTGTGCAGCTGCACCGGTTTTTTCACCCCTGCACACCCACATGTCTGCAACCCCAGCCTTGTCCACAACTACGTGCACGCTCACTCGTGCATGAAGGCTTGCACAGCCTTGCTCACAGCCATGTGCATACACACAAGTGTGCAAGAACAAACAGTACAGCTGCAAACACCTTTTTGCACACATGAATGCACAGTGCACACCCTGACGTGAAAGAACATCCCTTCACACGCTGCTTATGCACATGCATCCACATGCTGGCAAACTCTCTGCACATCCACGTGCAAATACCATCCAGGAACGCTTTTGCATCTACACACATGTACAACCGCACACCTTTGAGCACTCCTGGGGACACACACGTGTGCCACCTCTTCCTCGCTTACCCACCGATGCATGTGCAACCCCACCCCTTTGCACACCCCTCTGCTCATACGAATGTGCGCAACCCCATCCTTGCACTCCGCACATGCATGCACACACGTTTACCACCCATCCCCGCACACACTCACACATGCACTCACACACTTTTGCTACCCCGCTCCTCCGCACACTCCTGTGTACACGCACTCCTGCAACTGGTTTTCCCATCCTGCAGCCAGCAGTTCTCCAACCTGAGGCTGCCTGGCTGTGAGAGGAACGTCTCAGTGGGAGCGTGGCTGTTCCTCCCCTCTGACAGGGCAGGTGTGGGACAGAAGAGGGAAGCAGAATGCGTCCACTTTTTCCTCGTTGCTCCTAGTTTCTGTCTTGTGCTGAGAAATAAGCAGAGTGACTGTGCCTCTCTGTGATGCTTAGCTCCGTACCTCTGCCATCATCTCTATACTCAGATGTTCCTCCACGTAATGCTCCACACTACGAACCTGCAGATCCCAAAGGAATCCTTGGCTGCTCTCACTCACCTGGAGGTTGCAGGGTGCTGGGCCTCCTGCCTGTACCTCCTTCCAGGTGTCATTTGCAAGACCCTGTATGTAAAAGTGATATGCAAAGTTTTCCTTTCCCAGACACCAGCTGTACCAGCACCTCAGTGTACCCCTTACGGGAGCTCCCGCTGGGACAAGGACAAATAGGCTGTAAACTATTCAACTCCCCACTCACTAGTGGAGAAGTTAGACATTTTAAGAAGGAACTGAAATCCTCGGATGAGGATCCTCTAAGAGTAGCAGAACAATTTGATCAATTTCTGGGGCTACATTTGTACTCGTGGATGGAACTGATGTCTATTCTGTTGTTTACTGGAGAAGCAAGAGGCATGGCATGATTAGGTGAGCAGCTACGCAAGAGTGGGAAAAGAATAACCCTCCAGGGCGTCCTGGAGTGGTACCAGCAGAGCAAAAATAGCCAGTGGAAGACCTCAACTGGGATGGTAATAATCCACAACAGCGGCAAAATATGAAAGATCGGCGAGACATAATAATGGCTGGGATTAGGGAGGCAGTACCCAAGTCCCCGAATCTTACCAAGGCATTGAGCTCTCAGGACTCAAATTAACAAATGAGACCTTAAAGATAACTGGGGGTAGAGGGAACTGGGATGACAGTATCGAGCTGAAACTCGTGTTTAAAGCAATAGCAGGACAATTATTCTACGTACCTGATGCAGGGACCAACTTGCTGCGGATAGCTGATGAAACTGGGAATGCAAATAACAACGTGTCAAGGTGGGATTACTGTATCAGTGAATGTATTAACTGAGGCAGACGAGAGAGAGAGAGACCCTGCGGTTTGGGTCCAAGTCGGAAATAGAGGGGGATTAAAAATAACCCCTTTGAAAGTAAAAATGCAAGAAAAACATGAAGTCCTAAGACAGAGACAATATCCAGTTCCATTTGAGGGACGTATTGGCCTTAAACCTGTAAAACAGTGATTACTAAGGGATGGGTTGCTGGAACCACATCTGTCACCTTTCAATACCCCCATTTTGCCAGTAAAACAGAACCTGAGGTTTCCTACCGATTAGTGCAAGATTTGAGAAAAATTAATGAAATAGTACAACAACAGCACGCAGTGGTTCCAAACCCATATACCTTGATGAGCGTGAGACATACATACCTCATGACAGGAAAACAAACAAACAAACAAAACAAAACGACAACAACAACATTAAGCTTACTAGACCTTTTTAAATGGAAATGAAGTAACAGGTTGCAGAAATCTGTTTGTTCGTCCTGTATCAGGAACAGACATCAGGGGGCAGACAGAAGTAGTTACTACTTCAGCTCAACTGCAGCAGGAAAAGCTGGGAATGCAGAAGGAGTGAGAAGATCCAAACAACCACACAGCATTTTAATATGAGTTTTTCCTGGTGAGCGTTGGGCATTTCCGAGCATTCTTCTTAATGTGATATTAAGTAAAGTTAAAAGATCATAAAATCACAGAACAGTCTGGGTTGGAAGGAACCTCAGAGATCATCTTATTTCACCCCACCCTGCTGTGGACAAGGACACCTCCCACTAGACCAGGCTGCCCAAAGCACTATCCAGCCTGGCCTTGAACATTTCCAGAGAGGGTGCGTCCACAACTTCTGTGAATTCCCAAGGGACCCTTATTCATAATCTTTGATTGCTCTTTGGATTGATCAGTAGGCAGAACTTGAGTTACTTGATGGAAATAAAGAGTAACAAATCAAGGCAATAAAGACCGAATGTTATTTCCTTTTACAGAGAGCTAATCAAAGAAACTGAACAACAGGAAGTCTTGGAAAGGGGAGTCCATAGGAGTCTTAAAGGTACGTATGTATCAGTACACACACACACTGTGGCACTGCAAGTGAACTGAAAACTTGGTCTGATGAAAGAAGGTGGTTTGCTTCTCCAGCTTTGGTCTAACCTATCTGCACAAACAGTGCTGCTCTGAGGGAGTTCTCAAAGCGTTTGCTACAAGACATAAATCCTAAAAATAAACTTTTTGTAAACCAAGTGACCTCTTGCACCCAGGCTTATAAAATACATCAGGAAATCGCCCAGAATCCCTGTAAGTAAGTTATTTCAGTCTTGTGTGAAATGTTTGTTTGGATGTTGGTCTGTTCCCTCCTACTAACAAGCGAAGTAGTATCCACACCAGGAAGTCATTCCATGCTTTTGTACTGGTACGTCATGCCTGTGCTGCATATAGTGAAGCCTGAGCATAAACTGAAACTCCCCTTTCAAATAAAAAAGACAAAAGACAAGAGTGTCTGGGCAGAACGACAGAAGTGTTAACAAACAGGCAATTGGTTAAACAGATCCACAGGCTCTCCTGCTCTAATGAGGTGTTTTTTTTTTATCAGTGGGATAGCATGTCCCAAAGAGTTACAGTGTGCCTGTGTGCAGCAGCACTAGTGAGCCTCACAAGGTGAAGGTGGGTGAGTGCAAAAGAAATCTTAAGAGTGCAATAGAGAAAAGAGGGCAAACCCATGACATAGTTCAAGGAGCACCGCTGCCTGTAAACAAAGCTGGGAGCAGACTACTCTGCACCCGTGGTAGGTGCCCTTCATTGCCTGTGCAGAGCACAGATTTGGAAAGTCGTGCAAAAACGGAAAGAAAAGCAGATCTGATCCATCTTCTTGTTCCAGAGAGGGAGACAGTTGCCAAGACCCACAGCAGGCAATGTCCTCCCTGACCGGTTGTTCTTCTGGCTGACCGCCTAAAAAATAACTGGGCTCTGCAAAAGAGGAGAGTCCTGAGCTGGAGGGCTCCACAGGGGAGCTCTTGGTTCCTGAGCCCTAGCTTGCTGAGATGAAGAAAGAACAGAATGTCCTTGCAAAATAAGATCTGAGAAGAACTAGTTAAACAAACTTAAGATCTTGCAGGTATACGGCAATATATACTAGCTTAGCTTCTGCCTGTAAATCTCGTATGCTTGACAGAACAAAGAGTATACATTTTGTCAAACGGGATACAATGATAGCTGGGGAAAACAACAAAGGAAATGGCAGGGTATAGCGGAAATGCTAAGTCATGGCCTGAAACAGTGATGGAGCACCTGGTGGGAAGGCAGGGCCAACCCAGGGGAGCTCAGGTGCATGCAGTGGACCTGAGTGACAGGAAGGGATGAAGCCAGGATCCACCCTCTCCCAGCCCTTACTCTATGGTTGGCAGTGGAGGTGAGGGTATCTCTCTGGAGATCCCTACTTGCCTGAGGCCTTCTGAAGGAGAGCAGCCTTTTTCCTTAATGTCTGCTGTTGCTGCATT